>NC_031983.2:19094738-19405933 GCF_001858045.2 Oreochromis niloticus | reverse complement strand
CTTTTCATAAATACTAACCACTGCAGACAGCAAGAACACCCAAGAAGAGCTGCAGCTTTGGGGATGCTCTGACTCAATCGTCTAACCATCACAAAATCACACCAGGTCAAACTGGCTCAAATCCTTACCCTTGTCCATTTCTCTTGCACCTAACAAATCAACTTTGAGGACAAAATGTTCGCTTACTCCCTAATATATCACACCCACTAACAAGTGCCATGATGGAGAATAATGAGTGTTATTCACTTTACCTGTCAGTGGTCATAATGTAATGCCTGATCAGTGTATCTAGCTGGTGAGTAAAAGACAGTAAGATACAGTACACACTCAGTATTTGCCCCCCTATAGACTGATCTCCTGGGACACTTTGGGTTAAAAAATAGGAGAAAGAGACATTGAGAACAACAGTCTGGGTCTGTGACTATGGGGGCTGTATATGTGTGTGTGTCTGTGTGCTCTCCTGCGTTTTACTCAGCAGTCGACAATATGAGTTCACCTTCTCCCCAGAGTGAAAAAGTGGAAAACCATGCTGTGTGTGTGCGTGTGTGTGTGTGTGTGTGTGTGTGTGTGTGTGTGTGTGTGTGTGTGTGTGTGTGTGTGTGTGTGTGTGTGCACTATATCCATCTACGCTCAGGCAATGGGGAGTGAATGTGTGCGGTGAAAGGAAAGGCTGGAGGCTTTATGTGTGTGCATGTGTTTCTTTCTTTTCCTCCCTTAGCGAATGCCTATTTCTAGATCGGTTTGAGGGTCAAGGTTTGGCCACCAGTGGAGAAAAGCTGTGTTCCCATTTAAAAGGGAAAAAAAGCTCTTGCTCTCGCCTCACAATGAAAAGAAGTCCGAACACACATCAACCCCTTAAAGCTTTAACCCTTGCTCTGCCATATAGCGTCTCGCTACACAGATCCTCATAAGTGCGGCTATGATAACAGATCCCCTATGAAAGGAATGAGATAAAAACCGCAGCTTCTGCCATGCATGACATTTCACTGACCATTAAGCCAAGCTGTTAAAATTTCAATTCAAATGGATCTTCGTTTGCACAGGCTGGAGGCAACAGAGCAAATTGATGCAGCTATGATTTCATCAGTGAAAACGTTGACGCTTTAACCCTTCACCTGCCTCGTAGCTCAATACTGAAACTTTTAGAATATGATTAACACACGGTAGACCTTCAATATGCTTAACTGTGATGATACACAACCTTGGTCACTTGGCTTAGGATTTGCTTCTAGCATTTATAAACTAAGAGTCATGATTGTGGTGACTCAGTCTCTGACTCATAGCTTAACCCTGGCCTGAAGTCCATTAGACCATAGATTAACAGGGTTAGAGCACTGGTGACATCACTTGTAGGTTTTTGAAGAGTGATGTGAAAGCCTGGGTCCATATTTATAAAACCTTTAAACAGGCAGATATTAATAACACTCTGACACTTTCATTTCTACTTAGAATTAAAAGAAAGAATAACCTTTAAGACCTGTTTTAAGCATCACATGATCTGTAAGTTATAAATTATTTTTCACAAATCAGCTGAAAGTTAAAGAGAGTGAAACAAAAATATGAAGAAAGGCTGAAATGAACAAACAAACAGACTGACTGAGAAAACACAGGGAGCAAGGCAGGATATGATTTCAGAGATGTAACTGAACGCAGGTGAATTAACAGGTAAAATTAACATACCCAATTTTTTTGTTATAAACAGTAGCAGAAAGTGATTTTTTTTTAAGGTGGACAAATATGACTGCTGAACATTAGAACTCTTACATTTAAGAGCATATTTCTGTCCTAAAGGTTTAGTGGTAGAAGTAAAGTAGGTGGTTTAAAAGCCAGAAGGTCAGTAACTCAATCTCCAGCTCCTCCAGTTAGCATGCTGAACTGTCCCCTGCAAATACTGAGCCCCAAATTGACGATGTCCTTGCATGCATCGGACTGTGTCTATTATAGAAAGGGCTTAAAGGCATAGAATAAAGGGGTGTATGCATGGGTAAATGTGGTTTTGAGTCAATTTACCATTTAGTTGTACTGACAATGGTTTGAGTAAAGCAAAGGACAGAACCAAAAGTTATTTTTTAGTTCAATTTCTTACTTGAACACAAAATGACACTTTTAACTTTGTGATAAATTGGTAATGATAGCATTCTGACTTTTTGACATCAAATTTTTAACTAAGGGGAGGCTTTATAGGCCTAGACAGAATGCATATCCAAACAATGCTTCTTTAAGACATAACATAATGCCAGATTTCGAAACTGGGGCAAAACTCTCCACTTTTAGCTGCAGAAGTACTCAGTAAGATTGCATGAGCATTCATTCTGTAGTGCAACAGAACTGGGCAAAGATAAATGTACAATTCACCTTCTGACTCATAAGAGTTTGAACTCAAGAGAATGCAGAATCAGACTGAGCTGGACAGAAAGGATCATCATCATCATCAATATTCATGATCGAGCCAAACACATACTTTTAAGTGAAAATAAAGGGTCTGAAATAATTGCTGTTAGAATACTAAACAAACCCCAAACTAAGCAGTATTTATATGACGGATAGTGTCAACTTTCCAACCCTGTTTATGATGCTCTGTGGAGTATGCAGCATAATTGCCCCCATTCCTCTAGCTGGAGTAACCTGGCAGATTTTTTTAATGGGAATAATGGTGTGTGGCAAGTTGAAAAGGCCTAAAATTCAGAAAATGCAAAAAAAAAAAAAACCTCACTCTACTGCACCTTAAAGTTTCATGAAAGCGAGCAGTGCCGTTTGAACTGGCTTTATTTTGATGTATTTCCTGGTATTAATGATATATTTCAGTTGTACCTGAGATAATGACTCCCAGCCCCAAAATTCATCCCCAAACTAGCTGGCATGTCATTAAGCACAATGATAATTAGAGCACCCTTGAATATGGAGGAAAAAAAAGTTAAGCTTTGCATGCATTTGTGCCCACAGATTACTCAGGGGATGACATAACATTAAACCTTTATATGCTAAGATAATCTTTTCAAGCCCTAACACAGTGCAATATATTGATCTCAGCACGTCATCTAAAATAGCAATGTCCTTATCAACAAGCTGTGACCTGTTGCTGAAAGAGCACAACCATGTTTTGGAATCTCAGGGGATTCACAGCATCCACGTGTGATCTCAGCTGTGAATTTTAATGCCGTATTCAGCTCCAGCCTCCATTACAGCTGAACCTGCTGCCAGCCAAAAAAAAAAAGAAAAAAAGATTGAAGGTCCATTTGATAGCGTAAATTCATAACCCAGTTAGTGATTTGCATTGACTCGGCTGTGATGGATGGACTCGAAACAACTTTATGAAAAATATTACTGCAGGACATCTTTGCACAATTTGTCCCCTGTACTTTTTAGCGTACTCTGTGAAAATCAGCTCTCTGCACACAACAGCAAGTTTTGAGATGGATGAAAGACTTCTACCATCACAACCAAAGGAGCTTTGGGCTAGGGTGAAATCATAACCAAGATTGACTAATGTTTATGGATTTCTTTGTGTGTGTGAGTGAGTGTGTGTGTGTGTGTGTGTGTGTGTGTGTGTGTGTGTGTGTGTGTGTGTGAGTGTGTGTGTGTAGAGGGTGGGGGCTATCTGTGACTATTTGAGAAAAATAGGAACGACACTAAGGAAGAGAGAAGCAGCTCGTCTCTGTGGAGTTGTTTTGGTCATGGTGCTTGAGCACTGATTAATGCTCATAGAGAGACACCAGATGGAAAGAGAGAGAAAAAGAGGGAGAGAGAGAATGAAAGGCTGGAAAAGGAAATTTGGGGGAGAACAGCACCGTGGAAGGACAGGATCAGAGGGCAGGAGACTGAGGAGAAAAGGGCGAACAGAGGCATGGGGGGTGAGGGAAAAAAAGATTAGCATTAACAAATGGAGATGATGAGAGAAAATGAGAGAATGAACCTGCACTCCAAGAAATGTGGATTCATCTGTAGATTCTGGCTTTGGCAATGATTTGTGAAATTCCCCTGATTAATGAGTCATTTTTGTGAATCTCTTCAAGTTGATTTTTAAATTCATCTTTTAATAAAAACAAAAAGGTCTGTAAAAACATGGTCAGGGTATATGATATGACTTAGATGTAGAACCAGAGAGACAACTACATCAGTACATTTACACTGACACAAAAACCACAGTAACAATAATTAGAATAACTTGGTTGTTTTAAATGTGCAGTCAGTGCAGCTATGAATTCATATAATCGTTTAAACTGTGTTAATGAATTTAGACATGTTTATTCTACATCCTGAGTGTATATGCACCCACTACGAAACTGTTGCCTATTATAATATGTTTACCCAAATTCATCCAGTTTTGGCCACATTTCCAAATTCCAATGTAATTTTTGTTTTATTGTTTCAATTCATTTTATGCAATTAAAAAACAAACAAATCTTAATCATTAAAATATAACCAAAGTGTTAAAATCTCATTATTCAGCAAGACTAAAACTGATGTGAGGCAGTATTAAAAACAGTAAATGTTTAGCTGATTTATAAACGCATCTCTGCGTAAGGTTCTTAATTCTCTAATTTTTCATCCAGCACAACAGCAACATATATATGTTTTTGTTATATATAAAACACTGGCCAGTAACCTGTTGACACCTAACTTTTCAGTTTTCTGGATAGACTACATCCTTGTAAAAGAGATTTTCTAATCTCAATGGATATTTTTTTCCCCCGGTTAAATAAAGACTTAAAACACTACATGTGAAAAGAAACTTTTCATAGGACTAACTGAAGTTCATCCTTACTGCTTCCATAGGAATTAAGAGGGTCAGTAGCAGTCAGTTGCTGCTAATAAAACAAATAATTGATCATCAACAAGTGTGACAACGTCTTTAAAAACAGAAATTGTGGCACTTTGCTGGTCTGGGACATTCAGGTGTGTAATGAAACAAAGCCACAATCTTACCAAGAGTGGAAAAAAAGAGCAAATTCACCCCAAAGTCAAATCAGTCAATTCTCAGAGAAAACCCAAGAGCTAGATCTCAGACTCAGTTAGCATATTTAATCTAAAATATTATGACCAGACAATTAAAAAAAGACTGAACAAGGTTGACTTGTTTGAAAGGGCTGCCAGGAGAACCCTTCTTCTCTCTAAAATGAACATGGCAGCATGGCCTATATTTGCAAAACTGCATCTAAACAAACCACAAGACTTCTGGAAAAATATCTTTTAGACAGATGACATCAAAATATAGATGTTTGTCTATATTGCACAGCGGCACATTTGGCAAAAAGCAAACACAGCATATCAGCAGAAACACCTCATGGAAACACAGCAGTAGAAGGTTGATGTACTCCTCTGTATACCAAAATTATACCAAAATATTCTATAGTCAAATGTGAGGTCATCTAAAACTTGGCAGAAACCGGGTCATGTAACAGGACAATGATAATAAAGAAAAGGATCAAGGTGTTGCAATGACCCACTCAAAGTCCAGACCTAATCCTGATTTAAATGCTGTGTTGGGGATTTAAGAGAGCTGTGCATAGAGCATCAATAAACTGAAGCAGCCTTGTAAAGAAGAATTCCTCCACAATGATGTGAGAGACTGATAAAGTTACACATAAAACGAGTAAAATGAAAAATCCGACAAACATGTTGCACTCGCTGTTTTGAACGCGCTACAAACACAATTCAATTATGCATTGTTTACATCAAAGTTTGTTTGCTTGTGTTTTCGCTTGTATCATGCATGCATATCATTATGAACTTGCATGATACAAAAAACAAAATTAAACACTGGTCCACCAGTAATCACAAACTCGACAGGGTGCCTTTGAGTGCATAAAAATATATAAATAAATGCCAGCTAGTAACTATAGCTATTTAGGGGGTGTACGATGGGTAGTTTTCAAGACTGCAGACTGGTGTTGGAAATGCACTTTGCTCCTCACGAATGCTTGTTTGCTCTGTCCTTACAGAAGATAACAAGCAGGTCAATGCTTCAAATTCACTGGAATGTTAGTCTTGTGTTATGTGGTGTTGTGTTGCTGTCTGATTCTTAGTGTTATCATCATCTCATGGCAGCGAAACAAATAATTTAAAATACAATGGCGTGATTGGCTACATGCACATCGTACAGTCAAGTGCAATGCTGCCGCTCCAAAACGAGGTTACTGTCATAAGGCTAAAGTATATAAATGATAGATTTCTCCCTTTTGGGGAATTTATTTTTCTTAAAAGAGGTTACAGAATAAATTTCTTAGAGCAGATCATGCTGTTAAACTTCAGTTGGACTTCAAAATTACAAAAACAGAAAATCAAAGAGTAGCGCTTTAAAAATACACTTTAACTATGCTGATTTTGTAGTGTTTGAATTTTTTACAGAAAAATGACGATGTTGTAAAGGGTCTGTGCAAACGGTTCGAGTATGACGCTACAAAGAGCATTTGTAAAAGTGTTCATTATCGCTGTAAAATGGGGTTCGGGGCTGAAGAATCTTCTTTCGGTTTAGAGCGCGGTTAGAGCTGTAACATTTGCAGAGGAGAAAATTTTTTGAAGGAGAGAGAGCGCAGAGAAGAGGAGTGGGGGGGGTGGAATTTTGGGAGATCAGTGGCAAAGAAGAAGATGAGAAAAGAGGGTTTGGGCACAGTGGGATTACTCCAAGACGTGGTGAGTGGGAGACAGGAATACAGAAAGACAGAGAGGGGGGAGACACCAAGACAGCAGCACTTCTTTTTGATTTGTAGTAAAAAATAAAAAAAATAAAAAATGAAGAGGAAAGAGACTTCCTGTTTATAGCAATTTAGGGTTATATATTATCTAAAAAATGGAAATGTGTTGGGAACAAGAGCTGCTTGGCCTAATTCTTTTCTAAATTGAAACATCTTATGAAACCGTTCACCATTTTGTAAACGTACACACACTGTCAAAGCTTCAGTCTCAGGAAACGGCTAACTTTCCAGTCAAAATCAGTCTTTCCCATTAGACAACACACCAACAAGCAATCATACATTACTGATGACCACATGACTGAGGTATTAAGTACTCAGTAAGTAATAAGTATTTTGAGAATCTGCTCTATTTTGAATTTGAGAACATTTCTTTATTGACACACCTTTGCAAGATTATCCAAAACACTAGTTAAAGAAAGCAGAAAATTTTCAACCCTTTACTTCCACAAAAGCAAAGTGGTGACGTGGTCTGATTTTGTAAACAAAAGCCTTTCTGTGTGTAGCGTTCTCTCTCTGGCTCTCTAAAGACAGATGTTAAGTGAACCACTGATTGAAACTCACTTTAGATGTGGATGAAAGCGTCAATAATCTATGTTAGCCTTGTGATGCACTGGCAAACTATCCATGGTATACACCACCTCTTGTTGAATGTCAACTAGGACAAATAAAAAGCAAAACACGGGGTTAGAAGAATAGATGGTTAGGTGTACATAAGATTTTTAAAATGTAATTCTATACTGTAAATCTATTTGAAAACTACTCTGCATCATTATCTCTTCTCTGTTCCTGATCTGGTCTCAAAATTTTATCCACCTCACAAAGGATGCTCCTTTGTGAAACCTGCTCCTGGAAGTATACCCTGGCAAATCCAGCTTTGAATGCCTTCAGTGCATCCACATTAACCTCAGCCACTGAAATCAAGAGGCTTTCTCTTATGTAGAAATTTCCACCGCCAAAAAAAAATAGAGGAATAGAAAAAAATGCAGGGGAAAAAAATAAAAGTTTGTGAATGTGACACTGAAACAGCCAGCCTCGCATCATCCAGCATATGAGAACATTCCGATACAGATGCATACAGTGCTGGGAAAAAAGGTTTTAGGTTTTGCATTTTTCTCCCACTTAAATGTTCCAGATCATCAGAATTAGGTAGATTGAAATTGAGTTTTTTTTTTAAAATAAAGATTGCATTTATTTGGGCAAAGAAGCTATCCTAACCTGCCTGCACCACATGAAAAACATGCAAAAAAACCAAGCTTTTTGAGTGACCTAGCCAAGGTCTAGACTTAAATGATGGACTTACACAGGCAATTCATTCTCGAAAACTCTCCGATGTGGTAAAATTAAAACAATTCTGCAAAGAAGAGTGGACCTAAATTCCTCCACAGCGATGTGAAAGACTCATTGCCAGTTATTGCAGTGGCTTGATTGCAGTTCTTGCTGCCAAGGTTGGCACAACCAGTCATTAGTTTTGGGGGGTAATTACTTTTTCACATTTTTCACAGGTAGATTTGTACAGCTTTTTTCCCTTTAAGAACATAATTTAAATACTCCATATTATATTTACTCTGGTTGTTTTTGTCCAATATTAAAAACTGCTTCATGACCTGAAATATCTGTGAGAAATATGCAAAAAGAAGAAATCAGGAAATCACGATACGGTATACTGCATCAGAAATAGATCATCTTAATAATCTCCTCGGTTAGGATCCATTGTTCCAGAGCACTGGCAAACAAATGGCCCTATTTGTAGAGCTCGCATGATTCTGATTCAGTGGCTTTGTTTTTACACCTGGGGAGTAGGAGTGCACTTGCAGTGTGGATGGTAATGACTCGAGTGTACTGCACTGGTTTCATGTATTTGTTGAATGAAGATAAAGTGCAGTAAATGATTTCTTTGTCCAGTTTTAAATATTACTTTGCAGAAAGGTGTTTGCACATAGGAAATGTGAAAACATGGAAATCGTGTTTACAGTTATTAAAAAAGTGTGTCTCTTTTGAGAAATGAGGCAGAGCTTTAGCCAGTTATGTGTTAGAGGCCAGAAAAACAACTATTGTTAATATCTTACAAATGACTCAAATGAGCGTTTTCTCTTCTGGGTGGCAAAAAAATCCATTATAAAAGGCAGTCACAAAATGTGTCTTTTATCTCTTCCTCTGGTTTAAGCAGATTTACCAGAACATCCAAAAGTCAGAGGTTTTGTGAAACTACCATCAGATTTTGCTATGCTGTAAAGGTGTCAGTATGCTTCAGGCTAACTTCTGCATCTCAAAACAGCTCTGGTTGTGTTCCAGCTCCTTTCAGATTTCTTGAAACTTTTGTGCTATTTAACATATTTCCACCCATTTAAATCTAGACCATTGTAAGGAGTGTTAGTTGGGTGTTTTGCACATTCTCTCACTCCAGCATATTTGACACACCCAGCTTCAGCTCTGCACTTGAAAACCTGTCATTTTCCTGGTCCCACCTGAACCAATTTACTTTTGGTTGAAATGCTCCAAATGGTTCGAAATTAGGCTATCAAACTACTGCAGAACCTGTTTTTCGTCGGTGTGAAAAGGTTATCAGTGTTTGATCAGGTATGTGGAGAGAAATCTATCTAAAGCTCACCTTTCACACAACAAAGCGTGTCACTTTCCCAGTACAAACAAGCTCCCAGGAAGAAACCACCAAAGAGTGTCACCTGTTTTCCCTCAGTGTGTAGCAGACTTTCCTCTTTTTGTGTCTGAATGCTACCACTTGAAACATCTGTAAATAGCATTTCACCTTTTGAGTTAATGCAGAGTGTTTTCCTTACCTCTAGCCCGAGAACTAGAGGTCCTGACTAGTTAACATAACCATGGATCCAAAAGACAATGCTGATGTTGTTCTAGTGAGGGCAATCTCAGTTACCCAGCTATGTGGGGGGGGGGGGGGGGTTTCTTTTGTCATTTGCTTCTTGGAATTGGCCCTGAGATTGAATTGAAAGCAAGTGACAGAGAGAGAGAGAGAGAGATTGATACAAAGAGAAGTGGACATAACAAGAGCCAGAGAGTTTTGAGGAGGGAACCAGAAGGAGATCAAGGCAGAGAGTCAGACACACATGAATCAGAGAAATTGAGGGGAGGAGGGAGGGAATCAGAAAAGAGATGCTCGCTATTAGAGTCAGACAGCGTTGACCTTCACTCCATGCTGAACCACGTACAACATTCAGCACATATGGCTCCACTTAATGTGGCGAGACCTGAGTCTGTGTATGCGTGCGCTTTAGTATATATATATATGTGTGTGTTTGTGTTTCTATTTTTGATCTACTCGTAGGAGTGTGACTATTAGTATGAGCGTGCACGCTTCTGTATGTGTGTTTGATTTTGTTTACATGCTGATGTTTGCCTGCGTGTCGACACGTGGATTTATGTGTATGTGTGCGCGTGCTCGCCAGCATACACAGCGTGTATCTTAATTGGACTCCATTCAAGTGTTTAATTACTCATTAGAGATGCTGCAAAGCAATCTATACACCAGCTTTCCCCGTTCGCTCTCTCTGCCCTCTGTGACTCGCAACCCACAGAGGCTCAAACGCTTTGACCCAAACTACATGGATTAGTTCACCTCGTCAATCTGGATCAACCCATCCATATTAGATGAAGATCCTTAAGCCAGAGGGTGATGCCAAAGCAAGGCAGACAGTTAATATGTCAGTCAGTCTGACACTCCATCAGTTTATTCTGGTGTAAAAGTAGTTGTCAGGCAGACTGTTTTTTTCCACTGAAAGATGATAATCAGTCCACTGGTAGGCGAATAAGTCAAACTGGCTAAACTAGTCAGTTACATATTCACTTTGTTGATCAGGGCAGAAATCTGAGAGCGGAAATACACTGCAAACCTTTTGTTTATATATGAAAGTAACAGTAGTATTCCTCAAGCATAGACTAAATGCAACTCGGTGGTCAAACTGAAAAAAACATGAAAAAAATTGATCTGTAACTTTTAAAGTGAAGCTTCTTACACCAACATTGAGCTAAAACAGTAAACACATTTGTCCCAAGTCTATATCATGGAGAATTGATATTATTTGCTTGCCAGACTTGAAAGGTTTTTTGTACAATATGGGGTGTAAAAAAAAAAAAAAATCATAAATGTACAAAATAAAGTTAAAGGTTTTGGTTTTGTAGTTGTGCTCCCAGAAGACAAACTGTATACCCCTGGCCAGATGTAGGCTGGCCATTTTTGTGGAAACACTTTATTTTCATCATTCTTAACAAAATATTTGCGGTCCGTTTTAATGACACCCAAAGATGGCCCCCAATCTGTCAAATAAAAAAGTTGAACTCAAACTTGAAGAATGCATGAGTATTGATGGAATAAAAAATGTCAGCCAGTTCTTCTCCCTTCTTTAAACATTGACTCTGTGGATACGTGACATTTCTGCCGCTCCTCACCCTTGTTGAGAGATTCCCATTGGCGAATTTGGACACCAGCCATCAGCTCCTTCATTCGTACATCTTTTTGAGCCAACCTTGTCGATACCAATAGAGCCCCACTGCTGTTCGTGCTGTCGACAGTGCCAGCGATGGTGCTGCATCATGGTGAATGCCCCTCAGAAAACAAGGAGACTGATATAGGCATATCATGCACTCTGCCTGTCAGCTTGTCAGAAATACCGCGTGTGCCCGAGCTCTCATCTTGTCCGTCTGACTAACTCAACCTGCTTGCCCATCCATCAGTGGCTTTGTCTCTGTATCTGACTGCCATTGGCTCTATTCTATCTTTACTTTTTGTGTGCATTTTTTAGCAAACACATCACCAAAGTGGTAATTATCCTTCCCGGGTGGGGGGCTCAAGAACAAGGTTTGTTATGTTAATTCAGTCAGTGGGCGTTGGGTTGTATATGTGAGTGATGGGCAGCCTGTTTTATGTCTGACTGTGTGTATGTGTACATATGTGTAAGAATTTCCCAGGGATTGACACAGGCAGCACTTAATCCGCAGGGGGGCTAAGTTGCCCGTCTTGAAGAAATACATAATAACCTTTCAGATGTGCTGAATGTCACCACAGTGATGTATGGGCGACATTATTCAGAGTGACAGATGTGGAACTTGTCAAAACAACACAGTTTGAGCTGCTCAGGAGTGTGTGCCGGTTGTGGGTTGAGGCTTTTGATGGTTTCTTTTTCATGTTTGCTTCGGTGCACGTACAGTGAGATGTGCATGCGTGTGTCATGTGCTCTATTCCATGCTGTTTGCATGTGTTTAACACAGAAGTGAGGATCAAGAGCTTATCTGCATAATTAAACATGTACATCTGTGCTTATGAATCCCAGTACTTCGATGTGTGTTAATTTGGCTTTACATTATACTGAATGCATCAATGCTTTCTGTGTTACATGTGTTATTTTGTTGAGATGAGCTTGTACTCTACACTATAGTATACATCCATGTGTTGGAAATGTCTAGATATGTCAGCCTCAATGTGTTTGTTTCCAGGGAGGTAACATATTTACTTTTCCTAATGTATCTAAGCATTAGCAGCAATGCGATGGGAGACACAGGAGGAGACGACAGCATGAGAAAGGAACACCTCATGCTGGGAAAAAAGCAGCTAAAGAGTCCTAGCCAGAGGATGATGTATGTGTGCGTGTGTCTGTCTGTGTGCACGAAGGAGTCATTTTAAACATTCAAACAGAATGAGCAGAAAGCAGACGATGCCATGGTGAGGGAATAAAAATACAATAATGGGGGAAGAAAGTTAAGACAAAGGAGAGAACAGGAAGAGAAAAGAGGCGGGTGGGGGCGTTGACAGTCGCGAAGACTGAAAAGAGGAGATAGCAAGAATGTCAAAAGATGCTGGAGCTGAGCTCCAGAAAGGAAAGTGCTGGGAGAAGAAGAAAGAATAGAGAGGGAGTAAATGAAGCAGAAGTGACTGGAGATGAAGATTGAGGGAACGAAAGTAAAGAAAAGGAGGAAAAGACCGAGTAAAGTCAGGAGAAGATGAAGATGGAGAGATAGAAACAGAGAGTAATGTGGAGTTAATTGGAGAGATATTGAGAGTGACTGGTGTTATGGTGTAGGAGACTGAGACAGCAACATAACTGAGGCTACTTTCAGCCACACACGTCTACAAAAGCCTGCAATTTCTTCCTGCCAGAAAGCCAAATGAGGTGAAATCGTGCCTGTTTTGAATATGAAATGTTACATTTAAAAGACTCCACATATTCATTTGGCCAACAGTGCACAGAATTTGCCAGGGTTAGGCAGCAATACTGGTGGAGTCTCTTTGTGCTGGTGTGTGGAGGAGAGCAAACCGGATGTTTATTACTCTCAATGAGAGAATGGTGATAAACTGCTGGCTGAGAGCATCACCCACTGTGCCTCAAGATAGGAGTTGGCAACTAAAGTTGGACAACAACTTTTGAGTTGACTGAAGATGTGACAGTGAATTGGATTTAAAAATTGAGCCAAATCCAACTCTTCCACCTATCCTGCTTGCAACCAAAAAAAAAGGAAAATCACCTCTATACAGAAAAAGTAACTACAAAAACTTTTTTGTGTTATTTTCATGGTGTAAGTTGCGCATTTTAACATTAGAGTTGCTACATGTGTTGACAGGTCATTCCCGTCACTTCAGAAGAAGACAAATTGGGTTGCATCATGTGCAGAGATTCACTCATGAATCCTCTGCTCCGTAACGCTAAAAGAGCCCAAACATCCTCATCCTAATTCTTCAGTTCAATTTGCACCAAATCACAACAACAGTGTCTTCAAGGCTCTTTATATTGTAAGGTAAAGATCCCAAGTTATCAGATAGAAAGCAGCAATGATAAGCTGAATGGGTGCAACTCACTAAGACACATACCTGCAAGTTAGTCTCAGTAACAGTCTAATAAAATACTAGACTTTTCCTTACTAATACTTAAGCACAGACCTGTTGGCCTGATTGTGTGCTACTACTGCTGCTGCTACTACTACTAATATGAGCTACTGTCCGTCTCCCAGCAGGCCATATTTCTTTGTTGGATAATTCCATTAAAATGCTACAAAATGAACATACACCACAAATGTGGTTGAGAGCCTCAAATCGTTGGCTTGAATAAGCACTGATGATGTTCAGCAGAGAGCAATCAGCTGTCATGATTATTTATAACAAAAATAATAATCATACCCAGTACAGTTGTTATGGAAAATTAACTATAGCGTGAAGGCTCGAAACGTGTTATTTTATTGGCGTAAGTTGGGCATTTTAACATGGGAGTCTATGGGGAATTAATTCCTTAGTCAGCCTCAGGTTGCCATTAGAGGAACTGCATGTTCTGTCACTTGGCAGTTGGCTTAATTTGACTGCCCTATGCTTTGCACTTTATTTGGGCACAGATGCTGCACACACACACAAAAAAAAACAGCATGCAGTGGGAAAACAAAGTTGTTTGCACAGTGAAGTCTGAAAGCTGTTCCCTTAAGTAAATCAAGCGATAAGTTATTTCAAGAAGTGAAGAAGTGCCGAAAAATCCAGAGTAGAGAAATGTCTACCAAATGAAGACGTTGTATTTTGAAATGGTGCCTCCTGTAGTTTTTGTGGGTTTGGAAACTTAACTGTGCAGCCAGCCTCTTTTCTCCTCTGAGCCCCCATTTTTACCAAAAGCAACTGGAAAGGAATTTGACTGACAGACCAAGAACGGAAGAAAGAGGTTTTTCTGGGGTTTTTTCTTCTTCTTTTTTTTGCAGGCCACGGTGTGAGTGCACCATAAGTGGGAGTGACAAAGACAGATCAAGTAAAGCTAAAGAAAAGGAGAAAGTTATAGAATGAGAGTGGGATGACATAGTGGGGGAGAGAGAGAGAAGCATCCTTTGATGTTCGGTGGTTGATGGAGCCTGCTGTTTAGGACGCAGGCAGGTATGGTAAACATCCAACCAGAGGCTTTGATCACAGCCATATTGAGAGAGGATGTTGATGACTCACTGGTGTCAGAATACTAAAGAGTGGCCACTACACCCAGTACAGTTACTACTGTATGGAAAAATACAGAATTTGCGATTGCAACAGATACGCGCATCCAGAAAAAAACCTCAAAGACGTGTTTTCTCTCGTCCCCTTTTTGTTTGGATCTTTTATTTCAACTTTAAAGCTCTCCTATTTCTATTTTCTTTCATCCTGATACGTGCACACAAAACCATAAAACACTTTAACGCAGATCCATTTCCACTGATTATGGTCCAAACCTCAGAATGATCCTTTTATATCCAGATGAGAGCCACCAGCCAGAAGCCAAGTCTTTCAGCTGCATCTGGCTAACCTCACCAGACAATTCAATTGCACTGAGAGAGTGAGGAGAATTTGTGAGGCATCAGAGGATTAGGAATGATATCATATTGCTCAGGTTCATACACAGACAATATTAGAAAGAAATTGCTTCAAGCGGCGGAACAAAAACATATGAAAAGACCATGTACTAAACAACATGCACTCCAACAGCAGTCTGTTA
Source organism: Oreochromis niloticus (assembly GCF_001858045.2). Classification (NCBI taxonomy): domain Eukaryota; kingdom Metazoa; phylum Chordata; class Actinopteri; order Cichliformes; family Cichlidae; genus Oreochromis; species Oreochromis niloticus. The sequence continues at coordinate 19,390,782 of NC_031983.2, read as the reverse complement.
AACAGGCATAATTTAAGACAGTTTTTCATAGACACTGCTTAATTTCAAAAGCATAAATATAAAGTTTTAAATCTTTATCTTTCTACCCCTTCAGAACTTAATTATCAATATGCTAGTAATACAAACACATATCTTTCCCTGGAAATGAAAGGTAATCAAGTTTTTTCAGCCGTAAAATAACAAGCATAGACATTATTTCTTGTACCGGTTGTAAAAGTTTACACTGAATGAGAAAAAGGATTAGTGAAACTTTATAATTTTGCTCTGTACTTTGTTGTAAGCTACCTTAAAGCTCCTTTTGTGCAGAATGTTGAATTATTATGATGAAATAGGGTTGGGAGGGAGTTATTGTTTGTCAAAAATGAGACACTCTATGAAAATTGGTGCAATCCATACTGCATTCTGTTCGGTCACTTCAAATTCCCTCCATGATATTCCATGATCCAAGAAGTGGAGGCATTTAGGAACCACAGAAACTCAGAGCATGGTCGCGTAGTGCATAAAAGTCATCAAAGCTCTGCTGAGTTAGTAACTGCAGAGCTACAAATCTCCTCTGCCATTAACAACAGCCTCCAAACTGTGTATCAGGAGCTTCATGGCATGGGTTTCCATGGTGCAGCTGCTCCTGTAGGTATAATGTGTAGGTAGCCCTGATGTTTTCATTGCAGCCAGTTCACTAACTCTGTAAATTAGATCCTTTTGCATACCCCAGTCACTGTTTGTGCAGATGCTTAATTTATGTTACTGCAAGCAGTAGCTGAGTACTAAGTACTGAGAAAGGTTTTGCCTATTTAGAGAGCCTACAGAAAAGGGTTTTCAACCAATGCAAACATGCTCCTCTACATTCCTCCAAAATCCCATCTGCATGTTGCTCAGTGTGGGTGGTGGGTTGATCTAATGCTGATTGGTTGACAAATGGGCCGGCAGTGACAGCGGAGTTCATCAGGAGTGAGAGAAGCACAAGAAAAAGTGTTATAATTTAGATTTTCTCCACTGAATGGCCAACAACAACACAAGCAAGAGTAGCACACAGACTGGTTGTACCACATACTTTTGACACTGCCCCCATCTGACAACAGATGCTCTCTGCAGGTAGATGAGCAGTCCGAAGCTGCCCACGGATCGCTAATAGACTGCCAATGTGCTACCACAGCCGAGCCAGAAATTCCCCATGAGGTTTGCCATACTTGCTGCAGTCTTTTCCTGAATTATCGGTGTCCACACTCTGAAAAAGAACTCCACACTAAAGGAATAAAAGAAGTGGAAACAGGCAAACCAAAGCCATCACAATATTGTGTATTAAACTTCGCAAAGTTTGATACTTTTAAGCTGGGAGGATTGTATACTTGTGTTTACAAACTAGCAACACCGTCTGTCTCACAAAAAAATCGAGAGGTACAAGCCAAAACGGTGCCGAGGAGATGTCACAACTGATGGCGCACCCTTCAAAAAAGCAGAAATGACTATATTTAAAGAGGTTTAAGCCTCTAAACCTGAACCAATGAACCATTCGGGTGTTAATATTCGGGACTCAAGCTACACCTAGATATTTGGGAAATGACTATGTGTTGTTTGTCGGTTTGTCCAACAGTTTACCTGCATGCAACCTAGGCTTGCTCAAACATGGGTGTGCAATGGAACTTAAACAACAAGCAGAAACCACAAAACATTTCATAATAAAGCTCTTCTTGGCAGATTTTGCCAATAAGAGACAAGAAGATGCCCGCTTATAGAGATTAAGTGTGTTTAAAAGACTGGTCTATTGCAGATGTAACAATGATGTTACAGTGCTCTGACAATGAGCTAGTACACTTTCATAACACTAAGAAATTAAAGCCCTGAGTTTCAGCGAAATGAAATTTTCAAGACTTAAGTTGCAAATAAATTACATCATAATTAGAAACATTTATGAAGCTTCACAATGTCAGCTTTTATTATGTTACGAGTTCTTTAAATATAATGTTGCACAATACTGTTATATCACAGCTTTCACAGCTTTGAAATATACACACATACAGATTCAAAGACATCCCATTACAAACACCAATAACATACACACACACACACGCACACACAGCTCTTTCTCAAAGAGCCGTGTCTTATATGTGAGTGCATTCCCATGTCTTTTTTGGCTAGTGCAGTGTGTGTGTTTAATTCCAAATGACACTCAGCCTGAGAGTGGAAGATACGGGACACACAAACTGTGACACACACCAACATGCACTGTTTAACAGCTCGCAGTGCAGTGGCACACACCTGCACGTTCACACACCTGCACACGCAGTTTCGGCTCGCCTCGGCAAATTAGGAATGCAGACAGTGTCACAGGAGCAGGGCAGGGCACTGATACAACCTAATGTATCCTGGCACATTAGCCCTTTCTTGGATTGAGCATCCTCACCGAGTGAGACCCACTTTGCCATGCTACCATTTAACCGGCCACACACACACACACACACACACATGCTTGCCTGCATGAACACACACATCCGTACTTTACTGCATATCCAATGTACTAATGCTCAAGTGGTAGTCATCCATAAATGTATCAGCGCACAATCAATAGGCAAAGCACATTTGTCTCAGATGAAAAACCATAGTCATATAAATTGAAATGAAATATAGAAAACTCCTCTTCCATCTGCTCTTCTTCCATCTGGCCTCCACCTCCTCTTCCACTTTTTCTTTCCTCATTTTTCAGCTTTATTCTAAACTAATTTCATGCAATCTCATTACCCCATATTTGAGTGTCGCCCTCCTCTCTCTGCGTTTTCTTCTCTATTGTTCTAGCTTTGCACATATTTCCCTTCCTCCCCCACCTTTTTTCTCTCTGTTTCACCCCTTCTGTTCTTTGCTTTCAGGCTTTTTATTCTCATTCTATACATCTCTCCCTCTGTTTCTCCCTCTGCCTTCCCCCTTTAGTTGTTAATAAGAGTTGATTGGGAGCAGAGAGAGCCAAGAGGAGCTCCCTGGTGGATCAATGCTTCTAAATGATCTGTTCAAGGATCCCTTTAGAAGCTGCAAAACGCACTCTGATAGGGCACCGAAGCATGAAGACGCTCATTTCACATCTAACTCACTTCCTGATTTGCCCTCTGGGAGAGAGATAGGACTGCCGTTATAGGGATAATTTGTCCCAAAGCTAAATATCCCACTAACCAAGAGTGCTTAGACCAAAATGTCTTCATTCTAGGCAATCAATTACTGCCAAGGTGAGGGAGAAAATGATGAATTTGTTTAAAAAGCCCAAGCCGCCTGTGTGCGTGCTGTCTGTGACAACTAGATTGCACGACAGCTTGGTTTTGTTTAGGCTATGCTTATTTGATTGAAGACATTTTCCTGCGTCTCAAATTTACCGAGCTTCGACATACAAGATTTGATAACGCGGTGTAATGAATTTTAAATGTACTTGAGGTGGTACATTTGGAATTGAATTGATTGTAGCTATGGTGATGATAATGAAGGTAATGAAAAACACCGGAGGACGTGGCGGCTGCAGACATCGACAGGTTTGCTTGACCACAAAGAATAAAACGGATATTGCACTGATTATTTAAAAATGCATCGAAATGTTAGATGGTTTACTGAATAGATGTTTATACCTTTACTCTACAGAGCTCATTTTTGCCCTGCTTTTTAAAACACATCTGCTCTGCTCTTTAATAAGGTATTGGCTACTAATAGAAGGGAATTAAATGCAATTTCCTACAGGAAGCAATACATTACATTTTATTCTATTTTAACTTAACTCAACTTAACTCATTGCCTGTTTAACTTAACTACTGAGTCAACCTATACTCTGTCCTGCTGATATAAACATCCCAGAGCAATCGGCACCAGTTGCCATGTTTATTAATCAGCAAACAAAAAAAATAGCCTCCAACAAATGCAAACGATTCATTATAAATGCACCCTGCATTATTTGAAATTTATGTCTATAGAAAAACAAGGCAGGGAAATCCAGAAGTGTAGAGAGGCAGGCTGCGTGCTGTTGGTTTTAGTCCTCATCGGCATTTGTTGACAATAACAAAAATATAGAGTATCTCCAGCCTCATCCTTTAAAGAGAGACTGTTTCACTTCACTGACTTCAAGATTGTAAACAGAAGTTCAGTTCTCTTATAAACAGCACTGGCACCAAAATATAAACATAAATAGAGCCTGTATTATAAAGGGAAAATATGCAGCCATATGTTTTTAATGTATTAAAAGTGACTAGCAGAGGTTGCTGAAAAAGGATGAAGGGGCCAGCATCTCATGCGTTTCCATATCACCTGCATTCTATGAATATTATAGGGGACTGCTGCAGTGTAGAAACTCCAGGATGAGCGTTTTAATACCAATAGTTTTTTTCTTTAATAACTTGTTTCGGTTCATGATGCCAACCTCACTGATCTCCATGATTGCTGGACTAAGTGGACACCTACAACAGCAATGTGTGCTCTCTACCATGATGACCCACTTCTCTTAAGTATCATACCACAAGGTTCATTCAAGCACGCCGACTGGGAAAAAAAACCTGTGTTTAAAACATGCCTAGAATTCCCATAACTTGTAGTTTACCAAGCTTTATTAAAATAAAATTGTTGCTATGTAAACTGGCATAACCGGAGGGATCATCATTGATTTTTCTGGCTTTAACAATAAATTGTTTTGTTTTTGTTTTTTTTAAAATGCCCTCTAGGATGATTTTTTTTTTCTTTTCACTGACTCAGGTGGTTTAAATCAGAAAAGCAATTGTTTCAGTGTCCTTGAGCAATATATAACTCTAAGGAGTGTTGTTCTGCAACCTTTGATTTGCCTCTGAAGATGTGTAAACACAAAAATGTTCCAACAATCGCACAATTTCGTATGGTTACATTGCACCGGATGACTACGCTAGGCAGATAGTTTCCTTTGTGCTGTGCAATCATAGAGAAATTGTAGTAAATATTGATTGTTTTTCAGGAATATAAAGATTTTTCTTAAAACGTAAGACTTCCACAGTTTCATTTTACCACAGAAAGCACAGCTCCTCACAGATTCTGCGCATATCCCTGAGTCTGTTCGATTATTTTTTATTTATGAAGAATTTTTCTTTTTTCTGTGTCTTACAGGTTCTGGCATGGAGAGTACAGGGTTGCAGTGAACATTAATGACTATCTAGACATCTATTGTCCATACTACGAGGGTCCTCCATCCCACGGACGCATGGAGCGCTACATCCTGTTCATGGTCAACCATGAGGGCTACACTTCCTGCCAGCACAGGATGCGTGGCTTTAAGCGCTGGGAGTGCAACCGTCCCACCGGTCCCGATGGGCCCCTGCGCTTCTCAGAGAAGTTCCAGCTCTTCACTCCTTTCTCCCTGGGCTTTGAGTTCAGGCCTGGACACGAGTACTACTATATCTGTAGGTTATCAGCCAAGTAGAGTGTGTTTCTCTGTGTTTGGGGAGATTGTGTGTGCAGGTAAAGATGTTCGTTATCTGCGCGCGTGTGTGTGTCTGTCTGTCTGTTTGCATGGTATCCACGCTCCTGCTCAATTTGCATTTGTAAACAATATGTAAATATGCAATCAACAGAAGCTGATTGAGAGAGTTCTCAAACACAGCCCGCACAAATACACCTTCCATCTCTTATTCGCCCCTCTCACTCTCCCTCACTTTATTTCTTAGCGCATCTCGCTGCTTCTGTCGAGATCATAAGTGGTGTGCTCGGCAAAGTGGTAAAAATGTCACCAGGCGTAGTTTGTAATCATTTTTATATTAGCTCAATTGATGTTTCTCCTCACTTCAACAAGTGATGTATTAGTATCGAAGATGGGCCTTACCCCCCCTGAGATGACTTTTTTGAACAAAGTTTAAAAGCTATCATTCCCCCAGCAGGCGTGGGACATACAGTAGCTTCAAATTACTCTTAAACATTGTTTTCAACTTCTCAGTGTGGGATGGATTTACCGCATCCGGACTGTTTAGTGCAAAATCAGTTGGTAATCACAGAAAAGCAACATTAAATTGACTTTGGAAAGCTTTACTGTCAATGTTCAAACACAGGAAAGCACCACTTTTCCTTTTTATCCTGTAGGAGCTGCAGTTGTCTGTTTTAGTATCCAAACCACCTGGGAAGAAACGTGTTTTTCACAATTACAAGGACACCAAAAGCATTTGAACAAACTATGTATGCTGTGTTATGCTTCTTTTCTCTTTTTTGCTTTCATTTGTTTGGTTGGCTGATTTCTTTTTTTTTGTCAGTCCCAAATGACCATACAGTCATTTGATGAGTTATGTAAACTCATCATTAGATTTTGATCAGTTTAATTTTTAATAAGTACACGTCAGTCAGCAGTGTTAGGGAAAATACTTTGCACTTGCAGGATTCAGTTTGCCAGCAGATAACTATACTGGATAACAACTGAGGAAAGTCATCCTATTAGTTTTCTTTTCTGACTTGACCTTTGAGATTCTCTTAAGAAAAATCTTATTTTGTCCAAAAGATTATTTTTTTTACTGCGTGGAATTCTGCCAGTATGCAGCCTGACACAGGTCTCTTCATTTCTCCTTACATTATCGCTGCACAGTTGGCTGAAAAACTGACCTTGACCTTTTTAGCAGGAGATGGTGTATTCTCACCATGACTCATAATGGGAAGAAGGTCCTGTAGCACCAGTTTCAGGTCAGGTTATAGAGGGAGTTTTTTTGTCCCTGGATAGCGATTCTCATTTTACAGTGATATTGTCTTCATTCTGAGAGTGCAAGGAGACTTTAAGCAAAGAAAAAAAGTTAGGCAGATTCTGAAACAGGTTTAGTTTTTTCAGGTTTTATTTCTCATGCAGTAACAGTAACTGTTTTGCAATGCAATTAATATAAAAACAAATGCGCAATGCGAAAATACAACACTTTTGCATTACTGAACAGTTGGCATTTAAGACTATTTGTAGGTAAAGAAACTTTTTTTTTAAATTGCTACTTGTCAACTACTAATATTTACCCAAGTCTGTTGTCTACACAACCACAAAGACACAGCAGGCGAGAGTCAGGGAGCTGAAGAGGCAACGATAACAGCCACCCGATGTCCCACTACACTTTTCCCAGTTGGCACACATACACACAAGCACACATTCTTCTGTTTTCAGTCTCATGTAGGGATGGTTTGGGCCCCTCTAGTTAGTTGCTGACTATGGTATTGTGTTCACGGACCCCTAGGGATAGTGTGTGTTCCACATGACTAGAATGCTTGTGAATGTGTTTCAATATATCTGTGTGTGTGTGTGTGTGTGTGTGCGTGTGTGCTGTGGGGGGAGGCCTGGTCATGGGGGTCAGTTGTCAAGCGATTGTGAGTCCGTGAAAGGCCGTGTCCATCATCTTGACTGGCAGGCGAACACACATTCTTGCCTCTCACCGTCACTCACATGCTCACATTAAACACACTCATGCACAGGTCAGTACTGATGTGGAATGACAACGTGCCGACCGTTTTAACCACCCGGCCTTTCCGCTAAGTGCCTTATTGTGTGCGTCCTCTCTGAACATACTTGTGAAGCACATATTTGATTGGCATTTGTGGTCATATCCATGAGAGTGCATCCCTGTGAGTGCACACTGGTGTGTGTATTTGTCATGGGGCTGACATGTTGACAGGTCAGCTCCACCCCTTGCTTCTCCCAGCTGTCATCTGATGAGGCTGAGTGGTTTTCAATGGGTTTTTAGTTGACTTTAGATTGTGGATGCGCTGGGAAAATGAGTCACTGGGTGAATTGGTGTGACTTTTAAAAATGACACAGGTGGAAATTGTTGGGGGTAACAAAGAAGAGGGAAAAAACCCCTCTAGCCCTTTTGCCTTTTTCAGTCAAGCCAAAACAGAAACGTCCACTAGGAGAACAAGCCTCAATGCGAGGCCCAAGTTCTTCTGCCCACTACAAGTAGTGTAGGGAGATAATCTGAAAAAAATTGATGGATAGGAAGTGGACTATAGGTATGCCTTAAAGGGTAAAGGAGGTGAAGGTCAGAGAGAAAGATGGAGGGAGGAGTCGTGGGGTAAAAAAGAGGGAGGAGAGGGCAAATGAGGGGTCAGATTTATTTCCTGTGCACTTTCGATCTTGAACATGATTCTCTATGGGGTCACTACTGGGTTGTGGCTTCCTCAAGGGAGAAGGCCAGTAGGTCTCCACGCACACTTCTGCAACCAACTGTGCGTGTGCACATTCTTTTACACATCTGCGTATGTGCGTGGGTGGCTGTGCTCGTCAGCATGTCTGACTGGTCAGAGACTTGGACACAATCTCCTTTAGGGTCTCCAGCTCTATTTCACATTGGAGCGAGGTGGGACTAAAAACCCAGATTCAATTTCATTTACTCTACTTTGAAGTTTGAATCACACTAACTTTTTAACATTTTTTTCTTTTTCTTTTTTTTGGCATTCAATCTGGGCAGCAAGCTGGCTCAGTGGTTTGTACTGTTACCTCACGGCAAGATAGACCTGCGACTGTGGGGAATTTGCATGGATTTCCTTCCCCATTCCAAAGACATTCAAGCCAGGTTGAGTTGAGAGTCAGTTATTTCCCTTAGGAATGTGACTGTGAATGAATTTCAGTGATCCCTTACAAACTTGTTTACATTGCCTAAAGTGCTTAGTGTGTTTATGGGAGCACATAGCATGAGGACATAATATATGAAACTCTGCACTTGCTTAAACTTCTAAACGCTGTTAAGAAAGTAATAAGTTGCATTAATTACTGGATTAATGCTAAATTGTGACAAATGTTAAACATGTAAATGTATCTTTTGGAATATGTCATCTGACATATTCACTTAAATTAAAGTTTTTAAGGGCAGGCTGCACACACCATGCTGAGATATACCGAGGTTTTGATAATAGCTCTGCAGGAACCACTTTGCTGTTGCAAACCCTGCTACCTTTGGTATTTTTGTAGACTCAGCTAAAGAAATTATGAACAAAAGATGTGTTTTTGATACAGGCTGCTAGTAGCAAAGTGCATAAAGATACAAATTGAAATTGGTTCTTTGCTAAGTTATCTTTTATGTGTAGACACAACATCTCTGGTTTGTTCCTCAAGTTAGGTGACTTTTTACGCCTAAATTATTCATTGCTCAGTATTAAGTGGCTTAAAAATAAAAATTCCTCTGAAAATGGTCAGGTACAAGGACTGAAAATAAGTGGAAAAAAAACAGACAATGTCCAAAGAAAAAACTGAAAGCCTTTTTAAAGGTCTTTTGAACTTTTCGAGAGGTTTACTACAAATGAAATTCAACACAGCCGGGCTTTCTTTGCATTCTTTCTTTCTTTGCAGTAAAATAAGCATTTTAATATGTGGGCATTATTTTATCGTTGCATGTCTGTTTATATCTATGGTCATCAAACCACATCTGTATTTGTGTATATATAGAGAGGTATCAAACCTCATGATTTAGGTTAAAGGGGAGGTCATCATCAAAGTTATTGTCCTATAGCCTAATAAAGGAAAGTTTATCTGCAAATCAAATGGTTTAATTGTACTGATTGAACAGGTATTTTTAGTGTGTGTTCTGTGTTCTAGTAGCTCCAGTTCCAGCAGTGTAAAAGAGACTTTTACAATTTTTTGCAATCAGGCAATTTTTTTTTACATTTTCTGCATTAGGCAATGCACAGTTTGTGCTTCATTCAGTGATTTTAGTAGGGTAAGACTTGTATGCCACCAGCAGAGAATCTCAACTGCACATAAAGAATGCTGTAAACACGAGAATCAGTGAAAACGTGGCACTCCTAGCCAATTTAAAACCAAAACTCTGACCATACCCCGGCACAAGTTACCACGATTTAGCCAAGAAAAAAGACAGCCACTTTCATGACACTGAAAACTCTGGCTTTAACCTCAACATAGCTCACTAAGCCATTGATCACGCTTCACAGTACGCCCCTCTGGAGAACTATGGCTCGTGACAACTTCTAAAAATTCTAAGAAAGTTTGGCTCCTTGGAAGCAAAGTCTTAAGAGCTTTAGAGTATCTCAAGACTTTCACACAATACTGTTGGTTCTTACTGGCCTGCAATATAGCAGTTATAAAAAAAAAATTCTGTCAAATCTACTTTAGGTTCACATAAACACAAAGTAATCTTGTTTTTTATTTGGGTTATTAAATGTATTCGGTTTGCAATCAGCAGTAAAAATCATGTTATCTCTAAACTAATCTCCACTTTCAATGTCTCTTCTCACAGCATCTCCTCACCCAAACCATGTGGGGCGGGCATGTCTAAAGCTGAAAGTGTATGTCAGACCTCCAGGTAAGTCACGCTCTATCTACACACACATGCTCACTCACAAACACACAATGACATATACACACAGAGGTCTAGATTGGCTATTAAAAGTAAAATTAGGGGGAATAAGAGGTCTGATAGAATGCCCCGGCAACAGACCTCGCTCTGATTCACAGACCGGCCAGGCAACACTTTAACACCTTTATCCACAGACACGCACGCTGAAAACACACACACGCGCGCGCGCATACTGACACATTCACACATGCGAGCGCACACGACCGTGCGCAGACGCAAGCACACACTTACAGGCACAGAGAAGAGTGCACCCGCATACACACACACATAAGCAAAAAGTGGCATACGCACTTCACATCAAATCACATCACATCACACTGGGTGTGAGGGAGACCTTCTGTCCTTGTAGAAAGAGAACAGAGCCGGCTGAAAGTGCTCTCTAAAAATGTTACCAAGCCTCAACATCATCAGACTTGCTTGAATCACTCATAGGAAACAGAAAGCAATCTAATAATAAACCAACTGCATGCAGTAGAAGTTTTAAAGATTTAAAGTTTTCCTAATGTTTCAGGTTTGTTTTTAAAGTTGACAAGGCAGATGATGAGAAGATGAGGGATGACTTGCTTGCCACGTCACTGTGCAGCGTGCTAAAAGTGCTTCCTCATAGGCAGAGTGCAGTGCTGACACTAGTGAGCCATGTTGTCCAATGATAGCGCTGTTTAAAAATAACTCAAGAGAAGCCTAGCATACATGGCGATCAGAGTATGGCAAGCATTACTTTATACTTGCGTTATCTTGAAAAGCTACCTGTATGTCTACGAATGTGGATTCTATCCCCCCCCCAGCCTAAGCCCCACTAAGGAATCAAACCTGGGTAGTTACACGTCTCCCTGGATAATGACATGGCTTTGAAGAGCTTCATAAAAGAGAGTCAGCTTACACAGCTTTCCAGGTTCAGATCATTCCATATTTCGCTAAGGGAAAAGGAAAATCTCTCCTCCTTCATAATTACTGAAACAATGTACATTCTGTCATTGCTCCAGCTCCTCTTTGAGTTGCTGTTAAAGCAATGTATCTGACATTGCAGCTTCCATCTTTTCTGTGAAATGTTGTCATTCGAATGAGCTCTGAGCAGTTGTACATGTGTGTGAGTGGATGTGTCTTTGTGAGTGTGTGTGTGTGTCAGCTGCTCCAGATTCTGAGTCTCTGTGATTAAACTGTAATTAGGTTGGTTAAACCCCCTGCAGAGCTCAGTTGCCGTCGTCTTCTCTTCCTCTTCCTCCTTTGCCTCTCCTTAGCTGTTAAGGGATGTTTTGTGCTTTGCTGCTTGCTTTCCACCTCTCCCCAACCGTAATCGTTTCACTTGTCTACTATTTTTTCTTTGGCTAAATCCACTCCCTCGTTCATTTGCTGTGTTTTAGATTGTTTTGTCTTTGTCTGTGCGTCCTCTCTCAGTTCAGATGTTTTGTCGTTTTTTTTCTCTTTCTCATCTCTTTGTTTCAGATGGGTCGGGATATGATTCTCCGGAGCCTTTCCTGACTGATGGAGGTTCAAGCTGGAGGGCAGGGTGCATGACCCTCTTAGCTGCTCTGGCCTCACTCTTCCTGGGACTCTTCTACTGGCTGTGACCCTTCTCTCCTTCTTCATGGAGCTCCCGCCCAGGGATAATGGGCTGGGCTGGCTGTCCCTCTCAATCCACCACCCCTCAGGGAAGCCCTCTGTCTCCGTTCCGCTCCCACCGCCACCTCAATACAACCACCAACCACCCCCACTGCCAGCATCCTTTATGGCCCAGCCACGGACACCCTTCACAGGCCTGACTAAGAGGGCTGGGTCTTAAGCTGTCTGGGAAGTTGTCGTTTATCTCTGGTCCCTGAATTCCAGGTGGAAAAGCACCTCTCAGCTGAAAAACACAAGAGAAATGTCTCTGCACTCATATCAGAGGGTCCTTTTGATTTGACTATTGACTCTTGGCCACTGATGGGGTAGATATCGCCATGGCTATGATTAAACTTGTCGTTCTGGGGCAATTCCAATCATGCAATCACGGCAGGATGCATTAAGCGATAGGCCTGGATGCACAAAAATTGAATTTTGCTCACATTGCTATCCCATCCTCAAACCAAGAATTGGAAGTGGCCAAGCTTGCATTGTAATTGAAATTCTATGCTATCTGGACCAATTCCAGCTGCGACAACAATAAGAGCAATTGCATAGAGGAGAGGAGCACAGTGGCTCAGGCTGTGCAGAAAAGAAAGGGGGAAACAATGCGAGCACAGATTTACATGAATACGTCCATATGGGAAATGTAATATTACACGTGTTGATATTTTCGGATCCAGTGTAGAGTCACTGCAATGTGATACGAAACTCGTGCAGTTTTAGAAGAAACTCGGATAACTCATTTAAATGACAAGTATAACCATAGCCTGTTTCATTGGGAGGGTGTGGGGGTGTTCGGGGTAGGTTCGATGAGATGTAGATCTTCAGGTGGGATGTGTTCTGTCTTATTCGTGTTTCTAAACAAAGCATTTATCACAGCCTGGCCAGCACAGGCGTCTTCAGCACTGTCTAATGTTGACTGGGTCGGGTGACTTTTGGAACCATGATTTTTCTCATGTATGAATGTACCACTGGTCACCCACCTCTTTGTCTTTCTGTATTATTATGACTGTGGTCACTTACAGTACCTTCTCTCAGACTGGCAGGATGAAAGAGTCGGGGATTTGAAAAGATGACATGTGGGAGTTGGGGCGGGGGGTGAAGTAAGGATGAACGGAGGACAGGTGAGAAAAGGAGGCGACACTTAAGTTGCATGACCACTGTGAAACCTTCAGATCAATCTTGTTTCTAATGATGATATATATTTTTTCATGGGGAAAATCAGAAACACCCTGCTGCCGCTCCTTTGCTCTCCCTGAGACTTTTTCAGACATCAAAAGGAAAATTTAACCTCTCTCCTCACACGGTTTCTCCTGTCTGGCTTTCAGTCGTTGATGGATTAGCTTGGGCCCGGAGATAAATGGACCCACAGGGTGAAACTGACTGGAAATCAGCCCTCAGAGCCCAGGCCAGATCACAATGGACGTAAACACTGACTGAAGCTGGTCCTGGGTCTGAGGGTTAAACCAATAAGGGAAGCGCATAGACTGTGGCAAATGAGGCGAGATATGTGTGTGTGTGTGTGTGTGTAAGTGTGTGGTAGCATCACAAAAAAACTCATATGGGTGTATACACACACATACACGTATTCACATACACATGTTTAGTCTTTGATAACGAGACTGTTCCTCTGAGATGGTGGGAGCATTCATGGTCATGACTATAAAGGGAACAGCACAAAGAGAGAGCGAAGAGAGGAGGGAGGGGGGGAGAGAAAGCATGTGTGTATGATGGGACTGAGACCTCTTTAATGTTGGGAAGTGAACATAATGAGTAAGCACTGTGAACACACACCTGCATACACACGATGACCCATGTACAGATATACACACGTAAAGACATGTAGAAGAGCGAATGCAGATCTAGACATTTACAAAGACATGGCATGAACATACACACATGTACAATCACACACCACACACACACACGCAAGAAAACACAAACAAGGGGAAGCACTTCTTTCCCAACTTCATCTTATTTTTGTAGCATTTAAAATCACTGTTAATTACTCCTGTGTGGAAAGCAGTGATGGGGTATAGCCTGTGGAAGATTAAAAAAATGTGTCTTCTCTTCTTCTATTCCACTGATGCTGTCCTTCTATTGTTCTTCTTCTTCTCTGGTTTGTGATCCATGGTTGGTAGTGGTAGGATGCCTCCAGGGCTGAGCGTCATGTATGAGTTTGTCTCCTTTTCTGTTTGTTGTGTTCTTGTGGACGCTGACCTCAGTCATTAAAGTCAGTCAAAAGTAAACACAGAAGTCAGAGCAAGGAGAGAAACACACAAATAAAGATTGTCTTTTTGTCTACTCGGAAATCAAGCCAAGTGAGTGGAATTTCTTCAGTGGAAATGTGAATTAACTTTGTTTGTTTTTTGTTTTCTTCCTCCAAAGTGCTGATGATTGTATTCATATATTAGACTGCACCTGGGTCTTTATTTTACCCAGTCTATCTTCCTCTGACATCAAAGCTGTGGGACGGTGAGCAGTGAGCTCTGCCAGTCAAAGCATGAAATTATTCAGATGAAATCACCCTCTCCAATCTTCAGCTGTTTCTCCCTCAGTGATGTGACAGCTAATCTGAACTGCTGACAACAAGGAGAGTGAATAACTTGATAGCCTTTCCTCTTCTGTTTCCATCAGATTTCAAGAAGGGTGGCCTGCAAGTGCTAATAACCAAGCAGTGTCTTCGAAGTTGACCTATTACGCTTTTTGTAATTATAAATGCTGTAGCAGTGGTTGGTGGTCAGATCAGGCTTCAACCTGCTTTTTCTACTCATGGCTCTATATGAGTAGAGAGGGGAAATCATTCAAATGATCATTTAAGGTACTCAGATCTGGCTATGACAATAGGAGCTTCGAAGACCTGCTGTTAAAACCTTTTGTTTGGGAGGGGCAGCCAATCGGGAGAAAGCTGGCTTCAAGCAGGATGGTCTTTCAGAGAGAAGAGCTCGTTTCAGGCAGTGGATGAAATAAGTGGCTCCACAGTAGCTTAGTATAAGATAAATTATTTTGAACTTTAAATTATTCACACTACCATACTCCCAGAATAAAAACACTGAGCTAGAAATGAGCATAAAAGGAGATCTCATGTACTGACTGCACTTGCACTTTACTGTATCTCCATGGTCTAAACTGCATTACATTTTAGAAGGAAAATACTCCACTAGATTTCTGATTTTGCAAAACACAGATAGAAGAAAGACCTCCTCTATACACAAAGCTGTGTCCAGATAGATTTCAAGTATTTCTAAGTGCATTTTTGTGCACTTGCCTTCTTTTTTTAAAGGTGGAAATGAATGAGAATGCAAACTGAAGCTGAAATATTACACTCAAGCTTTAAACGAGACCAACACTTGGAGTGGGTAAATGTTCAGATAGGTGGCTCAAGAAGGAGTTAAATTACATTAAAATAGATTAAAGAAATAATACATGAAACAAACAAAATTCACTTGAAATTTGCTCTTTTTAATTGCACCATCTGTTTATGATGTCTTCTTCTACACTGGTTTTATGGCATCTGACCAACTGTCTACAGCTGTTTATCTCAGTAGGGGGTTATCTCAAGTCCCTAATATTTCACAACAGTGTGTCTTAATATTTTACTTCTATTTTTAGACTGTCTTTAAATTCTATAACATTATAAGCTGGAATTGAGTGGAAACTTTGAGCGTTTGTTTATGACTTGTTTTAATTTTCACCAACATTGATGATGATTTTCCCTTTACACAAGGTGTCATTTAAGTAAGTGTTAACTGTTAAACTGTTTAAAAGAAAGCAAAAAGTAAATCAATGAGAATTAGTTTTCTAAGTAAAAAGAATTGTTGTAGAATTCATCAATTTATTACCCTACATTTATTTTGTACCCCTTCCTAGACCTTTTGGCCTATAAATCAAGAATCCACACACTAACAAATGTCTAAAAGCATAAACATTTGAGTTTGAAAGGTCAAAGGTCAAGTCTGTACAAACATGGATGTAATGCTTACTGGTTGGAGGAGGAAGATTGTGACCATTCCACTGTCTCTGCAGCTGGACTGATCTAACAAGAAAGTTTAATGTTTAACAAGTGAAGATGAAATGTTTGCTTTCCTCCTTAAGCTCGTTAGGTTTTCCCCATATCCGGACATAAACAGCCAGACATACAATAGGAACTTTTCCTTTTGGGGTTTGTAAGGGCTAGTGCTAGCTTGAAACATTCATCAGCTTTGTTTTAAAAGCGTTATTTGAAACTACTGACTTGTCGCTTTTGGCAGCGAGATGTAAAAAGAATATCAGAAATGTTGTTTTGGGGGAAAACTGAGGCACATGAATAATAGATGAGCCTTGGCTTTCCATGTTTGGCCCTCCTGTGCAAAGCGGGCTAATGGCTATCGATGTCTCTAGTTTCCTTCAAATTGCTTCACATGAGAGCTCAATTCAAATGGAGAAAGAGTAGATTGCAGTGAAAAGGAGACGAGGGAATGAAATTATCTCTGAATATTGAGATGCACGCTTGGTCAGCCAATTCGTTGTCCTGACAAGTATCAGGTATCAGCGGAATTAGCCTAATGTTAAATTAAGCCCGATCAAGCAAGGCCTTGAAACATTCCCACGTCTCGGTCCTTGTGCGAGGAAAGATGGATGTACGATCCAACTGGAGCGGCGCCAGAAATGAACAGATGTGCTCCTTGAAATCACGAGAAACAAGAAATCAGGGCTATGTCACTGACACACATGCTCAGACACGCTCTTTTATATCCCCATGTATTCTCTTCCAGATCTAATTAATCACTTGATTATTTTATCTATTTTCACTGGCTGCCATACACATGGGACAAAAGTTGGCGAGAATAAACTTGGCCTATATGATGTTAGTTTTGGCAACAATCAAAAAGCAACCGAGGAAATACAGATGGCGATCTCCATTTTTCTCCCCCCTCTTTCCCTTTCCCCCTTCATCTCCTCTTCTGATGCTTCCTTGCGCTCTCAAACACATTATTAGGGTATAGGCTAATCTATTCTTCTCTCTCCCTTGTATTTTTGTCTCCTCATACTCAACTAACTAGCATGATTTAGGAATTATGGAATTAGGGCAGCACTCCCATCTCTATTAATGAGGAACAGGATGATGAAAGAGCTTGTTCCTCAATGTGCCATCTGCAGTCACTATTACACATTCACCTAATATATTTCTCTTTCTATTCTTTGCCCTTACCTTCCTCTCTCTCTCTCTCTCTCTCTCTCACACACACACACACACACACACATTATACCTTACTTGTAATTACAGAAGAAATAATTTCAGCTCTTCAGGCACTGTTGGATGTGGCGTGAAATGGTGAAATGGCACAGCAAGAAAGTTAACTATGGACCCCCACACCCTTACATAGACACATGCACAAACACATTTGCAGGAGTCCAGATGGGCCGTGTGTTATTGCTGAATAATGCATGCTATGTAGACTCTATAAAAGATACATGGGCAGAGAGAGCTAAGAATCATTCAGGCACCATGGCCAGTTTGGTGAGGGCAGCGTTGGAGCATCCCTTGTGCAAATTTGGAGCTATTACAGGCTTTTCAGCTTGTACATATTTAGCTATAGGTGACCCAACAGGGAAAATATTTAGCTCCAGTTAGAGAGAAAAATAAAACTTGCCTTTTAGACACTGTCAGCTGATATTGTGGCTGGCACTCTGCCCGGTGTCTTTGCAGTCACCTTGAAAAGGCTTTTGTGGTTTAAACCATAAAACTTGGGGAATTACACAGCAGATTCTTTGCTTGAGGCTCGGATTTCAGAGCATCGCTTAGAAACACTATGAAAAATATCCAACAGTGTGTCTTCATGTAAAATACCCAGAAGAGGGGGGGGCGACGGGGGTGAGGGGGGTAGGTCCAGGTGAAGGGTAAATGCTGCACTCATGTGGGGAAAATGAGCAGCGCTTTTTTTTCTTCTTTTTCCTCTGTGGAGTCATATGACAGGACATGCGCATCATTAAGTGTTGCGTTCAATGCTAACGGAACGCTCACTTCTCTATGAGTCGCAGTTTGATGCACAGTAAGGCCACAAAGAAAATTGATTAGCAAGAAAGAAACACTAATCTTAAGTGGAAGCCAAGTAACTTCACACAAGTTGTATTGTCTCATGATTTTGTTAAATCAGTATACAGCAGCTAAAAGATAAACACAGACGAAAAACACAAGTAGTTTCACAGTTATATTTAAGTCAACTTTTCGTGTAAAGTTGACTACCTGAGAACCAGACTACTTTTTCAGTTTTAGATTGTTAAACCTATAGGAAGAGAAGTAATGCATGCCGTGCCTCAAATCGTTCTGGGTGACCGTGGGATGCAAGGTCCTTTATGTGAAGTTGAAGTGCGCCTCAAAATCGTTGAAAGTTTTGAGTTTTCATATTTCCGACAGCATATGAAAGCACCATCTTCGGACAGACAGCGGAACCAGTGAAGGAATTCGGGAGTTGCCAGTGCCAAGTTCACATACCGTCAAGAAGGAGGAGTTTTCAGGTCATCTTTTCAAAAAAAAACAAGGAGGGTTAACTGTAAGTATTTACTCCCTTAATAAATATCTACCTATACTTTCCTCTCAACACAGTTGTTTGAGTGTTAGCGTTAGGTAGTTGACAAGAAAGCGGAACTAGCTAACTAGCAGGCTAGCCAGCACATTAGCCAGTTTACGAAGTTACCCTCTCGGATTTTACCCTCTTTGCGATAGCTGAGCACCACTGCAAGTTTTCAGACAATGTAAGACAAGTTTAATTCGCTTTGATAAACTGTTTGACACTTGTCTTTCCCTCTTTTGTAACTTTTTCATTAAGTTTAAGAAGTGTTGTTTTGGAAACCTCTCGGCCCCAGCGATGGTGTACTGGGTGTGGGACACTGCCTGAAACTACGGGGGTTTCTTGTAATACTTTTGGTTTGTTTCTCATTCAGGCTAACGTCACCTGTTTATCAAGTGACCCACGTTACGTGGCCACTTGGCAGTTAACCACAGTCAGGTGTGTGGATACGTGTTACAGCAGGAATCATTAACCACATGTCGTATTTTCCTCAGTGTCTTCTGTCTTGATAGTCAGGAAAACCTGCTTTTGTCGTATATAAATAGTGGAATCAAATGTCACAGTTTAGGCTTTGCTTGTCTGGTATGATGTCATAGGTCCCCTTGTTTGTTATTAGTCAACCCTCCTACCCAAAACATGACACACCTTCCTCCTCGGCAAAATAAATAGGTTGTCTTTATTCAAGACAGCCTGTAAGAACAAATCGTTGAACAATAGCTTCTGTCTGATTGTTTAAAGAAAATAAAACATCAAGAGTGAAATGAGGATATGTGTTCAACGTGATTGGAATAAGACGCCACCTGTGCTCCAGTCAAATCTGGAGGAACAGGTTTGGGTAGAAGAACAAGAAACGCATTTCCCTGTGTGGTGTTTGCCACTCGTGCTTGGTCAAGTGAAGAAACTGCAACATGAATAGGTATGTTCTTTAGCCTCGGTTGTATTATTTCCTTTGTTCCTCTGAACTAACATCTTTCTGGTTATATTAACTGTGGAACGAATTTAAGGGTTGGGTACGTAGTTTGGGGTGCAAACAAGCGAAATGTAATATCTAAGTCATATATTTGGTAAATCTAGTCACATATGTGGCTAAACACGGAGAAAAATTGCTATCAGTTTAAAAAAACTCTGCTTTTACTATCACATTTCGTTCTTTATCGCTGACATGTTCATCTGCCCTCGTCGTGGCTATCTAAAGAGTGTACGTGTGTAAATGAGTCCACCTTCATAGTTATAGTTGTAAAGTCACATCAGTGTCTTGCCAAGTCCAATAATCGGTCAGAAAAGGCAGTGAAGCCTGAGTGAATAAAGTGCACTCTTGTCCAAAAAAGGGGAAAAAGCAGAGTCAACAACATTAAATCCTCTGCACTGTCTGCCAAGTAGACTATCCATGTTTTTTTTTTTTCTTTCTTTTTTTTTCTTTCCCCCTCAGGATGTTTAGTGGCTGCAGGTTTGAAAGGGAAGTTGTAGTTCAGGGGTTATTTGCAAAACAGGAAAATGCCACTTGGACGTTAACAAGGAAAAGCAGATGACAGGGAAAATGCGGGGGGGAGCAGTGTTTGCATCTAAAAACTCTAGCCTTGGAGTAAATGATTCAGCTTTGTTTTTATAGTTTACTGCTTCTGCCCTTGACAGTACAGTGATAGGAAAACAAGCTTAATTCTTTGCTTATGATGAGCTTTATCTAATGTTGCCTTGTTCACCAAAGCTTGTCTGAGGCCATTACGCCAGTCATTTTTAGCCTATCCCATGATACAAGACTGCATGAAGGTCACCTGACAAAGTAATTTTGTTTAGATTGGATTTGTATCTGCTAAACTCCTGCACGAGGTAACATCAGTCATTATGTGATCCGAATTATAACTGCAACAATTAACACACTTTGTTCCTCTAAATGAATTGCATTGAAATGCACAATACAATTTGGCAGACAGCAGCAAAGGCTTGTTCCTCATGTATCCTGTTTTTAGATCTCTAACAAACATAAGCATTTTCTTCTGATCTGTTTTCATCTGTCTTATTTTGACTGAACTATTCATGCTCTGCATTGTTTGAAAACTACAGAGGGCACAAAAAACAGACAGTTTTCACACTTTCTGGGTTTTAGTTGCTAGACACGGTCAGCTCTTCCTGCTGCTGTTCACAGCTTCTTGATGATGCTGCCTCATGCCTAGCCTGCTGTTTTTACAAATTGTGCATGATCATGAAATCTGAATGTTGATCTGAACAGAGCATGCACTGAGCTGGCAAACATGGACTTGTGCGTCCTGATGTGATCAGCTCTGGGAGTTAATCACATCCAAGATTATAGTAGTAAAACCGCTATGTGTGTCACTTTGTTCTCAGGCATTAGCAGTTTTTGGTGACTGGGTAACTGACAATGAAGCTTCTTGAGAATTCAGTGTTTAACACAGAGGAAAGAAAGTTGTTTGATTCACATTACAAGGCACCTTTTTTATGGATATATGACAGGACATGGATTTTATGGATGTTATACTCTTCTGCTAATTAAGTTGATTTAGTGTTTCAGTACATATGCTGACCATAAAGATACTAGTGAGTGCACAGCCTGTTATCTTATAATCACATTTTGTCATTAGTTTCGTGTTAAACCAACCATAGAGCGCATCTGCTGTTATATAATTATTCTAATGTAGCATAACAGTTATGTTTTAGGTATTTATGCACTTCATTTTCACAGTTCTGTGTTGAAAGTAGCTTTGAGACTGACTGCATTTTGAAAATTCCGAAGAAAATCACAAGCTCATCACTTAGTTGTAGTCAAATAAGTTAACAAATGTAAATACCATCTTAAACATCTGAATATTCCTAAAGGACTTTATTTCATCTGTTTTTATACACTTTTACTGGTTATTTAATTGATCTGCAACCTTGAAATGTCTAACAATAACCAGTGATTTCAATTCGCATTTATGTATAGTAGGCAGGCATGATAAGTGTTTTTCCAGCCAGTTGTCACTATCCAGTCTCACGCCTCTGATTTCCATATCACAAGCTCCATATCCAAGTTCCCTCATTGTTGGCATACATGATTCTACTAGCCATCCCACTGCTAAGCTTTACATGCTTTATCAGTAAGCCTGCTCTGTCCAGACTCACAACACTCCTTCAGGGGAAGGAAAAGAGCCTGATTTGTTTGGATTTTGCATCTTTTCTTTCCCTCTCCATATGAGTGATACAAACAAGGTGAACATTGATTGCACATTTAAATGCTTAACCTTTTAAATGCATCCTCTATTTTTAGTAATGTAAAATGCTGAGCCTCCTTTTTTTTTTCTTTTTTTTTTTGTGGTCTTTCCAAACCTTAACGCAGGGATTCATTTATCCTTAATTATTTTTAAAGCATTAATTGTTCTACATTTATGGTTCACTGCTCTAAAAAATTTTCTCAAATCAGATTTGATAACTTCGTAGCGGCTTGTCAATGTGAGGAAACTTTCCACCACAACTTATCACAGTTTTTCTGGTAGATTTATCTACAAACAAGACAGGAAACAAAGTAGACCTAACATTTAATGAGTTGTAATCTCTATAAGCACACATCTGTAAGCACAATATATGCAGTATCTGCAAGCAACATCATTTTGATACCTGAAAATGTCAGGTTTCCACTTCTCCTATTCAACAGGCTTTGGTTAAAAGGTCGGGGGGAAAAAAAGTCGGAAACCATTGGTTTGTTTTGATAATGACTGGTGAACGAGAAGTGTGGCCTTGATATCCTTTATCTGCTATTGTAGATATCGTGGCTGCATCAGAAGCCTTGATATACCAGCTGTTGTCAGCTGTTTTATTGCAGGAAATTCATGTAGAAGAAGCTTATTACATATTATATAACCATGTTGTTTTTTGTTCTTTAAATTTTGTCAACACTTGCAAAGTTCACATGGCAACTGTGCTCAACAATTTAAAAAATAAGTTGCAATTTCATGTTAATTGATGCACTCTGATGCTGTTTAGTGACCTTTGAACTCTGCCCCTCTTGCAGGCCTCAGACTATTGAGCTCAGTAAGACGGGAGGAGCCTCCAAACAGGACACCAGCAACATGGATGACATGACTGTGGAACAGATGGCGATTAGGGCCAACCAAGTGACTGATGAGGTACTGACTCATAAATAATGCACACTCACACCCATTGTGTCATCATCTGACCAACTGTGAAACTTCCTTATAGTGAGTTTGTAATATAGTTTGTAAATGTACGACTATCATGCAGGGAAATGGATTATGCTGAAATGGAGGCACTTAATAAGTTTGCTTATATGCTCTGTATATGAGCTTTTCAGTATAAATTTTCCTAGATCCATCAATTTAATTTGGCTACAAGGCAAAACACATCTGCTGAATTTATTCCATTTATTTACCAGTATAAAAGACTAGTATATGTATTTGTAGGGTCAGTGTAGTATAAATGGTAGAAATTTGCCTAGAGGCAAGCCAAATTTATATAAAAATTAAATTTGTGATGAATTAGAAATGAATGAATGTTTACTTGGATTCAAATTTAGCATTTAATTACAGCAGCCAAGAATTCCTAATAATTAGTTGTAAATCACATAATTCTTCAGGAAACTTCCCAATAAATAATTGGGTAATGACTTAGAAATTGTTTATCCCCAGACAGCATTTAATAAGTGATCACAGTTTGAATAAAAAAAGGGATTTTCATTGAGTGTTGCTTGATGACAAACCAATGATGGGTATCCAGAAGCCTAGCATTGGTTTGTCAGGGCAGCTATTACGTCGCGCATGCAAAACCACAGTTAGGTAATGTACAGGAGAAATAACCAGGGTCCTGACTGAAGGTTAAAACTATCCACCAGTTAGCACCTATGTTTCTGAGTCCTTGGAAACAGTATAAGCTATAGCTCCAAATTTGGCATAAATACCTGAGAGATATTGGTCATCTTATTTTAACTCTGGCAGGAAAGCTGTTGAATATTTTATATAGTATTCATAAGTATAAGCAACAAATCTGAAATATTTAAACCGCTAACAGTATTCATAGTGTGTGTGTGTGTGTGTGTGTGTGTGTGTGTGTGTGTGTGTGTGTGTGTACGGGTTCGTACTATCCTGGTGGGGACCAAAATCTGACATTTACTATACTGGTGGGGACTTTCTGCACCGTGGGGACCAAAATCCAGGTCCCCTCGGGGTTGAAAGCAATTTTCACACTGAAAATGGGGTTTTAGTGTCAGGGTTACAATTAGGTTATGGTTAGGTTTAGGGTAAGGGTTAGGGTTAGGCATTCATTTTTAATGGTTAGGGTTAGGGTAAGGGGCTAGGGAAACCATTATGTCAATGGGATGTCCCCACCAGGATAGCAAACCAGACGTGTGTGTGTGTGTGTGTGTGTGTGTGTGTGAGAGACTTTACGCCTAATTTAACCTGATAGCTCCCTTACCCCTCTGGTTTTGACAGTGTGAATGTTGTCAGCTATATCTTAGTGTTTTATTATCAGGGAGATAATTGTTTAATCAGCACTTCAGGGTATCATATAATCAGCCATCTGAATCACATGGAAGCAAATTAACCTGCTAGCTGAGTTTGTAGCTGTGTACTTCACCTTCATGTAATTTTTACTGTACTAATTATCTGTGGCTTTTGTTTCTTTTTCCCTTTGTGTGCTTTCTGACTTAAACTGCAATCTTCTTTTAATCTTTCTTCTGTCTGCTGCTGCCTGGTTGACGTAGGAGAAAAGAGGAAGGGACAGGGCTTGGGAGGGTCCTTCTGCTAATGCTTACCGCTCTGGCTTTGGGTAACCACTCATATCATACCT
The DNA here is from genome assembly GCF_001858045.2 of Oreochromis niloticus. NCBI lineage: Eukaryota > Metazoa > Chordata > Actinopteri > Cichliformes > Cichlidae > Oreochromis > Oreochromis niloticus. The sequence continues at coordinate 19,366,526 of NC_031983.2, read as the reverse complement.
GAAACACTGTCATGCAGGGACTGGTAATGTGTCAGGGCATCACAGGAATTAGTTATAAGACCAGATTATCTTTAGGAAGCTAAATATGAGGTGTCTTTCTAATATCACGGCTGTTTTGCAGTCATAAAAACTAGGTTTAAAGACTCTCGAGGCTGTAAAATTAGTTAAATGTTTGTGATACTTTCTGATAATCCTGCCATATTGCAGCCAGTTAATACCCATAAGCAATTTTATGCTTCTCTGTGTGTAGAATAACAACTGTCATGCATCTCACCTAACTTTACTTTCAATTAAGCCATTCCTAACAAATAACAGAAACACCTCAGGATTCATCTGTTTCTCAAAGAATTGTCGCAGCACCCCGATCTGGAAAATTTGGCTAAGACAGTGGTTTCAAGCTTAATTAGCCAAGTTCAAGGATTTTGGGAGACATAATGTAATGTTTATCCACCCAAGTGATGTTCTGGCTAAGCCAACAGAAACCTGGCTGAGCTCATCATATCCCTCTCGCCAATTCTGTGTTTGTCTGTTTCTCAGCTCACTGATTAATGTATTCAGAGCAAACATAACACAGAGAGAATGAGGAATCTGGTCCTCGCGCTCTCGTTAGCAGTTCATTAGTGATGGTAACAATGAAGTCGCATATGTGCTTCAGTCCTCCACTCCTCTGGATGCTCTGTTCTCTTCACAGCGTTTACTATTAATAGAGAAACAAAAGCTGTAACTCACCTGAACCGACTGCATTCCAGTGCACCGCCGTCACTTTTTGTGTCTGTGGGTGTATTTGTATTGTTGTCCACACTGTCCTTGGAAATCTTTAGCTTTTTTTGTAAGCGTTATCCATCTCACCAGATGAAGGACAATTAACACATATATATATTTTGGGTGTGCACATTAGAAAAGTGGCGCGAGTATGCCATGTCAGGATGCTCACACATTTTAATTACCAACATATACGACAGAAATACAGCACATCCTCACAACTGATTGACTGGAACAAGGAATGAGTTAGTTTTTCTTCAAGAATTAAGAAAAAAAAGCCGTCAGTTCAGAGTTTTCAGATTTTATTTTGTGTTGAAGGAGTCTGAATGAATCAGTGTTCACTATCAGCTCTATTGCTGTTGGTGCATAAACTTCTCCTCCAATGACTGCAGAGTGCAGAGGAGCTTACAGCTGAGCAGTGCTCTCAGAGTGCAGGGAAATTAAATCAGACAGTATACCATATTAACCTACAGCTCCATACTCTTAAATGTGGTTTTATAAATTTGCAGGTATCTACTTTCATTTATCTGTGAATATCAGATGTGTAGCATCTTCCCTGTTTTGCTTATCACTTGCATCTTTCCACTTTCCTGATTCTCCCTCTCTCTCTCGTTCTCACTCTCTCTCGCACAATAATCAGTGTATCTGTTTACATTAGCAGTTAAGCAATCCAAATTTTAAAACTATATGTATTCTTAAGTTCACAGAACACTGCCCTGTCAGCTGCTTCTTATTTGTACCATGGGATTGCAAAGTAATTGAGCCAGATAAAGCACTGCAGCAACCCTTGTTGCAGCATAAGAAGTCTTAGGTGTAACTACAGTTACTACTTGAGTTTTTTCAGTCTGTTTACAGATTACTTTTAACTAGAACCTCAAATTCTCGTTACACTCTAATGCCTTCTGTTTGTCTTTTGTTTTACAGTCACTTGAAAGCACACGGAGGATGCTACAGATGGCAGAAGAGGTGAGACTTTATTGATTTTGCTCTTGTCAATAAACCACTGTGATATATTCAGTGGAGTCTTGCTGTAGCAGCCAGACAGGTTTTTTTTTTCTTTTCTTTTTTTTGTCGTAGGCCATTACCTGAGGTGGGATCAAGAACTGTGGATTGATTAAGCATCCAGATTTATACTTTTGTTAGTATTTAAATGCCCAAACCCTGATTGGGGATACCTAGACTGTGCTGTTGCTTTAGCAAAGCATCTGTTACTCCCTGTCAGTTTTTTGGCTGAAACCAGAAATGTTGGTCCTTGTTCTGCTCTCTGAGAGAGCCACTGTGAGCTGGAGGGTTTGTGTGCTTGAGCTGGAGACCAGAACAAGGACACTCAGGATAAAATGGCCTGCTACTTTTATCCTAATTCTGAAATTTATCTAACTCGTGATTATTTTCATTTGTTAAAATGGATAAATTTATTTGTAGACATTTGTTTGTGACTTTTTAACTCTTGTTTTTCAGAGCAAACAAACAGGCGTCAACACAGTGGTGATGCTGGACCAACAAGGAGGTAGATGAAGACTTTTGTTTTTGGGTTAAATATTATTTGTGGTATTATCAAGACAATTACTGGATGCTAATGATTAAGTTTAAGGAATTGCTGAGTCGTTTGTTGATTTAAAAAAAAAAAAAAAAAAAATACTTGGTGGTCAAAATCAGCCAAATAGCATAGCCTTTAATGACAGTTTAAAAAAAAAATTTTGTCCCTCTAATTTTGATGATTTAAGAGTCCAGATTTCCTGATTAAAAATTTATTTTTTTCTGCCCAAGGAAGTCATGATTGTACAAAAACTTTTCTGGTATTTAACCAAAACAAAAAATCAATTGCAAGAGAAGAATGTGTAAAGATGCTTGAGAATGTTATGCCAGTGGAAATATTTACTTTCTAAACTTGAGATGAATTAATTTGCACCAACAACAGTGGCTGCAGACACGCTATAGTGTTGTGTTAAGTTGGGGGGTTTACACATCAGAATTTGCAGCATCCAGGCAAATAAATTGTCGCACTGGAATTCACTGTTCATAAAAAATGGCCATTGTTATACTTTCTATTTGAGTAAGATTTGCTTTAACTTTCGAGTGCTGTTGCAGGTTTATGTCCCATGCTAAAAAAATTTGTATTTGTATTTATTTATTGCACTAACTGCAGTATTTTTACAATATGCCTCTTTTCTGCTGCAGTGGCCCAGTTATTGACCCAGTTTGAAAATTCCCCTAGGGATCATTTAGTATAATTAAATCTATTCTAAAAATGAATAAATCAAGGTGATATTTAAAACACAATTTACAACCATTTTCTAGTGCATAGCAAGCAGAGTTTGACATGGTGTGCTGTGCCTGTCTGTTTTAGAACAGCTGAGCCGTGTGGAGCGAGGCATGGACCAGATCAACCAGGACATGAGACAGGCTGAGAAAAACCTTACCGACCTCTCCAAGTGCTGTGGCATCTGTGTCTGCCCCTGTGATAGGTATAGTGTATACTTGGAGCTGCCGAGAGATCTAAATCACTGACTTTTGGATCCATAACACCCTTTTTTTGTGCTGTGCTGGCTTGTTTGTTCTTGTGTGTACGTGACTGGTTTTTATGAAATGTGGGTTCACAAACCAAACACACAAGGAGTCTGTGTAAAACTGAAAAGTGCATTATACAGTACAACCAGTTATTTTTATTTTGGTGTTAGTGCAACTTTTACTTTTGTACAATATCTTCCATACATGTTAAGTGACAATTGAAATACTTTACTACTGTTTGCATTGGCATAAAACCTTTCAGTTTTGCTCCTTAATACAAAAGCTGAACTTGGTTGCAGAATATTTGGTTGAATTTTTAAAAATTCAAAGATGCAGGTTGTTTTAAGAATGAGAGGGCAGCAGCTGTCTGCCAAGCAGCATTTCTCCCGAGAATCTATAAAGTATTTTAAGTATTAATCCTTGAAAGGATACTAAACATTTATGTTTACGCTCTGGACAGTCCCTGTCTAGAGCGTAAACAAAAACTTTATACAGCTCAGTTGTGAACATGGGGCTTTATTCATTCACATTTTCAAGGAAAATTAACAAAACCCTAGGAAAATGTATGTTTTAGCTCTGTGACCCTCTTGCTTACAACTCTAAAAATATTGAATATTATTGGCTTACAGATCTTCACAATATCAGTGGTCAGTCAGGAACATTTCTCACGAATACATGATTGGCTGCTGTGGCACAAATGTGGCTCACAATGTCTGTGTGTGACATAAGGAGAAAAAAACTCTCTGCTTGGCAAATGTACATTTCATGGTGACAAGATTGCTGATTAAATTTGTGAGCATTGCCAATCATTTATGGACAGATAGGAAATGTGATGGTGTTCCAGCCAACTTCTTAATGTGAGCCGCATACTCATCTGGGCTAAATGCACTTAAAACTCTCCATGCAGCTATGATTTTGGAGTGTCACTTTGTGTGCACATTGAGATCCTATGATGGTTTTAACATGGCAAAAAAAATCTTCCCAAAATGCTTTCACTTTGGAGAAGAAGATTCTTTGATTATCAAGATATAAGGTAGGGAATCTCTTGAGCTTCATTGCTATTACTGAACAACTGTAATTGTTGCAATGACGGGACTGAAGTACTTCTGCATTTGTTCGTGCATTCTGACACGCTGTTTTTTTGGCTCTAGAGTGTCATCAATCGAGAATGACTCACGGTATAAGCGTACCTGGGGTACTGGAGGAACTGAAGGTGAAAATGATGCAGATGGCCCAAAAGTGGTCTCAACGCAGCCTTCAGGCGTCCGCAATGGCCAGGCTGCCCAGGTTAATGCTGCAGGACCATCAGGCCCATACATCCAGAGGTATTGTCCTGGTTATTTTACATTGTTAAAACTCTCGAAATCTTTGGTGTTGCCAAAACTATTTAATAAAACATATGTATACTTTGCATATGTATAACAGAATAACCAATGATGCACGTGAAGATGAAATGGAGGAGAATTTGGAGGCGGTCGGCAGCATCATTGGCAACTTGAAAAACCTGGCTGTGGACATGGGAAGTGAGATAGACAAGCAGAACAAACAGATTGACCGCATCAACGACAAGGTAAAAATGGCTTAAAATCACATGAACCTCTAGTAAATGTGAAAAGGGGTCCAATTAAATTTACTTTACTGCTCCATAAAACACTTAGTTGCTGTTTTTTTTTTTTTGTTTTTCTACCCTCCCCCCTTAATAATTTGAATTGTATGTAGTTGATGCTCATGTCTGCGTTGACTCATTGCTCCATATGATGGGGTGTTACCTCCTCATGTATATCTGATTTTTGTAAAAAAAAAATTCACAAACATGCATATGTTCTTACAGAGGAAGAGAATGGAAACTTACTCATAAAAAATTGTTTTATATGAATTTACAATTGATAATAAATTGCTACTTAGGGAAGGAAAAACAGCTGTATAACTGCCCCTTTCCACCTGTCTGTGTCTTTAGGCGGACATGAACAAGCTACGCATTGATGAAGCAAACCAGAGAGCCAACAAGCTCATCAAATAGACGAGAAATCCAGCTTCTGCTAGTTTTATCAACCTTGAGCCTCTCTCGCCACACACACACACACACACACACACACACACACACTGTATATTTGTGCACATCTGCAAACATACTTTGCAAGTAAAAAGAAATACTCTCATGAAGTTTTGCCAGTAGTGTGCCTGCCTTTATCGCACTAAGTTGTAAGTAGAGTGAAGATAACTTCTTAGACTGTCCACCACTATTCACACCCTTTTACACACACGCCTAGTCATGCTGGACTGTGAGAAACAGTGTGAGATACTTCAGTAAATGGCTGACTGCCTATCACTGCTGTTTGATACAAAACTACATACATGTAACCTTCACAGGGAGGGAAGTGGCACATTTGCTGCTTTCCATTTTGTTGTTTTGGTTTGTTTTGTTTTTCTTTCTCAGCTAAGTCAAGATAATGAGCTGTTTTGTCGATGTATGACCGATAACTCATCAAAACTGATAAGCTGTTGTCTCCATACAGCCTCATGTAGTTTAAAAGGAAACATCAACTCTGGTCTGAAATGCATCTTACTCAAATCCTTATAGGTTCATTGTGTAACTAGGGTTATTGTATCATGTGTAATGCTTTGATATTATTTGCTTATTTAATTACTCATGAAGCAGAAATGACTTGCGAATAAAGTTCTCTTTAACACTTTGTTCCCATGCCATTTATGCCTGTTCATATAAAAGGGCTATTTAAAAAATAAAAATAAAAAATCTAATGTTGTCCCTGAATGAAAGAATTTTGATGTTATTACTACTTAAAATTTCTGACTGATGGGGAGTTAAGGTCATTGTAATTACTTGCTACAGAGATGACCTGTGGTTAGAAACATTGTATAGCAATCACTCGTCCTTCTTATGAGAAGGAAGGTCTGCAAGGATCATGAGGTATGTTTATCATTACCTCCCCTGAAGCGTTTAGTTTACTTCACAATAACACTGAACTTGGGAAATGTAACAGTGGGTGAACGGCAGTAGGTGAACTGCTCTCTTCCATGTTAAGTGTTTCTTCACTTTGATCACAGTGTTGATGTAAATACTGTTTAATTGCCTGTAGTCATCCTGTTAATCTAATTTCTTAACTTTGTTTCCTCTTAATGGTTAATGGAGATTAGTAGCTTACAAGAGGAGACATAACAACCTGTGCAGGGTTTCTTCACGTGTCCAATGTGCAGAAAATTCCTCTCCTCAAATTTGATAATTGCGCAACTGTTCAGTTCTGAACCACAGATGAGCATTGTTTAATCTGACGTGAAGGCTCTTTATGTACTGGGTTCAGGCCAGTTGGTTACTAAAATCTTGGCATTTTAAAAACAATAACCTAGAGAAATGAGTCCAGAAAACATTTTGATTTTTAAAAAGTGGGGAAATCTGTAGGAACCCAATCAATCTTATACACGATGTACGGTTGTGTTGTAACAGCCACTGCATTGTAAAAGGCTCCTCTTACATGTGTAAATAGTCTTTACAGCACAGCTATGGTATAATATCATCTGACGATGGAAAGCAGAATTTAAATTTGTTTTGTCGAAGCTGTCGCCAGGCTGAGAAATCGTCGCTGGCAGCAAAAATGCAAAAAGTATACATGTAAGTGAAAGTTGTTAAAGGGGTAAACATAGAAGCACAATAAGTCCTGGTGGGTTGTATTAAGGCTCACTGAAGAAAATTGGCCAATGATAAAGGGATACAGTGTGCCCAAAGTATCTCTCGTATGAATCTTCTTGCTTATTTGTTTTGAAGAAAAATGATAATTTGTATGCTGTGCTGCAGGCATATACCTACTCAGTTTGTAAGGATTGAAATGAACTGTTTTCAGGGCTTTGTATTGCTATAAGTGATCATCCTCAGCCTGTTACGTGTGAGCTCGGATCTAATTAGTCTATTCTAAAGCTGCCTTGCTGTCTGGAAGCTGTTTATTCATTGTTTCACCCACAGCCACTGGAATGTAAATACAACAGTTTTGTGTATTTTAAATATGTTCATATGGAGCTCATCTTATCTGAAATTAGCTCTGTGAACGGATGACTGCTCAAAGTGAAAATGCCTTCTGTTTCACGCTTGCCACTGTTGAATTGTTTGTACTCAATAAATCTATTCTGAAATTCAATTGAACGCACTTTTTTTTTCTTTTTTTTTTTTTGATGTAGTGACAATAATTAAAGACTGCATTCGTTAAAAAAAACCCAAAACAAGCTTGTATAGTATCATAATTTTAATTTAACTTTATTTCAAAATGTTTTTTGGGTTGTGTTTTTTTTTGTAGGGTCAACATTTTTGGATATTTTACATACCTGGAAAGTACAAAATGCAATTTTAAAAACCACTAAACGGAAAAGGCAGGTAGGGAAGGTGTGAAGGAATAACAGTGTGGATGAAGGTGACAAAGTCTGAAGTGTCAATCTGTAGATATATCGACCAACAAAAAGCATAGTGAATCTGTGGGATGCAAGTCTCAAAACATTTTGAGGTGCTAAAAAATTTGAGTAGCATGGACACGATGTTCTGCTGGCACAAGGCGCACAGAAGCTTCTGTAGTTTGTGTTCATACAGCCACAAGAAGATCATGGCTTAACAATTGCTTTAATCTGTAGACAGAGATGCTACCATGTTTCCTAGAAAACACTTGAGCTGAACATTTATCCTCCTACATTTGACTTCCATCGCTTCAGTGAGGTCACTTGAGTTGGATCATAATTCGGGGACAAGGCAAAACGGCAGTGAGACTGACAGAGTCCCCATCCTGGCATCAAAGTGTAAATGCAGATCCATGTACTGTACATACTTTTAATTAAATTTCTGTAATGGCTTTATTGTTGGAAATTCCCATATGAACTTATTTCCACTCCTTACATTCATATTAAAAACACATTCCTTCAGCTCCGTATGGCTACTGTACGATCCTCACCTTGGTTGGGGAGCATGCCTGGTCCTGTGGTGTGGAAAAGCAGGAAAGACTCATGCAACCCTTTGCTTTTCTAGACTTTGGCTAGTTCTATAAAACTTCAAATAATGACGCAGGCTTTTGTAAACTGCTTTCGTGAATAACAGCACCTGGTTTAAATTCTAGTTCATTCTGATGCTAACATTTTGTCGTCTTTTAGCATTTCTATTTGTGTAATGAATAAAATCCAACTTGCAAGACTAGAGGGGTGTTTCATAAAGCAAGGACTGCTGGTTGAAGGCTTTTTTGTTGTTTTTTTAATAAATCAAGAGAGGTGTACATGGGCATGAACACATAACGGGGGTTCTGGGGCAAATACAGTACATGTAAAAAGCCCCTAACCTCCCATCATGTTGTCCTGCTGCATGGTCTTTTATTTTCATAGTTGTTTTGCACCTCTGTGTAGTCATTTAGCTCCTGTAGTTTGTCTTTGATCGTGACCCAGTTGTCAGATTAAATACTTGGCTTGTGCTTTTGTTCTCTTCTTGACCCATATTTTTATTTAGCCTTATTTGGGTCAGCATGTTTCTGTAATTAAAAAGTACAAACCTGAAGGCATTTATCCACTATCATGTTTTTCCTTATACAAACCAAGTAGTAAAATTCAAAGATGGGGAATTCTGATTTATAAAAATAAATAAATTTGCTCTTTTATTTTGTTACAATGAAACTTCAACTGCACTTGAAGTTTTAGCTTTAACTGCACAAAGAAAAACAGTGCTCTCATTGGAACCCGTGAAGTCATAATTACAGGTAAAGACCTGCAAATGAACAGTTCAGTGTTGCAGATTTGATCCCTATTTTGTGTATCTGAGCTCATCACTGACCTACAACTCCATAACAAAAGCTGTCTTTTGTACATGGCAGTGATTGTGCTTATTTCTGCTTTTTTTTTTTTTTTTGTGCGTTTTAAAAGGGTAATTAAGATGATCTGTGACTGTAAATGCTATTAATTCTTGATGCATGTAAACCTGAATAACCACTGCTTATGAAGCACCCCTCAGATATTCCAACACTTTTTACGTGTGTCACTACAAGCCAAAGTTGAAGACAAACAAGGCAGGTCAAGTTGGTCTTGTTTGAAGTTTTAAGAATATGACAATAGCACCATATCAAACTAATGTAAAGCATATTTCATGCATCTGCATATATATATATATATATGTATATACGGTATATGTTGATGGATAGCTCTGAAATTTAAGTTTACACAAGTGTTAAATATATTTCAAGCTGACAGACATGAACACTGCCACAGTTCAGTTGAGAATAAACCTGAATGGGTCCTTATTCAAAACTGACACACTGTGGTGTCACATGACCGCTCGTGCGATGTCGGTAAGCAATTTAAAATCTCAAGTCAATCATTCACAGTGCATAGAGCATTTAGTTTGCATAACTGCAGATATACTTGGAGAGTGTGTGTGTATATACTGTACAGCACTATGCTGAGGTTTTCTCATCCCCAAATCTTACATGGCATTTACAAAGCTCTTAAAAAAAAAGATTATTAAACTCTGGTTCTTTACGTAGCATTTAGTGCTCCAAATTCAAACAGCACAGTATTACAGTTCACAACCATTTGATAAGGCAGGTTATTAAAAGTACTTTTCAGTACTCTTGAGTCATGTTCATTACAGGCCTTCATATTATACATGGCTATATCAAAGCATGCCTTACTGAAGCAAAAAAAAAAAAAAACTTCAGCTAAATTAACAAAATGAAAAGTTTTACAAACATTCTTTGGTTGTGTGTGAAGAGGAGCATTCCTGTGCTTTAATTTAATGCTTTGAATTTGGCATTTCTTAAAAAGAACAAAGAAAAACAGTGGACCATTGTACTCATACACTGGCTTAAATACAGGCAAAAGAGTGTTGACTTTAACTACAATATTTATGGTAATTCTCACAAAATAATATAGAAAATCTAGTGACAAAAAGCATACTCTGATTGTACACATAATACTTTCTCTTCCCAGGTTGCCTAGACAACCCCCTCCTCCTGATGGCCTTCCCCTCTCTTTCACTTCTTCTTGGCAAAGCGGCTAAACTTCTTCTCCTTGTCTTTCTTGGCAGAGCTGGGCTCAGGGGGTGCAGCTGAGGAGGAGGGAGGGGGCAGGCTCTGGGCTTTGGCCCCGAGGGCCCCGACGCCTCCTCTGCTGCCAGGGGCTGAACGGCCTTTTCCATGGCCTGGCTCCAACGCTGGAGCTCTTCCTGAAATTAAACACACACGCACACATCGCAGCGGCTTAGAAAGGGAAGTCCACCTCCAGAGGGGCAGTGAGTGTTTTGGTCTCCCACTCTATTAGCATAAACAAGCAGAGGTGGCCACGCTTTTAACAATGAAACTTGAAATGCTGGTGAGGTTAAATTGGGGTAATGTAGATAAAGACAAACTCACTGTCAGCATTCTTATTCTGTGAGGCTTAATGATTCCCGCAGGGTAAATTTCTCGCTAGCTGATAGTGATTCAGAAAGAAACACGAATAACCTCATTTATGTCAGATTCTACAACCTTGCCAAATTACTTAGACATGGACAGCAATGCTAAATGGAAACAGTTCAGAAACTTAAATGCAAATGCGTAACTGCTATCTGTAGCATTGCAACCTGTGATTACTGCTTTACATAGGGTCAGCCATTATATGAGATGCCTTTTGACCAGAATAAATCAAGTCCAGGAGAAAGTCCGATGTAATTCAACTCACCTCGTCTTTACACTGGAACAAAAATTCGCTGCCATCTCCAAGCCTGTAAAAGGTTAAAATTATATAAATATTAGAAGCACTAATGTTTTACATTAAAATCGCTAGAATGAAATCATGTTAACACCCAGAAATTTCCCTGAAATGGGCAAATAAGCGAAAAACTCTTTTACTGCATGCAAAGTTTGGCCTGTCTGTGTATATCTTAACAACCACTAGATATCTGAGTGAAATTCATATTAGTAAAGCAAATGCATGCTCTTTATTGCACGTATGGTGCAATAAACCATGGTGTCAGATATTGCCATTTTGTCAAAGGCGCTGGCAAAATTAAGATTATGCACCAGTTGTCCAGCTTGCACCTGGTTTAGCCAATAATGATGAATAATTATTTATGGATGCTTGTAAAGGACACACTGGCTGACCTTGATGTTTTTTTTAGCTCTAGAGTTGATGCGAGGGGGGGATACTGTAATCCACACCATGATCTTTTACCAAACTTTAGCAATTACTTTCTAGTTTCTATCCTAATCCAGAAGCAAAAACAAAACAGTGAATTAAATCAACTGCTGCCTAATGGATGTCAAACTGCAAAGCCACCTCTTGATCCTTATAACACATGCTCTTCAATACTAGACTATTATTTCTCAACATCTAACAATGCCAGAGATTAATGTGGAAAAGGGGCACATATGTCCCAAGGCATCAGTACTGAAGGCCACCTCGTGTGTATACAGAGAGCAGCAGTATTTGACGCCCTGAGATAAAAACATTCGTATTCAGAATTTGTTAATATCAGTGCAGTGTTTCCTGCCAACGACTACCGCACCACCCTAAAGCAGAATATATTAAATCCCATGTTTTACAGTTGCCAAGGTGCTTTTTTCATGCTCCTTTGATTCAAACAGGACTCAATCTTAAATTGATCTGCCTAGTTTATCCCTCTGAGGACTCTTCCATGTGAACCATGTTTGTGCATCAATGCTGTAGTGTGAAGCAGATTTGTAGTTTTTTTTTGTTTGTTTGTTTTTTTTCTGGTTTTCTTGGTCTCCCATATTTTTCATGTCTTCCACAGTTTGCCTTAACTATGATTTTCTTTTTTAATGGCGCTTTGGGTTTTGTAAATTGCAAGCTGAAAGCACATTGATGTATTAGCTGCTTTGTAGACATCAGCAGTCTTTGGTTTCAGAACTTCAGTCAGCTGCTTAGGACAACCCATGGCTGTTGAGTGATACCAAAACTTTAAAAGTCAGAGAATTTATCAAACTATGACAATTCCTTATGACAATTAATGTGTAACCAGTTAAGATCTGAGACCATTTTATCAAAGAGCCGAGCAGTGCTTATATTCATTTGTAATTTGCATATAAATCTGTGTTGGCTGCTTGTTTTTTCCTTCATAAAAAATCAAGAGGCTGTGGTTGATTTTTAAAAACCAGAGAACCACACCAAGGTAAAAACTTGCTAAAGTAAACCTTCAGTGCTACAATCCATTCTGAGCAGAGAATTTAATTTATTCAACTAAATTCAACGTGTATTGATTAAGACTTGTATGCGTGAGGGATGTGAGTTTGCATTTAGCTTCTATCTCTTATCAGTTTAAAGGGAGTAGCTTTGGGAAAAATTTTTTTTTTTTGCTCCCTTTGCAAATCTTAAATGGTAATACCAACATCCATATAACGCTGTTAAATATAACACTGAAATCAGAAAGTGGTGAGTTTAGAAACAGCTTACCTCTGTCCAAAGGTAAAGGAAGAAAATCCACTTTTTCGTATCTCTAAGTCTGATTGAATAACTCCCCATTTGAGTAATGGCTACTAAGCTGAAGAGGTTTTGGTGACAAAGGGCTATTTCTCAGCTGTAAATGGGACTGGGGGCTGAGGGGTGTATTCCCGATGTCTCTAGTAACTTGCAGTAAATGTAATGAAAATTCAGTCGGATTAATTTTTATAGCACCTTTTGCTTCTCAGAATAAAGAACTCTGGAGAATACAAGTACAAACCACCTTTTCTTGTAGCTCTTAATAAGTCAATTTAATAAACCCTTATATAGTATATTTACCTTTCCGAATAACATGACTCAGGTGAACCTATGATGTAATTCTTACCGTAGTTTGGCGACATGCTTCTTTTTCTTGTAGTTGGTGAGGATCTCCCAGTTGGCGTTGGTGAGGGGCAGGGGATCCTCGCCATGATACGTCGTTCCGTGGCCAAAGCTTTTGGCATCCTTATAGACTGAGAGCTGACCGGGCTTTAGCACACAGTACAAGTTGTTCCATGACCTGACAGTGAAGAAGAGGCAGGAGCAGGAAAAAGAATGACTTTAACATCATTTCAGGTTAATTTCTGGCAATAACACGAAATGAATTTCATTTAATCCCCATTAAAGAGCAGCTACCTCACCACTCCATTGAGACTTCATTTTGTGAACATTAATTTTAAATAAGCACTTAGAACAACCCACTGTTTTGCAATATCTTTAAATAGGAGTAATAATATTTTCTTATAATGAAGTCCTGCAAGATCCCTGACAAAAAGCACTTTTACTGTAGGGCTACTTTTCGCGACTTGTTTATTGAAAAATTGATTTAAAGCAGAACTGATCCATACTTTGAGGTAAAGTATAGATCTCCTTTTGCTGTTTTAACAAGTTTCAAACTTACTCGAGTTGTTTTAATCCATCACAATGAACACAAATTGCGCTGAATGGTCGGTTTTTGTAACGCTTTTTTAGGTGTGGTGTGATTTCGAAAGCACTGTGCGGTCAGTAAAATAAGGAAAAGTCTCGATGTTCACCGTGACGGATGAACAAACATAAGCAAGTAATAATAGGCTCATAGATTTTCCCAACATAAAGGAAGGAAACAATGCCTGGAATAGTCAAAGGCATGATGTAAAGACCATATTAGAGGCAAACACAGTGCTGTGGTCCATTTGTTATCTACCTATTTGAAGCCTTTTTTCCTGAGCCCTCTACATCATGTTTGCGGCTCAACATGCCCTCCTGTAGCACAGGCTGGCCTCTGAGGGGGTCCGAGGGCATGGTGGCTGCTTTCTCTGGTTCCTTTGGGGTCACCACCGAGACAGAGGGCTCCAGCTCCAGGGAGGCACTCTCTCTCATTTCTGACTCTATGGGCACCGTCGAGTCACCGGCCGTCCCCTCCTGCAGACCCGAACTAGGCTCCGCTGCACCAGACTAAAGCAAAAATAAATAAATGAGTTCATGAGAAAGTGAACTTGTCTCCTTAGAGAAGAGACGAAAACTGATTTATTCATTGAGTCAGTATGCTGAAACAGAGTTGACAACATTATAAACACAGAAAGCTTGTGCAGATTGAGTGCGGTTACTAACCAGAGTCTGTTCCTCAGCAGTATAGAGCTGTGAAGATTCTTCCACAAAGCCTGTGTCTTCTCTCCTAAAGGAAACAGGGCAGCATGAGAGGACTTTTAAGAACAGCAGGTGTGGAAGTGTGTATGTGAAAGAAAGAGAGATCAAATGCGACTCATTAAAAGTCTGCAAAAGCAGCCTCATGCTCTGCACAATTTGGGGTATTAATATAAATACTTTGATTTTTAAAAGACTAATTTCCTTTAACAGATGCTCACTGCAGTTTTTTGTATTTCTCTCTGGGGCTTAACAACAGAAGGATTGACTTAAAACTACACTGACTTTATCACCAGACTTACACTTTGATGACACTGCTACCAATTAATACTATGCCCTCATGCATATAGAGTACGAACATGAAAGCCAGTGTGTTGTATGTTTACCTGCTTTCTTTATCTGAGCGTTGCCCATCTTTAATGAACTGCTCCACCTCCTGCTGCTGATTTCGCAGCTCCAACAACTCCAACTGCAACACAGTGGCGAACGAGGATCAGTAACCTGGCTAGCTGCAGGGTAAATGAGACGTGAAGTAATCAAATTACTGTAAACCACATGTAAGATTTTTGCACACCGTAGTGAGGCGTTCCAGTGCGGAAAAGCGTTCCTCCCAGGTGGCGGTGGATTTCTCGAAGGCCTCGTGCCTCTTGAGGAGCTTCTCAACCTCGTCCACGTTTTGACCCAGGTCCTTACTGGTCACGTAGGGCTCTTGAGCGATCAGCCACGCCTCCGCCACAGAAGCGTCTCGTGCAAACTGACAGACCTCCAGCACTAGACGCAATGAAGCCACATCATCATGAGAAGTTCACGATATAAAAGTCTTTCTTTTAGATGTGTTCATATTATGCTGCGATCCCTCACTTGTAAGGTGAATGTTATGACTGGGGGGTGCATTATGTGACAAATTGGGGCATTGTTGGAAGTAAGCAACTATTTTTGTATCCTTGTTTTTAATGGAGGCTTCTGATGAACAAAAGCCTGGGAGCTACTTTCTATGCATGAGCTTTCACATATTTTAACCATATGACCTTCGGGATATAAGTACAGATTTTTTTTTTTTTTTAAAGAGATAATATATGTAAAGGGTTAGGGTATATTTTCTGGGTTGAAGTATAAGATAAGTGTAGTATTACTCACAGAGCCGGAGCCAGTCCCATCTGTCATCCCACTTGAACATCATCTGCTTTCTTTTTTCCATCAGCTGCATCAGTTTCTCTTTGATCTGACACAAGTAGTATGGTCTCAGTTACATATCAGTATTATTAAACAACTCAGCCCCAAGACTGCCCATTATCCTCTAAGAATTAGTATTGTGGAGTAATTAACCAAATGTTAAATTCAGGCCGGGGTCAATTGCTCATTTAAATTCTTTTAGCTTTTCCATTTCTAATTAGTGTTTGCTCTATAGTCTCCCTGATGAATGTAAGATGAGTGGAATTTTTTATTTCACCGCAAACCAATTGGTTCCATTGAGCCAGACAAGAACAATCACTCCCAGAAAAGTAATTAAATCTAATGAAAGCAGCAATTTGAAGCCCAGCTGAGGATGAAAAGGAGCTGTCTTTGCTGTTGAAGGCTCACCTCAGCAGAGTCTCGGTGCTTGCGTGTCAGCAGGGCTTTGCCGAGGTCTACGCAGTCAGTGAATTTGGCTCCCCTGGCTTCAACCTCCGAGCGGATCCCCTGGTGGTACTTCTGCAGGAGCTCAACGGATGAGACGTCCCTAAAGCAGAGAAATGATGGATGTTAAGTGATAACAGGTAATGCATGAAGATTACCTACCTCTGTTGGTAACAACTGGAACTGCATTGTTGCAGTCGGCTCTGGCAGACTTACAGTGTTCTCTATTGCAGAATTATTATAGTCATGCTGAATATCTTTAGGAAGATGAATTGTGTCACATAAATAGGACAGAGCTATTATCTCTTGTGAACAAAGTGCCATTTATGACAAATTAAAGCTTTTCTTCTAAAATAAGACAATAAAATATATCTTGCCGAATATCTGAATATTCCTCATTAAGATGATTCATCCTAAAGCGAATTAATGTGCAACACAAACAAATCCATTTGGAGCAAATGAGTAAACAAAGTAAATGTAAAATGCAAATGTAAATAGTAGCAGAAATTGTTTTACAAATATATTAAGTGAAAGACATACTTCATAATCATTAACTAAATAGATATGTTATTAGTTAGTTGAAGTTGTTCTGTTCTTTTAATTCTGTTATTTAAAAAGGAAATACATGTGCAGAGATAAACCCCAGAAAAAAAGCTCCACTTCTTTCCTTTCACCTCCTAAAAACAAATATTGGCACAATTTTTGGTCTTCAGCTGCCACAATCAGATTTGATCTTTTGTATACTTTTCTATCTGAGTTTTCATTATTTCAGAAATTGCAGGTAAATTTGATTATTAATTTATCTGAGTGTGCATCCCATGTAGCAGCTGGATAGCGTAGTGGTAAGACTACATGCCTTTGGAGCGGGAGTCGTAGGTTTGATTCCCACCTGGGGCGTCTGTATCCAGTAGGCTCTTCTACATTCAGGGACAGCTAGAGATTGATGAGGTACAACGCACATGCTACGGCAAGGGGGAGCCAGGACGCCAGGTCAGGGGGGAGATATCATCCCCCCAAGGGGGGGGGTATCAAGTTGAGTGTGAGAGGAACTTGAAGCTAACTGAAAGCCGGACAGTCCTCATCTTACATATTTGAATGAAGCTTGCTCACCTGGGCTTCTCCTGAGTCTCTATCTGCTGGATGATGCTCTCCATCCAGGCCATCAGGTCTCGCACCATGGTAAAGAAGCGGAACTTCTCTGCTGTGTCCACCAGCTCCGCCCTGCGTCCGTCACTGGCATCCAGCAGGCCCTTCCAGGCTTCCACCACCTCCCTCTCTGTAGTCTGAATATCATCTGCCTTCTCCCCTGCGTACTGGGCATGAAGCCGTGAAGCTGTTTCCTGGAACTGCTGAACCTGGAGGAAGGAGTACAAGTCAAATCATGGATGTCATCTGCAGAATTTTTTCTACGACCATTACAGCGAAAAATATTCTTCAAGGCTGTTTTTTTGTTGTTCTTGTTTAAATGTAAAACAGGTCTGGAGGGGATCTTTACATTGGTTGAATGATAAGATCACAAGATAAATGTTACTAGGGAACACTTATTTTTGCATTGCACGTCTCTGAAATATAAGATTTCTTTATATGAATATTTGCACAGTATGCTGGGGGTAATGCTGTGACTTTTAACTTGGTCAATATTATAAATCCAAAGAAATCCAAACATTCGTGCTATTAGAGCAGTTATTATTGAATTTTGAGAGGCCGTGACATTAGTTGCTACAGTGTGGTGTTAACGGGTTAGCAAATAGTTGCCTATTTACACATCTAACAGACGCACAGCAGCATTTGCATTCATTTGAAGTTGTGTTTAGAAATCTGGAGAACGCAGGCAAAATATCCACTGCTTTTAGCTCTGTTTTTATCCTCCACCAACTCCCAGGGGGAAAAGTACAGGGCTCTTTAAGCCAAATCCTCCACTGTATTTATCAGTCTTTGTAACTTTGGATACTGTTTCCAAAGTTAGTGCTACTGAACCAAATAGAGGCCGAACTAAAACAGAAAGGCTGTCCTTATAAAATAAAATAATGTTTCTTTTTTCTCCTCACTGTTTATCAGAGAGCAGTTGTTGATGTTCTGCAGCCAGCATGAAACCTTTTAAAATCACAGCACATCACTTTAAGGACATTACGTGAATGATGTCTATGAATTTTAAGCTTTTCACATTTCCCCTCCAATCTAGTGTCAAAAGTATCTTAAAATGCTGGGAGGCCCTTAGTTGTCTTCAAATTAAAATTAAACAAAGGTGCAAAAGATATGGCATCAAAAGGATACTGCTGAATGAGGCCATAGTTCTGAAACACCTTTCACGTTACATAGACCGGTCTGACACGCATAAATATTTTTATTCCTAGACCTTTAATTGTTATAGTCT
The DNA here is from genome assembly GCF_001858045.2 of Oreochromis niloticus. NCBI lineage: Eukaryota > Metazoa > Chordata > Actinopteri > Cichliformes > Cichlidae > Oreochromis > Oreochromis niloticus. Next base: position 19,348,195 of record NC_031983.2, on the reverse strand, counting down.
CCTTCTTCCCTTTGCAGTACATTGTGGGCAGGGATGACAAATTTAAGAATCACTTTTTGCACAGCCTTTTCATTGATTCTCACCTTTTGAGAAAACTCCTCGCAGCTACCCAAACATTACAGCACTCTCTTCCCCCCTCTAGATATGAATCATCAAAGTTACCTTCTGGCCACTGCCTGCTGCGTTCCCACAGAGTAAAAGGCCTGATCCCTTTGTGTGTATTACCTGTTTGCCTAGAGTGGTGATGTCTCTCTCAAACGCGGCGTGCATTCTGTGGAAAGACTCTGCTTTGCTGAAGTCCTCACCCACATCTTCAGGCAGCTCTTTCTGCTTGTCGTGGATCTGAGCCACCAACTCCTTTCCATCATCAAAATACCTTAAAGAAAACAGATTGATGTCTTTCTCTTCAGCTCTGTGTTTGTCATCCTACTTAAATATCAGATGTAGTCATCACGTTAAGTTTAATTCTTTGTGACGCTTATTTGGGCATGTGACATTACAGGATTAGACACGAAATCTTCTATTTATGTCCATTCAGATTACTGGACATCTTTCAGCCTGTGGAGCGGTATGTCAATACTGTTTTTCTTACTTGAGCAGTTCATAAGATGCTGTCAGGAGCTGGGCGCGAGTGTCGATGAGCTCCAGCAGATCAGCCCAGCTCTCATTGATGCCGTCCTTCCACTCCGCCAAGGTGGCCGCCTCACTGTGCCCGCCTTCGATCAGCTCGTCTATCGTCTGGTTGACCATGTCCACTCGCTCCTGACCCAGCATTCCCGTCTCCCGCGCAAAGTCTCTGAATTTATCCCTCAGAAGCTGAAGGAAAAAGATTGTTTTGTTTTTAAAAATTCAAAACAACACAATCAGAATTTATATGTGTTTAAGTGTTTGAATGACTTTAAATTTTCCACTTTGCCTAAAATCACTGAAAATGAAGTCAGTAAGAAGTAAGAATGAACAAAAACTTTGAAGCTGTGGCAAAAAAATCCCAGTATGATCAAATATATTGCACAGCTTAATAAATTCAATCTTTAACTTGATCTTCAGATTTAAATAGTAATTCTCAAACCCTTTCACACAAGGCAAGTTAAAGACATTTTAAATCACTGTGAACACGTCCTTATATTTGGACTGAAATAGGTTAAAAAAAAAAAAGGTTAGTACTTAAGCAGAAAAATTTGGGAAGAGTGTAAAAACGTAAAAACGTCCATAGCCACATTTCATTAGCAACATTTTTCCCATTTTGTGGCCAGCCTGTCTCCCAGTTTCCCTCCCCGTTTGTGCTATAATTGTTTATTTTTTCATTAGGTGTGATTGCATGTCTTGTGTATAAAATACCGTGACATGATCCAGGTCCTGGCCCATCTCCTGGGAGGATGCCACCACGTCCCTCTCTGAGATCCACTGCTCCAGGTCCTCCACCTCTCGGCTCAGTAGGAAGTGGTTGAATGTGAGGTCCAGTTTCTTCCTGCGGTCCTCTGCCAACTCCTTCAGGCCTGCATACTGCTTATCTACCTGGCTCTGTCGCCTGATGATCTCTTCACTGCAGAAAAGGTAAAGGGAGAGAGCAGAAGAAAATTAGATCTAGGGAAATAAGAGAAAATAGCTCACAGAGATTGAATTTAGGTTTACTCTAGATGAGGCATATGATTAAAATACCAATTTTGCATGGTTGTCAGTCTTATCACACTAAACCACAACTGACTGGGACAACATGAGTGAATTAGCATCCTGACTAAGAGTTCAAATGATTTCCTTCAGTGTGTACAAACCCATCAGGGTGCTCCTCTCCAAACATCTTTTGGGCACGGTCAGCCAGCTTCTGAATGGAGTCAGCATAATCATCAACCGCCTGCTTAAGGATCATTTGGCGTTTCAGCATCAGCATGGCGCTTTGTTCATCCTAGAGAGAGAAGGAAAAGAAGAGTATGTTATAGTACTCCAGATGAACTCTCAGTGGAGGCTGCCACTTATAAAAAGTGTGCCACCTTAATTAAAGAAAAGTCAAACCATGTAATTATGTTAATGGATGCAGAGCTGCTTGTTTTAATTTAGATCATTAGATCAGATTTGTATATATCTGTGGTCTTCCTCTTAGCCTCACCTTGGCTTTCTCATCAGCGATCATGTAGAGCTCCTGCTCCCCTATCCAGGCTTCGGCCTCATCAGCGTCATTGTAGTACTGCTGGGCCAAGTTGGAGCCATTCAGCCGCTCACGGCGCTTCACCATCTCATCCTGCAGCCGGGCCCATGCCTCCTCTAGCTCCTTCAGCTGGTCCGTGATTCGTTCTGCCTCAGGTTTGCCCTCTGCACCGGCGGCGAAGGCCATTCTACTTCCTCGCTCTCGTACTTCATCTACACGGGGCTGGTGGCCTTCGATCTCCTTCTGCAAAGTCTAAGGGACAAAAAGGAGATTATGGGCCTCAACACGGCTTTTTTAACTACACAGATTTGCTTTTTTGATATACAGAAACAAAGACTTTTGATATATTGTGCAGCCAACAAACATATATTCAGAAATATTCGGCTGAAAATTAATTTATTACATATTATGCACCAAGTATACTGTAAAAACAAAGCAGATGGAGCTGAAACAATTAGTTACTTACTTAATTATGCCGTGAACTATAGAAATGATTACAACTATTGAGATAATTTTTCAAGTTGCTGAGAGTACTTGTTGCTTTTCTTTTATCTTTAACCACTGGTAGTATAACACGACTAATTTTACCATCTCGCTTTGGTTTCTAGGAAACAATCAGGGGCATTTTCCCTATTTTCTGACATGTTATGGAAGCTGTGATTTATAGACTAATTAAGAAAGTGAATTAATCGATGAAATTAATCAGTGTTACAATTTTTAGCTAACCACAAGTTATTATGCAGCTATAAATCTCTACCTGGTTCTTCTTTAACAGCATTTGCACAGTTTGAAGATTGTGGCCATGTTCTTGTGACATTGCCAGGGGCATCCTCTCCTCAATCCAGAGCTGGGAGAGAGAAAAAAATAAAGGAAAAGTAGGTTATGATGAAGAGGACAGAACACAGCTGAAATTGGTGAAGAGATTTATAGATCTATGATGTATACTATACTTAAAAAAACATCCGTGACCAAGTGACTTGTATTGAATGTTTAACCCTTGACCAAATGTCTTAAACAGTCAAAATCCTTTTTCAAGCTCTCTTCAGCTGACTAGAGTGGATTAAGGCAGTGCAACCCATGAGGGATTAAACTGTTTTTTACTCAAATTCACCTTAAGAGGAAGTTTCACAGTAAAAGCTGGTATTTTTGCTAGTTCATACTTTAGGTTTGCAAATTTTAGCGAAGAAATAAACCTTAAAGTTTATGTTATGATAAGGTCTCAGCTTTGTGGCGTTCAAAAGCGATCACAAATGTAACTCTAGCACTTAACGGCTTTTATTCTCAACTTCTGCTATCAGTCATTTTGTCAGAGTAGTGACTTTGAACACTTTGCTGTGAAAATGGATCCATGCTTACGAGCTCATCAGCCAAGTCTCTGTAGAACTGATGGACAGCTTTGGCGGCTTCAAGCTTGCCCTTGCGCTGGGCCAGTGGGGTGAGGAGCTGCTGGAAGTCTCTCTGCAGGGCCTGCTGCTCAACCTCCAGTTCCGGCTGGTCCTCCCTGCCTCCGCCGTGCTTCCTGACGGCCTCCTGGAGTTCCTCCAGCTCCCGAGCTCGGTCACGGACCTGGTTCTCCATCATCTGGCATGGGAAAAAAACGTGATTAGAGAAAAAGATGAATAACCTTTCAAGCTACTAATCAGGATGTAGCAGAGGGTAAAAGTTAGTCATGCCATTTATGTATGAAACTGAGCTCAGACACAGTTTTTAATTCATGTAAATTTTCTAATATAAATTCATAGTACAGATCGCGCTTATGTTTACAATTTAGTATTTAGTATAGCTTGTGTTCCAGTTTTTCTTTCAGACAAATGCTAAGCTTTTTGGAGTTTGTTGTGTTTAGATGCAAATAGTAAACACAAAGATGATCACACAAAATAAATCCTAAAGCTATAAAGCCTTCATTCCCAGTGATTTAATTCTGTTTAGTGGGGTGCTCGTATGAAGGGGAACTGCAAAGAAAAGACAGCATACAAATCTAAAGTGTGCAGAGCATGGTGCATTAAGAGACAAACCTGATGGTTTTTGAGCAGGATGTTGGCTTTAGTCAGGTCTTTAACATCCTCCTCTCCACTCTGTAACTGCTGTTGTAGCTCACCCAGCCACTTCTTCATGTCAGCCAGGCTCTGGTCGAAAAGCTCAGAGCGGTTGGCATCGAATAGCAGCCGTGCCTTCTCCTGGGTGGTGGACTCCAATTTGTCCCACAGCTCATGAAGTTTGGCCAGCTCCTCTGTCACAATTGGCTCAAACTCTGGTTTGAACTCCATCAGCTCCTGACCCTCCTGTACTTGCAAAAAACACAGAAGAACTTGTTTTCAAAATGTTTCTGTAAAGAAAAAACACCGTATGCTTTTTTCTAATTAAGGTACATGTAAAAAGTACCTCAAAGGGAATGTCAATACCTACTGTAAAATGCCTCAAATATGAATTCATTTGTTCCTTTTAGAAAAGGTCCAGGTATTGCTTTTCTATAAATTATCTAAAGCAAGTGGAACACTTAGTACATGAGTATAATAGTACCTGTGTACATTCTGCACACTCTGAGTGTCCTTCTTTTTACCCTTCATACTTCTTTTCCTTTGCTTAACTTACATCCTTTTTATTCCAATTAAAATTATTTGTTACACACTAGCTCCTAATAGCACATCACCCTGCGCTTCACTGAACATATTCAATTAATTGTGACAGATAACATTTCTAAATCTTTAAATTTTGCAACCAAAAAGTGATTTTTGTTGCTATTTTCCGTGAACCGACCATATATGCCATATGCAAAATCCATCCATCCACTGGATAATATCTTCAGCATGTCCTGGCTACACTCAGTAGGACATGCCCAAAACACCTCACTTAGGAGGCATTTTGATTCATTTCCTGTGAGTGAATCACCACCTTATCGTGGTGGAGGGGAGTTGTAGGCCCTAGGAGCTATGTTGTTGGGGCAAATCTGACCATGGTAGAATCTCCAATGGCAAATTTTTCCTGGATCAGGCGGCAGATGAAGAGCCATTCAGAGAGGTCAGGGTTACTGGGGTGTCATTCTGGACACATCCTCGGGGTAGTAGTGAGCGTCTGGTGACTGTCCCTTAACCAATGGCGCCTAGCCAAGCTTAGTCCAAATTATGTACCTGGGTTCACCTTCCTGTGGGCCCACCACCCACAGGGGGAGCTGTGGGGGTTCAGTTCATTGTGATTTGAGCAGCAGTCAGTCATCCTCATCTTCCAAAACTGTACATCTAATATAAGTAATATGCAATGCTAAATAAATAAAACCTAATTTGTAATCTGTGATAGCCATCTTACCACTTACATTACTTATTTATTGGAATAGCCATAACATTCATTGACTAAAGGGAGCCTTAATTAGTTGTTGTAAAATGCAATTATAAAGAGATTGAGCAGCTCTTAAGCAGAAATCATAATAGTTCAGTAATGGGTAGCGTTTAACTTTTACTGACCTGATCTACTTTGTTGAGCCAGTCCTTGTTGGAGGCCAGCTCGGCCATGAAGGCTTGATGTTTCTGCCACTTGGTGTGCAGGTTCCTGGCCTCATCGTATGATGTGTCTTGCGCTGTCAGCATCTTCTCATTGATCCATACTGTCAGCTGAAGCAAGAGTAAGAACATCTAAGATCCATGCAAAAATGCCCACTATACTCTGGAAAGTCATCTAAACATCAACTATTGACGTTTATGCAGAAGCAACTTTACACAAGCAGGATTTACTTCATTATCTTTACAAAACACAGCATTTACCAATTAGTAAAATGGGACCTCAATTCTAAACATTAGGACAGGCAAAAGCACAGTGTTAGAATAAGCACAGCAGGATGTGCTTGGCAAATTAACTCCAATAATCACGAGATAAAAAGAGGAAAACACTGATGTCAAGTGCAAGTGACGGAATAATTAAGCTAATAATTAATGTGCTAATTGATGTTTCCCAATGGCCAAATAAACTGTAAACTGTCAGTGAACTTACATCTTGTGTGTTTTGCAGGAAGTGCTGCAGGTCACGGTTATCTCTGAGCTTCTCAGACACCTCCTCAGCTCTTCGTTTATTCTTGTCATGCCTGAAGTAAAGAAACGCACAAAAAAACAAGAAAATGCATTAAACATACAGTATTTTTTTTCCTCCAAGAAATCCCTCTGTGACACATTTCAAACAAGATGTAGCTCACGTATCTACATGAGCTCCTCCTCCACTGAAAAAAACGGCTTCTCTGCTACACTGTGAAGAATACCTCTGACTTAACGATCAATATCCATTACTGCAGGTGCCCATCTACCAAGCTGAATTATGGGAGTTAATGGGAGTCGCTCCCATGCCCTCTCTACACCGTCTTGTTGATGTCTTTTAATTGCTGATCTGAACAGATTAGATCAGTACCTGTGGTTATATTTTGAAAATAGGAAAATCCTTCACATTATAATCCTGCTGAAATCCTGAATTTCACATTATATTTTTGCTTAAGTATCCATTGCTTTTCTGTACTTGTATGACTTTTCAGGAGGATATACTGCACTACATTCATTTAACATTCATAGTCACTAATTACTCTACAGATTAGGATTTTAAAATCATCATCAACTCCTTGATCCCTTCTAGAATTGCTGAAATCAAATGAAGCTCAAATACTTTTATATCATAACCGTATTTCTCCAGTGCACTGCCCTTCTGTCAACACTTCACTTCAATGAATGCTGACCAAAAACCATGCTGACTGACCTTTCCTGGATCGAGCCCATTTTCTCCTGAACTTTCCCAGAGTACAGGTTTTTGCTGTCCACCAGTCGCTGTCCGGCCTGCAGCGCTCCGTCAATCTTGTCCTCGTTGGCCTCCATGGTGCTCACAAAGTCTTCATGCTTCTTCAAAGCCTTCTCTGCCCCGGCCAATGTGTCAGGTTTGTCTATGTGGGCTAGAGTGTACTCCTGCAATAAATCCAAAATAATTGTATTGGAAAAAAATAACAAGAAAACAGAAAAATGCACGACCTTAAGAAAGGCTGTGTATCAGCACTGGGCGTTTGAACTGACCGTGTCCCATTCTTTCACACCACAAACTTTTAAATAGGAGGATCACTAACCCTTCATTAGCAAGCCATCCCATGTGGTAACTGATGACTCTTCCACTTAAACACAACATTAAGACAAGCCATATTATTTATGCAGTACCTGGTTGTTGAGGATTGCCTCTACTGCCTTGCCATCTCTCAAAAACTGCTGGAAGCCCAGAGCCTGGTCCAAAAAGTTCTTGCGGCTGTCCCACATTTTCTGGAGTTCATACCAACCCCGGTCCATGCCCTTTAGCCTCTGGTCAAGCTGTTGGTACTGAGGATCTTCCTCCTGACCCTGGGTAACCTGAGCGCCAGTGTCCCTCACACGGTGAAAGTCCTCTTCGTGGTTGTTTATGTCTTCGCGCACAGCATCGTGAAGGCTCAGCTGCTCCTCAGCCTCTGGCAGAATGGCGGGCATCTCCTCTGACGCCACAGCTTTCTGGGTCTTGAAAAGCCAGGACTGGAAGTCATCCATGTCTTGAAGGAAGGTCTGCAACTTGCTGACCTCACCCAAAGAGTCCTCTCTGTCTTTCAGGGTCTTTTTGAGCATGTCCCAGGCAGCGTCCAGCTCTCCTCTGCGGGCCAAAATGTCTGCTGCATTCTCCGGGTGTTCCTGGGCCAACTGGTCCGCTTCTTTCCGCAAGAAATTGAGCTTGTCGTCGATGGCGGCTAAATCTCTCTCTATACCGAAAAGTTTCCGCTGGATGGTCATAACAGCTGCCAGGTCATTGCCCAAGTCCTGCGTGGACTCAATCACCCGTGTCTTGTCTCTGATCCAGGCCTCTGTCTCGTCACACTCCAGGCCGTAGTTGTGCAGACTAAGAGCAGAATCTACTTTCTTTTTCTTCTCCTCTACCATCGCCTTGAAAGCCTCCCATCTAGGAAACAATATTTTATATAACAGAGGTTAATGCTCCGTGGGTTACTGTTCTTATTAAAGTATCTTTGATAATGTTTAGTTATGGATGTGTGATTTCTTAAAATAAGGAAGGCTCATTTGTCTGTAGACAAATTTCTGCATGCCCATTTTTGAAGTGGTGTGCAGAGCTTGTTATAAACTAAAAAAACATAACTGGAAGTGTGAAGAATTTAACATTGCCTCTGTGTTCGAGTACTAAATTAAAGACTTCTTTTCGGAAATTTTGTTGAATGTCATCTTTGCATTAAAGTAATTTCAAAACCTTATACAGTATTAAATGCTTCAGATATGCATCTTTTTTGGTATTTGTCTCAGGTATAACTGTGAACTTCATTAACGGCACCTCTTATTCAGTCGCGTTTGACATTCCTTGACTTCTTTGGTGCGAGGGTGTCTGCTGTCCTCGAGCTGTTTTGCTGCTCTGTTGACATCATCGACTCGTGACTGGAAATTTCCCATTTCTTGAGCTAAAATACTTAATCTGAAAACAAGAAAAGGTTGGTTAAAACAGCATCTGCACAATCTACTGGATAAAAATACATGATTAGTAGATGTAATGGTATTTCCAAAAAATACATAGTTTTAATCAGACATGCAAATCTAATTCAGGAGTGATTAAATGCTTGAAATATAATTTGTCTGTGCACCTGTTCTGTACTACTTCCAAATCCTCCAGCTTCTCAGGCACCTCTAAATCCACCAACCACGTCTCTTTCTGGCCCATCCAGAGTTCACAGGCATCTGTCTCACTGAAGATGGTGTACAGAGCCATAGTGTCATCGAGCTTCTTCTGTCTCAGGTCAGCCAGGGACATGAGCTCCATGTAAAGGTCCTTGATGTCTTTCAGTCGTCTCTGGATATCTGGGGTGTTTTGCAGCTCCTCTGGTAGTGCGTTGGCCTGTTTGGACAGAGCATCAATAGTGGCTCCATTCTTGATGGCTTCGTTTTTCAAGTTGCTGTGCTTTTTCAGCAGCCGCTGAGTGGTGTACTCGTCGTGGCCGACGTCGTTGCTGCTCATCTGCCTCTTAGCGTCCAGCAGCCAGGCCTTGAGTTCATCAGCATCTCCCTGAAATTGGAAGAATGTCTGCGTGTCCTGAAGGTTCTGTTTCCTAAATGCAGCCAGCTCTTCCAGCTGCTGCCACTGCCGCTTTAAGTCATCTTTGCATTCTTGAATCTTCGGGGAGCCAAAGTGTTTGGCCTCAATCATTTTATCTCCCTCAGCTAGGACCTGCTCAAGATGGGCACGGCGGGCTCCGAGCTCATCTTCAAAAGCGCTGTGTTTGCTTTGGAGAATCAGCACGCTCGTCAGGTCTTTGCCATAATCCAGGGAGGAGAAAATTTGCTCCTTCTCCCTGATCCAGCTCTCCAGCTCTGTTACCTCCCACAGGAAGTTCCAGAAGCGGCAAGACTGCTCGAGGCGAGCTCTTCGCTGGGCAGCTAGAGCACAAAGTTCCTGGTAGCACAAGTCCAGGTGCTGCACCCTGTCCCTGATCACCTGGGGATCACATGGCTTATAGCCTAAGGAGAGAGCGAATGACAACATAAGTGTCATCTATGTCTATGTGCATCTATGTCAGAAGAGAGCAGCTTGTAAGTACTAACACATATTGCATGTCACTGATATTTATTATACTCTGTCCAATCCATCTTATTGTCAAGTATATCTGAGGAGGATAAGAAGAAGAAGATGCAGAGACGAAGAGGAAGAAGAAGAAAGTAAAGATGAAGAAGCATCATCAAGGTGAAGAAGAAGAATAAGAAGAAAAGATTTCTGTTGTTAGCCAAATTATTTGTTAGGTATTATTTGAATTGATAACTTCATAAAAATACCTTCTGCACACTTTCTCATGTTAACTTTTAAGTAGTTTTGGACTTACTATCTCCATTGGCAAATTTCAGAGCAGCAGCACTGGCATTCTGTACCCTCTCTGCCTGCAGAGCAATGTCATTCTCCAACAAAGCATGTTTCTGTAACAGGTCTTCCACTTCCAACAAGTGTTTCCCAAAGTCAGGAGAAAGCAGTCGGTCCTGTAGAGGAAAAGAAGCAACTTAATCCACTTAAACTTTTAATTTTTACTTTCTTCTTTTTGAAATCTATTTCTCTTACCTTCATCTCATCCATCCAGCTGATAATGTAGAGCATCTCCTGGAAGATCCTCTGCAAGGTCAGATTCTTATCCAAACGCCCCCTTCGAGCCTTCAGTAGGTCCTGCAAATAGTCCCAAAGACGCAGGACGTTGTCTTTTCTCACATCAATCCGTTTGGCATCATGGTAACGCTCCGAATCCAACTCCTTTGAGATGTCCACCAAGGCCTGAACACGCTCCTCGTATGCAGCAATGTCCGTCTCAATAGCATCATGCTTCTTTTTAGCTGCTTCCACCGCTGGCAGGTCATAGCCGAAGTTATCCTGAGGAGGAGAGAATGGAGGGTGGGCTTTCATCAGCTTTTTGCCACATTAAATTTGTATGACTCTGAAAGTAAAAAGTGTTTTAATATGGATTTAGTCACTTTGGAGAAAAATATGTAATTTTTTTTAATTATGTAATTTGCAGCAAATCCATCAAATAAAACTCCCCGGGATCCAAAAGTGGTACGCTTAACTTCCATCCATAAACGGCATTAAAAATGTTGATTACACAGTCATCCCTCAGTAGACATTTCTATAATTTTTATTCTAAGTGTCTAGTTTATTCTAATAGTTTTGTAAATGTTACTATTACCACTACTTTCACTTTAAATACATGTTGAGTAAATTATTTTAATACTTTTGGATTTAGACTGAAACTTCAGAACAAAACTCCACCATGTCACCCCACAAAACATTTCATAACAGCTTTAGTTCAGCTGCTGTCGGTTTACCTGGGCCACTAGTCTTTGGTTCTCCACGAGCCAGGTCTCCCTCATGGCAGCCTTCCTGTCAAATCTTCTCGCCATCTGTTCCAGCTTCTCCTGTCTGATCAGCTCGTCTCTCAAGACACGCTCCCGCTCATTCTCCGCCCTTTCCAGACGCTCCCAAGCCTGCACATAGATGATGGGAATCATCATGAGGATTTGCAATCTGCGTTAGTCGGTCATCATAACAACTACAGCAATTTCATACTTTAAGATCTGAAAATAGGAAGCTTTCCTCATTTTCAAAGAGTTTAAAAGTAAAGTTCAAGTTCAGAGCACCCCTCCTGGAGCTGGTACACTTTAAGTATTATGTGTAATGACACTACAGGGTAGATATCTACTGATACACCTAAGAAATCTTCAACTTAGTTCAAACCAAGCTGTGTTTTCCTTTCTGTCTTAAAGTTCTTTTTTAATTTTCTTCAATAAAATGGCTTTTATGTTGTCATTTAGGAAAACACACAACAGGCTTGCAGGGGTAATTAATTTCATTTGTGTTTTAATTGTTGCCTCGAGCATGAACTTAGCTAAATTAATAAACTCTGTCCACGCAAGCAACCCCAAACCACAAAGATAATCTTCCTATTACAGTTGATCTCCTGCATTCTGATTCTGGTTTGTCTCCAAATGGCATCCAGGGATCTCACCCTATTGATATCTGCAACCAGGGCTCCCTCTTTAGGTGTGTAAACTCTCTGGTTGTTGGCTCTCATGCGACTCTGGATGGTGAACAGCAGCACTTCGAGGTTACCTTTCTCCTGGAACCTGAGAGAAAACAAGAAATTAAGAAACTGCACAAAAAGTACTACTGGACATCAGAGACTCAAAATGTGGTTTTAGGGTCAGGGTTACAGCTAGGGAAACCATTATGTACATTAGATGTCCTCACTAAGACATCAAAACTAGAGTGCAAGTGTGTGTCTGTGTGTGTGTGAGTGTGTCTTAAGCTCCTGATCCAGTTTCCATTGTGACTATAATGCATTGAAGCTGTCACTGACTCACTTGGGTGGCTTCTCTACAGTGCGGTAGGTGTTGAAGGCCTGAAGCTGCTGCTGAACGCCGCTGAGAGAGTTTGCAAGTTTCCGGTTGTTCAGCACGACAATGGTCTGTTCGATCCACATCAACAGTTCTGACGACAGCGTCTCGTACTTTTCGATCATCTTCTCCGTCTCGATGGCTTGATCCAGAACCTGGAGAAAGAGGGATAAAGTAAGTGAACCGGGCAAACTCGCATAAAAAATGCATACCACCCTTCCAACTCACCTTTCCTATTCTCTTGCCCTCAACAGCGAGTTGTTTCATCTTGGAGAAGTAGTGGTAAAATGCCACAACGTAAGTGATGATGGACTTTTCATCTGGGTTCTCTGTGAAAACATCTATAAAAGAAAATGGAAAACAAGTCAAATAAGTCATTCCCAGCCAAACCAGAGACTATCACTGGTCTTCTTTCCAGGAAGCACAATGTTCACAAACAGTCACTCGCCTTCTGGGTCTAACAATTTGGTCACACCAAGCTTCTGCTCTGCAACGTTGAAGGCGTTCTGGAGATTGTGGATCGGATTGGATCTCTTTAAACTGTTATAGTCAACCAGATCAGGGCTGGGAGAGAAATATAGAGGGTAAGAGAGTATATTGCAGAGAGAGAGAGACTGAGCAGATGGATTTCATGTGTGTTTACACTTTAAAGCTGGAGAGAGTGGCTTTGCTATTCATCTCCCCTTACCGATGTTTGTGTATGAGAGCATTGAAGGCCATGCCATCTTTCCAGCTGGTGGTGAAGTTTGTGATGTTGATGCTGGGATATCTGTAAAACAGCGAGGAGATGTCACTGACTGAACAGGAGGAGGCTGCTGTTTAAAATCAGCATCTGGGTTTCGTCCCGCTTCTCATGCTTTTAGTTCTGCAGTTTAAAAGCCTTGAAGGAAATCGTGTGCTTTCTCAGAACAGCAGCATCTATTTACTCAAAAGATGACACTTTTTTTTAAGGATCTTGACAGACATAGCGACATAGATTCAGAGAATAACAGCTATATGCTAATAATAGCTGGATGCTAACAACCATACTTCAAATGAACATCTTTTGGGAGATACATTTGTTTTAAAGAGACTGCTCCCACTCGTGCCTCCACACCAAACATGAAGACAGCAACTGATTTGCTTAGTTTGTAAGTCGCGGAAGAAGAAACGAGCTACATGTGAACAAAGGTAGCAAAATCTGTCTACAGTGTCTTTTACACCATCTCTGTTAACTAGGCAGGGGGGATTTTGTTAACTTCTGCCATGTTGGGTTTCCTTTTTCCCCATCTACTAGTTGGTATAGACATGATTAGAGTTACCAGTCTACTCATTAAACAAACATTGAATGAGTATATCCAAAAACATCAAACTACTCCTTTAAGAAATATTATTTATGGCTTAATTTAAAAAGAAAGGAACAATACACAGCAGCAAATTTATCTACTTTAAGTACTACTTCGTTTATTTTATTTTAAATACTCAAGGAGCAAATAGAGGCCTTCATATCTGGTCATTTATTATATTTTTTCCACTGTTATAAAAAGAAGATTACTTTATGTTTCCATTGTGCAGATGGGACATTACAATGAACATTATATTAAAAATTGAAAGCATTTGTAAGTGTGCTTACTTATATCAATGGGGAATTGTAAGATTTTAAACTAATAAAAAGTCAGAAGCACATTGAGTTATTCCCAAAGGATAGTTGCAATAGTCTGATGATGCCAGGGGTCACATGTAGCTCTTACCCTGCAGTTTTCATCTGACACCAAAGAAGAAGAGCGTCCTTGGCTGAGCGCGTCTCCTTCTGGTCCGCCTGGCCCGTTTCCACAATGATGTCCTGGATCTGAAGAACAGCAACAAGCACAGCTGGATGGTAAATAATGAAACTTAACTAATGTGTCATGTTTGCAATCAAACAAGAACAAACAAGAAATCTGACTAATATTAATATCTTGCTAATGGGTTGCACCAGAAGGGAACAGTTTGTCAAAGTGGCACAAATATCACTATGAAATGCATCATTTATCACAGCTTTAAGAAGAAAAAAAGGGGGTTTTATTTGTGGAAAAGAAAAAAAATCATGTAAAGCGATACATTATCAGTGCTGCTGGCTGGATTCTCACAAAACTAGACATCGGATCCAACTGATAGAAAGACGAGTGGTAATTATCGAAGTTCTTATTTTCCCACACAGTGGGCCAGTAATTAGAGCAGTGATGTGATCTGAGAGACAGGCCCTGAGAGAGGGGCGGCTAAATTTAGCCAGCTTTGGTTCTCCTTGGTTTATGCAGACTGAAAGATACAGACAGGACCGAGTCAACTCTTTTCTTTTCTGTTTCCTGGTCTTTTTTTTTTCTTTTTGTCCTTTTGAAAAGGCTGAATAATGCAGCGGGCTATATTGTTTGAAGTAACATATCTAAAAATAGCAGAGTTGCTGTCAAATTAAAAATAAATATACAGCCTCTCCAAGATGATAAAAAGAGTCAAACAGACATGTTCTGATGCTTTGGATGCTCCTCTAGCAGCAGATAATAATGGCTGGAACCTGAAGGCATGGTTCTGAGGAAAAACAGATACTAACAAAAAAAAATACATAAAAAATAACACTGCAAGGCAGCCAGCTGAAACTATCTGAGGCTGTCTGTATAACACTGCATGCTGTATATGCTGTATACCCTGGCTTCACTTCACTGCAAATGTAAATGTGATTAGAATGTAATTAAGATTCATTTAAATAAAAGCAACTGCATGCTGTTAGTCAGTGGTAGCATAATTAGAGTATAGCATATGAAGTACAATAACATACTTGAAGTGATTGTGCTACTTATAAGATCAGCTAATCAGGTTTGATGAACCTTTAACATGCATGCTGAAAAAACATGAATATTACTTGATTGCTGAAATGTAATTCATTTCTTTTAACATATAATAACATAAATATAATTATATTTTTATGACGTTATTGTATGAATTATATACGCCTCTCAATTACCTTTCTGCAGTATAGTATACATATTAATGACACTAGTATTTTATATATATGAATATATAATGTTTGCTGCCGTTTTTTGCCCTCTCTGTCAAGATGATCTCACACTGCTTCAATAATATTAAAGTCAAGATTCTGGGGAGGCCAATCCATGACTGAGTGTCTTCTAAAGTGTATTTTTCTGGATCCTTGTCATGCAGATGGCATTTCATGGAGGATCCAAATCTGACCAAACATTTCTGTGTTCATAATTCCATCTGTTTAGACAAGACCAAGAGTCCATAACACCTGTTATCACTGATTTTCAGTCCAGTTCTTGGGTTTCCAGCTTTGATTTTCCTCAGATTTTTAAGAGACACACTGCACACCATGCTGAGATATGACTAATAGCGCTTTGGGGATCATCTTGGTTGCATGAAAAAATGTTTTATGCCTGTCCGTCTGTATTATCAGTGGCATTGCCCGTAGATTCAACTAAAGAAATGAGAAGCATTTATATGCTTTTGCGATAAGCTGCTGAAGACTGGTTCATCCCTTGAGCTATGTGCCTTGATTATGATTCATAGGTCAGTGTTAAGAGGCTTAACAGCACAACATTCCTCTGAAAATGCTCAGGTACAAAGACTGGACTGAAAATCGGAATCAGCTTTATTGGCTGAGTATGTTTACACTTACAAAGAATTGGTCTCTGTTTTTCTTTTCTTTTTCTTTAATCTCAATGTACACAGAAAGAATAGTCTAAAACAACATGACACAGACAATCACATGTCCTAGGTTTACCTGGAAACGCAAAATGATGGTCCAAATGAGTCCGAGGATGAGGCGATGGTTGCCGTCAACAATGTCATGGGAACCCATGTTCTCCAGGTGGACCCTTTGCTCTTTGAGGAACTGGAGAGCCTTGTCCACATTTTCCAAACAGTGGATACGCATCCTGCCTTTTGTTGGTTTTGGCTACAAAGACCAGGACAAAAAAAACGATTTAAGGAGAGCATTTCAAAGAAAAATAATACACAGAATATAAAGAGGAATATAAACTGAAACAGAAACGTTTCTTACCAGTCGTTCACCAGACAGCACCTCCAGCAGTTTAATGAGCATGCGTCCATCCCGCAGGTCCAGGTAGAGGTCAGAGATGCGACAGTCATCCCGGGACAGAATTGAGTTGACCCATTTAGTGAAGGTCTTCTTCTGAACCGCCTCTCGCTCGTCTGATGAGAGCACAAAGTTAAGAAAGAACATGAGCCCCATGAATAATGCAAAATCCTCAGAGCTACAGAGGAGCAGCACTGGAGCTGGTAGGGATTTACAGTCTTGCACAAGGGCACGTTAGACGAGTGGAAGCCTGGGAGGCTGAAGGAAGAACCTGGCAGGAGTTACAGAACATCTGCAAATCTGCTCCAGAGCCACAGATATCATGCAAGTTAAATTAATTCCTAGTACAGGGTAAAGCAAAGGTGTATACTTCTGCTTCACTGCTGCTAAAAAACATGAAGTTATCTAAATTAGCTGGCAGCATTGTCTGCAGCCAGCATCCACTCAAATTGTTTCCAATTCAGCTAATAATGTTGTTTCACACCATACATCAAATCTGCAAATCAGGAAATATTATTACTTCAACAGCATAAATGACTATAAGACAATGAGACATTTAAATGAACTTCAACCCCTTCCAAATATGGGAAACACCTAATACTGAGACACCACCAGACCTAAATTCCATAGAAAACCATTGCAGTTTATTAAACAGAACTATTCCACTTCCCCCTAATTTATATTCCTTCACCAACTTTACTGTATTTTAATTAAATGTGATTGGCAGATAGAATTAAAAGACCGATCAACCGGGTGCAAAACACTGTGAGCACCAACAAGAAATGTCACTTCAAAGGAAGAATCAGGCTCTGGGCCTCCAGGCCTGTGCCCCGTATGCCGGTTCAGTAATCCATCAATATCCACCTAACAGAATCTTCATTAAACAATCAATCTCGTCAGCATACTGCCCTTCTGGAGAAGACCTCCTCTGTATGACACAGCCAATTTTAAAGGACCAGTCCCATTATCCCCACTGTATTTGTACAGTGAATCTCTTTTATTAGAATCCAAACAGCATGTCAATCAAACCATCCGTCAAGCCTCTTAAAATGCTGAAAAACCTCAGAAACTGGCAGTTTTGACCTTTTACTTGATCATGGAGCAGATATTAGCGGTCACTTCCGCTTAAGCTGGTAAATAGCATGACAGCTCATATCTCTTCATGATTTTTCATAT
This sequence comes from Oreochromis niloticus, assembly GCF_001858045.2. Classification (NCBI taxonomy): domain Eukaryota; kingdom Metazoa; phylum Chordata; class Actinopteri; order Cichliformes; family Cichlidae; genus Oreochromis; species Oreochromis niloticus. Next base: position 19,330,902 of record NC_031983.2, on the reverse strand, counting down.
AATGGAGGCTTGGTGTCTGCTCACAAGGCAAAAGCTTTACTGTAACTATCAATGCCTCCTCAGACGTGATGCAGCGCATTTATGCCATGTGTTGTAATTTTGTTGAAAATGCTCAACGGGAGATTTGCACGAGAGCTCGGGAATGGCAAGGCAGAAAGATGAAGATGGCACGAACATCGCACACTGAGAGGTTTTTGGGAGGATGAGCGCTGCCCACATGGTGACACATCACACTCACGCAGACACGCGCGTCATATTAAAATGTACGGAAGATATTCCTCCTACTCAGCAGCAAAAATAAAACCAATTTTGATGGGGCCATATGGCAGAAAGACCCAATGTACTACACTCTGTTTATTTTATTTGTGGCCAAATGCACTGTGAATGGAGATGTGGGAGGTCTGAGTGGGTGTATTGCTATAAATGGGCATTCAGTGTGTTTCTATAAGACCTACCTTAATGACCTAAAACATAACATATTACAGTGTCATTATTTATCTAACCAACTAACTAAGCAAAAAGTAGAAGCAGTGTATTAAAGTACAGTACACGCACCACGATTCAATAGCTTGTATGAGCACCTTTATCAGCATTAGGCTGCCAGCCGGCGCTGGCACGGGTGGCAGCCTTAACCCAATTTCCCTCAGGATGAATAAAGTATGATCAATCAATCAATCAATCATTAGCATGAAGTAATAATTTTCTGCATAACTTTGTAAGTCTCTCACATCATTATAGAGAATTTTTAGCCAGTAATTCTTTACAATTTTGCTTCAGTTCATTCACTTTTGCACACAGACAGTATAAAAATGGATGTGGCCCCTGGGTCAGAAAAATGAAGCCTTCTGCCTGCATTCTGTCTGAAGGCCCCTAGATGGCGATGGATGTGGTTGCAAAAAGATTAGTGTTCCCATGGAAGTCTATGGGAAAGGGGCTTTCTGTCATGACCTCTGAGAACACTTTTCTGCTGACTTTACCGACTCAGTCACTCGTTTTAGGCCATACTAAATAAAAAAAAAAGTCTATTTTGTAAATTTTAGTCATACTTTCCATGTTTAAAATGAATGATCTGTGTTATGAAACCACCTTTGGCTAACAAGTCATCAGTCACAAGCCATTATCCATAAGTCACAATGTGTACTTTCTCATCACATCCATTTTTTTTCCCAACCAAAGTGATGATGGCAGAAATCCTCAACTCAAGGCTTCAGAAACATGTGGCCAGAATTACTCTTATACACTATGTGGGGTTGCAGGCATTTGTTTATGCATGTGTCTCTTAAGATCCCACTACAGCATATCAATCAGGTTGAGGTCTAGACTTTTACTGAGTCATTGCAGCATTTTAATTTTTTTCCTTTTTCAGTCATTCTGCTGTAGATTTGCTGCTGTGATTGGGATCTTTGTCCTGTTGCATCATTCAGTTTGGAGCAAGCTTTAGCAGTCGGACATATGTCCTCACATGTGACTCTAGATTACTTTGGTATACAGAGGATTTCATTGTTGACTCAAGGACTGGAAGGTGCCCAGGTCCTGTGTCCCAAAGTGTCACCCCTTCATCACCGTGCTTGACAGCTGGTATGAGGTGTTTGTTGTCATTATGCTGTGTTTGGTTTTGTGCATTATGGCAGACATCTCCATGGTGGCCTTGTCTATCCAAAGGGCATTGTTCCAGACGTCTTCTACTTTGTTCACTTGTAATTTTGCAAAACTAAGCTTTGCTGCCATGTTCCTTTTTTTTCTGGCAACCCTTCCGAACAGCCCTTCAGGTTATTTACTTTAACATTTATAACAGTCTGACATGTAGCTTTCATTTTTTTGCAGTTCCTCTGAGCACTGGTTAAGAAAGAGGATGAATGGATGTCAATAAGTCACCAGTACTGGTATCAGTACCAGTACCAGCCAATGAAAAAGTAAAACTAAGATAAGGATAAATGGACAAGAATGGCTGGCTGGTCATCGCATTGTTAGCAGTTATTACCCCATGAAAAATAACCTAAATCAGAAACATTTGTACAAATTACTTTGCAGCAGGTAATCCATTCATAGCGTAACCAAATACAACAAAGATTAAATGGATGTTCAGTGCATGAAATGATTTAAGCTATTGAGAATTTTATTATTTAAAAAATTGTCAAATTCTGCAAGAGTAAAAACCCCAGAGTCAAGTCAATTTAAAATTGAATCTTGCTTGGCATCACAATAGAAATTTGTAAAAGGATAACTTGATTTAACACAGAGGATTTAATTGAAGCTCAAAGACCTGGTGCACTAATTTAGACTGGATCAAGTAAAGCAGAAGGGTGATGCTTTTTGATGATACTGACCTTGATTTTACTCACAACTCAGTACAAATCCCCACCTCTCCCCTGCTTTTGTTTTATCCCACACATAGCTTCCTAAAGTTTAGATCAGTGATGAGACATTCTCTCCTCAAGTCATCCCAGCTTGCACCACATGACTTCCCTTTGGTATGCCTGCTGCAGATCGCCCTGTTTATTCCCGAATCCAAATACAGCTGCAAACCACGGAGTGCAAAGGACTGCATCCTTAAGGACTGGTGTAATAAATGATTCAAACACTGAGGTTGTCGAGAACAAGCAAAGAACAGCTCAAGAGGAGGAACAAAAGAAGAGCTAGTAGAGGGAAGTTGTTAAAGATATTGATTTAAAGGTTAAGAAGGACAAAGAGGGGGGAGACGAGGAGTCTGCTAGGTAAACCTGTCAAGAGGACGAAAGGAAAAAGAGGGTGAGTCAGATCTGAAAGAAAGTAATGGGGAGAGTGACGGCAGTGTTTCAGGTTTAGTCCAAAGAGACCCATCCAGGAGAAGAGACCAAGACACATCACCAGCAGCATCTTCCCTACTTTTAAAAACCACCCAGTGAGCAACTTTGAAGCAGCAGCTCGGTCTTTAGCATATCAAAGAGAAGAAATCAGGCGTTGTTGTACGTAAAACACAAGGTGCAGCGGAGTACTGTAAATAAATCATGCTTCATTCTGCTCCCTTCAGCAGAACAACAGCACACACCGCTCGGCTACATCCACATGGATAACTGCGCCATGAAAAAGTAATGACAATTAAAACATGCAAAGCTCCATTAGTGGTGTCAGTGTTGATTTAGCACAAATGGTCACATCATTATCTGTCAGCAGCACAGAAAGCAGAGACACGCACACAAAAGGCTCGAATAAAAGTAAAAACTGTAACAAATCCTTTCTGAACTATTTGGAGTGCTGCCTCCAGAGGGTTTTAGAGAGGAGAGGACAATTACAGTGCATCCCTGCGACGTGCACAGAGTTTTGCCGTATCACTTCACATCGGGAGACCTTGAGAGGGGACGCAGCCCACATGGATGCTCCTGGCCATTTAGGAAGCGTGGGAGGACAACGGGGGAGGGAAGATAGGAGGGGAGAGTGTGAGGGAGGGAAGCTGTTGTTTGCATGCACCCCACTGAGCTGTCTCCAGATGAACAGTTCAACAAGCTCAATATGACATAAGTGCTCTGTAAAAATAAAAAAAAAGCCCTCAGCCCTCTTTGGGAAACTAAGTTCTGTTTAATCCCATAACCTCAGTTATGGTTTTTTAGAGCAGCAGAAAATTATAATTTCAACATGATTACTGACTCAAGATCTGGTTACATCTGTGATTTTAATATTCGAGTATTAAGTTACATATAAGAGTTTCTCTTTGCTGGTCTCAGAGTGGATTTACAATGTAATAAAAATTCGGAGCTTTTGCATTTATATCACAGAAAGTAGCAAATTACACCGAACAAAAAAAAGAAAGGAAAAAAATCAATCACATCAATTAAAAGTAATGAGATATCTATTGCAGATCCAATTAAAATTAATAGAGCCCTCTGGACATTTCATAGTCCCACAATTGTTAAGTGGTTAACTATAATTTACATTTCAGATGAAGACAAAAAGGACACCTGGGGTCAAAAATTACTCAGGAAGAAATCTAAAGTGCAACTGAGGGTATGAAATCTGGAGGGTGACTAAGACCAGATGGCTGTATAATAATAACAATAATAACAATAATAATAAGAATAATTTAGTGTCACCACTGATGATTTTCGAGGCACTTCACTTTGAGAATATGAGGCCACTAAGCCTGCTGAATTATGACCTTCAAATATTATTTAAAAAATACACAATTTAACACCATGAATTGCTGATGGAGAGCAGAATAAATTTGTAAATGTAAGTCAGGGGTTTCATACACTTGAGAGTACTTAATAATAGAGAGCTCAAATAGAGCAGTTTGCTGCCTATGAGACTGTAACATACAGTTTATTGGATAAGCTTCAAGAGTACGTGCTTGCTCTGGAACCTTTTACAATGACACTTCCTGCAGCTTTTTGGTTTCCTAGTAAATAAATATGGAAATAATATAACATATAGTTGCTGCAAGGGATGCACTTTTATTCTGGAGAGACCACTCACATAAGGAGAGGAATGTCACCGAGGACAGCGCTGTATTGATTTGCAGTGATCCAAACCATAACGTTGCATAACAGAGCCTCCGGACACCCTAACTCTACGGGTCATAGGTTTGGGTTTTCCATTTGCTTTTTGACCTTCTATATTTAACACGAGACAAAGATAGCATTTCTTCTTAAGTCCAAAAGTTTTCTTGGCTCTCTTGTTTCAAAAATAAGACGTCAGAAATAAGGCAAGCTCAAACTCAGTCACAGAAAGGAGCAGGAATCGGGACACGCCTCCTCTGATTACTTACTAATATGGAATATGTTGTATATTTGTGTTAAAGCTATTGAGATGTTTGTCTGCGCCATGTTCAACGACACGCCAACAGTAACATCAACTGAGGTCTGGTGGACTCACCAGGAAAAAGAAGACTGGAGCACCAAAATCCATGATTTTATGAAACTGAGCAGGAAGACGGTTTATTGGTCATTAATTCAATTTTTGGTTAATATTTCATTTTAACATTATTTATGTAGTTCAGCTTAAAAATCAGTGAAGCTAGTGTGAAATGCAAACGTATCCCAGTTTGCAAACTGATCAATCAAAGCTATTTGAAAGCATTAATGTTGGTGGAAGTGAAATATGAACATTTAAGTCCAGCTTATAAATATAAAACTGGCTGTACTAATAATTTGTGATACAGGCTGAGTATAACCTTACTGTTCAGCTGTTCATCACCCTGCTGTTGCCATGCTATTAAATATTAAGTGTAAGTGCAGCAGTCATACTGTATGTCCGCTTTTATTTATTTTTTCCACTGGACTGCAGCTGCATCTTGTCACGCCTGCGTTTTGTCCCTTATCCAGCCTCCCGCCTGCTATCAGTGCAAACCTTACTAAACACTCCTCTGTTTCACATGCTTTTACTTTGTAATTTCTCGTCCACTCTTTGACTCCAGCGAAAGCCCGATGACTTATTCATGCTGATGGAGTTTCCCTGTATAAAGCTTGATCCGTCTTTTCCCACAGTCAGCTCTTATTGAGTTTGGCCCAAAGGTCTTAGAGCACCCCGTTACATGACTGAGTCATGGCCCTGCCAGTTCCACCTGTCCCACAGCTATTATACTGTGCTTTATTAACAAGACTGACCAACACTTCCCTCCTATTATCACATATTTGTACCACCAAAAACATCTCTAAATGTTGGATTGGGCTAAAAGCAGGCTATACTTTGGCAGATATATTCTAGGATCTAGATGAGTAGGTTAAATCATTCATCAAGCAATCAGTCTCAATGCAAAAATAAGCCTTTTTTTAAATAGATATATAGCTGTTTAAACATTGTCTATGTGGGATTTGGTACATGTACTAAAGCTTGACCTTTCAACCAGATGTCATCCTAAATATCTAAGCACTACAGTACTACTACAGATGTTTTTTAGACATCTAACTGACTAAAAAAAATTAGCTTACTGGGCAAGTGGATTGTCTGAGTCTTCATTACATGTACTTGGCAACTGCTGAGCATCATATTAATGCATATTTGATGCTCTCAGGGTTTCTTGATGCAAGGTATTTAGAGCAGATGCAAAAGAAGCAAGTGAACTGTAAAGCCTGGCTCAAGCTTAAAGAAGACATTAAAAAATAATCTGAGAATCAATCCAATAGTGAGATTGTATTTATAATTAGAAAACAGCAGAGGATTAAGGGCTTGGAGAGAGGTGCACACACCGCTGGTGAAAACTAAAAGGGTTAAAGGTCAGTCAAACAACTCGGCAGCAGAAATACTTGACAACAGCGAGCATGTGTACATTTCAAAAGTAAACCAATAAACGTGAAGCACAAATCTTACTCTGCCCAACTGCAGTCTTGGCCAGATCTCCCTAATAGCAGGTAAATAGGAAGTAAATAAAATATCATGAAATGCATTTGGTGGATCAATACACATCTCAAGACACATCCCTGATTTGGGGAGGCTTCAAAACTTTGCTGCTTCACGTATCAGTTGCCTCTGCAGTCTGCAGAATCAGTCAATACTTGAAATCTAGCAGAGGCAGGGGGAAAAAAAGCATTTCCCCTCTCTGTTCCTGCATCGTCTCCTCCATTTTCTTCCACTCACTAATGCACTCCTGTCATCGGGGAGTTGGATAGCATAGTGCAAGCTAACAAAAATCCACTGTGACGGCAGACCTCTCTTTTAAAACCTTAATAACACGGGCAGGGAGAAGGTAAAACCATCAGAGAAATTGATTATTTTTTAACACCGCCAACGCAAGTCGTTCAGGGGAAAAGGAGGTTAGGAACGAAACGCACTCATACTTTGTACTTTGGAAGAGTTTATAAGTGGAAAGGGCCGTACGGAGAATAGGTGGCACAATGACAGATATGTTTCTTGTTTATAAATAAAAAACAGGGCACATAAGAATGCGTAACAGTAGCCAGCCATGAATGGCTTTGGAGGGAAAAACATCACAACCTTTTTAGGAGTTTGCCTATGAATTATTCAAAGTCAAGTCAGTGAACAATTGGGGCAGTGCCACAGCTTCCTGGAAATAAATAAATTACAACCAAATACATTTAATAAAATGGCAACTGCTATGGAAGTTTGCACTTACTTGCTGCAGCCTTTTTCCAGTTCTTACAACAGGATGACAAACTAGCCTCACACTTACTCAACTCGCAGCTCGACCTCCCTGCCATCTCACCCCGGCCTAACAAGAAACCCAAGTTGGGTAAGTGAGGGGCATAATTGGAAAAGTGTCTGTGAGGCATAAGAGGGTGAACAAGCACACACAGACTCACACACACACGCGCGCACAGCTCTGCCACCAGGACCCTGTACCTTGCAGCTGCCTGAAGCGCCCGTCCAGGATGGAGTTGAAGCAGATGTTAGAGGTGCTGTAACTCAGCCAGCGAGCTCGCTTCATACTCTTGGCCGAGGAGGAAGAGGAGGAGGACGAGAGGAGGAGGGGGCGGGGGCAGGGGCAGGGGTAGGGGTAGGGGTAGCATGGGGGCGAGAGGGCCGCTGACGTCTGGGAGTGCAGGAGGAGGACGAGGAGGAGGATGAGGAGAAAGGGGACAGCCCCGTTGGTGCCACGCCAAGCGGGACATGCAGGATGGTGCCATTCTTTTCCGGGTGGTGCTCCGGCTGCTGCTGCTGCTTGCAGGTGCTTCCCCCTGATGACTTCCTGCTCTCGGGTCTCTGGGCCCTGTGGACCGGCGGCGTGCTCCTGCTCCGGCTGCTGCTCACGCTGACCCGCACAGGTGCTTCCTTTTCAGGTGGCATGTAAGAGCGGCTGGAAGCCTCCTTGGCCCCTCCGCTGCTGCTCCGAATGGCTGTAGTCTCCCTGCTGCTGGCCTTCACGCTGATCTTGACCTCTCTGAGCCGGGGTTGGCTTATAGGGGCAGTGCGCAGCAGGCACGGGCTGCTCATCTTGACCCCCAAACAACAACAACAGGAACACACACCGCCAATGGAGCCAGCAGAGGAGCTTGGCACTCCACGTCTCTCTTCTTCCCAGTCTCTTGGCTCTCTGTCCTCCTTTCCAGATCCCTCTCGCGTTCACTCCTGCTCCCTCCCTCCCTCCTCTTCCTCCTTTTACTTTTTCACTCTCCTCACTGCTGCCGTGGTGATGCTCTGCCTCCACTCTCAGGCAACACGAGAGCTCAGGCAGCCTTCAGTTCAGATCTGAGTGGTTTCTCCAGCTCCAGCCGTGCATACACTATGTTTCAATACATCCACGTGTTCCCACAAACCCCCTCCTCCCTGTACCCAACACTCCCACAAAGTCGTGACATCGCTGAATGTTAACTGTACACATGAAGAGGTAGTTATTTTTTGAGCCAATAAACCATCACAAAACTGAAGCGTATCTTAAAGAAACGTGTGTTTTCTAAGCCGAAGTAAGACGCAGTGTAAACTAGTGGATATTCAGTATGGCCTGTATGTTCTTTGATGGCTTGCTGAGAGCATATTTCTGAGCTCACAAGCTGTAAATCAGCAGCGGGTGTCATTCACAGCCTCTCTCATCTCTTGCTTCTCTTATCACTTTCGTCCCTCCTTCACTCTCTCTCTTTCTCTGACAGGAAACACTTATTGCATTACAGCAGCAGCACTCTAACACAACATCACCAGCACCCACACACAGAAGCCTTCATCACTTAAAGAGACAGCAAGAAAAGTAGTGCTTATTTATAAAAAAAAAAAAAAGAGAAGAAAAAAAACATGGAAACCCAAAATAGGAGCCGGTATCAAACCTCTGGAGTTTTTTTGAGTATCAAATATTGAAAACTACTCAGGCATGGGAGGAACTGAATCTAAGTTCAAATCACAATTTCGGTACTATTTATGACAAGTAAAAATTTTGCATGGATGCACCGATGTACTGACATGTGCCTGTCGGCAAAAAAAGATGACTTTGATGAGAGAGATTGACGTTCATCTGCAAAACTGCTACTTTAATCATTGTTATCCAGTCCAGAATTTTACAGAGAATTTGCCTTCTGTGTTTGCCCATCTTTTCTGTCTGGCGCGTTCACTGCTTGGAGCAAATGGTTGCAAAATTGTTTGTAAATTTTGTAAAAGGAGGAAATTGGGTTAGACTAATGAGCCGCAGCAGTGAGAGAAGCAGCATTAACATGATTGAACATGATGACGGTAAAGCAGCTAAGTGACACCAGTCATCTGTGTCTACAACATAATTCTCTCTAAAGCGGTTTTCCTTGTTGGTTGGTGAGCCCAGTTTTTCCACACTGGACTCAAATTGTACACCCATAATGGCCTCACACGATGCCATGCATTCACGCATAATATATATTACACAGAATGTAACAGCCGGTGTGTGCTTACACAAAATCCAGTCACAAGTTGAAGTTGTCAGCTTTTGTGTCAGTGATCAGCTTCATTGATCTGTATTGTTAAAGCCATTCTATTAAATATTTATTTTCTTATTATAGTGGGTCAGATTGCTAACTCTACATTAGCCCTCACTTTTCTGAAATAAAAGGATCCTTTTAAATGTCTTTAAGCATATTTTTTGCTTTTATATCCTGCAGGTGTTTTGGTTCAGTCGCTGCTGCCTTTGTACGACCGCCTGAAGTAGTAAATATTGGACTTGTGTTGGTCAGGTGGGTCCAAAGATGACACAGGGAAAAACTAATGTCGCTCAGTGTCTGCTGGGTGTCTTTGCCCACTAACAGGTTTGTCATTTAAACTGTATGTGGTGATGATGTGTTGAATACTAGTGTATTTGACAACCTTTAACATTTAAAAAATGCTTTCGTTCAAAGTTCATTGAGGACTATGTTTCAGTGTCAATATCATTACAATCTCTTTAAAAATCTTAAGCCCTTCCAGAAGTCCGAACTCCACAGAGATTAATTTGTGTTCTATCATCTCTCTTGTGCTCCGAACATGGTGTTGACCCTCCATCACTCCCCTTTTGTGTTTCGCTTCCTGCTACCACAGGAACACTGCTATTTAAAAACTCAGAGCAGCAGGCCCACAGGTGGGTCGCAGCTTACCAGCTTAGCCAGAAATCCCAAAGATCTGTGCTATGGGAGCAAGAGGGACAGGGCAGCTGTCCAGATCGGTCAGACACTGGACATTCAGGGAATGTGCAAGTGATCCCAGTTATTTGCAGAGGGTGTGGAGCAGTGTCAGGGCTCAGCTGCTGGTTGGGTGTAACTGTTAGATTCATCCATACACAACAAACCCTGGAGAGTGCTAGCAAAAGCCGTGGAGTAAACTCAAAGCTGACCTGCGGTGGGAGTTTTGTCATTTTCGTAACAGAAATCTGAGTGAAGGTTACAGTTTTATTCAACCCCACTAAAGTTAAACAGGTGCTCAGCCTTTACAGCTCATCCTCTGTGCCCTTCTCTTTCGCTTTTATAAAGACTGTCATCTCGAAAATCTGTCACAGAGGACACAGCCTGTTTACTATGCAGGCACTCACCTGCGAGGGCCTTGATGCGCGAGCGCTCAAACAGCCTGGCAGAGCTGTTGTCATTGTCTAGTTCCTCATCAGAGAGGTCAAAGCGGGTGTTGATGCGGCTGTACTGCTGCGTGATCTCCACATTGTCAAAATCTGTGGTGGAAGTCATGGCGGCAGCCAGGGTGACGAGCGGGCGGGGGACGGCTGGCGGCGTCCTCAGGTGGTCTGGGTGAAGAGGGAGATGAGCAGATGGAAAAAGCGGCAGGATGAACCCGGAATGCTGAAGGCGACCTGAAACAGAGGGCAAATACACAGAGCGCTGTCAGGTTATGATTGATTAGGATTATGATACAAGAATAACAGCTTTCGTAGTTTCTAAGTAAAAGATCATTTATTCTCTGTCCCAATTATTTCAGTTAGAATGATTAGTAGAACAAAATTACAAACTGTATGTTTTTTTCTTTAATATTTTCCGAAAATTGTCAGAATTTGGTGCTTTTACAGTTAACTGTACATCATTGGGCTGTTGGTTGCAGAATGTAATGTTAATTTACTGTATTTTAGGGACAATATAAAGTCTAATAGTCTAAATGTCTATTATCTGCATCACAACCAGTGATGATATTTACAGTTAGTTGCCATCCAACTGATAAAAAAACAGGAAAATTATGCTTTTATTCTGTAAGGAGCACTTTCTCTCTGCAGTTCATTTTTTTTTTGGAGGGAGGTTTGAGTTTCAATCTATACGAGGCTGTATCTATAACTGACACCAGAATTTAATTTGGGGCATTGATGTGATATCAGCTGCAGTTTTAGGATATTTTTTTACACAAAAATCAAATGTATGGCAGCTTTCAAGCTGCCCACATGAGTTTCTGTGCCCCCTCCCCACAGTCTCCATTTTGTACGTGTGACTTTGGTCAACTGTCACAGCGCAGTGTGTCTGTGTATTCTTCGGGTGGAATGGCGGGTTGAAGGGCAACCACTCAGATAGCTCTATCTGGGTGCAGCATAGCTCTCTTATCATGCCACACGGGGGGAGGGGAACCCCTCTGTACTGCAGAAACATGACGAAACCGCCTTCTTTTGAATGATGCCGCTCACGTAGTTCGAAGTACGGACGTGTTCGTGTTTGCGTCTTTTTGTTGGTGAGAATAGTCATGTGAGCTGAAGTGAGGCGGGGAGTCTAACTTAGGTTAATACTCCATTAGATGAAGCATGGGGTTAAAGAACATGCCAAAGTCCCCCTTTACAGCACAAATTAAGACAAATGCATTTTGCTTTTACTAACATTAGAGCTTTAAAGGATGGCATCAAGGCTAGATTACAGATAAAGGCTATAATCTGTAATCTGATGATAATAATTGTAGTTTTTTATGTGATTCTAAAGTTCACTAAAAACAGTAGATGCACTCCATCTCTACGAGATTATCATCACTAATGGCATTATGTTATTATAAGTGTAATGCTTTTAACAGTTTAACCTGTCGCAGTCCTCAGTATTTCATATGATAATCAGTACTTTACATCTTTATAATTAGTTCAATATTACTTTAAAAGGTGGCAAACCTATATATTAAAAAAACTTAAATTGTCTTTACTGTAAGTACTGTATTTTACTAAATGTACTTTGACACAAATTACAAACTACAGTGGTTTGTTTGTTCAGTCCATTCAGAGAAGAGGCCCTCAGTGATGCGCAGTGATGGCATCCTACAGGTGTCCCTCCTCCTCCTGCTCAGTATCAGTCCTCAGCAGAGGGCTGTTATCAGCACAGGGATGCTCCACCCACCACTAGGGATCCCCTTATCACCTCGTGCACAACCTGGCCGGCATGACTGCACGACGCACTTCTACTGCACAAACCCTCTCTAACACGGCACACAAATTCATATTCACAAACTGTCACAAAGCTGTGAGAATCTAATCGTGTTTGGGGATTGACCGACCGCTCCATTCAGCTGCTGAACACAAATCCAAACATGTTTATACACGGTGATGCTGCAGTCAGTTCCATTTGGAGACACGCTGAACTCCTTATTATAGAAAGTCCACTGACAGAAAGGTCACAAGTTCTCTGCCTGCCACAGCATGTGTGTCTCAATAGCAAGGTGTCCTTTCGTGGTGTCCTTGAGTGAGAGGGAACACTCTAATCTACCTGCTTGCTCACAGAAGGTCACCCTGGCAAATATTTAAAATATTTAAAAATTACAAATGCACAGATGTAAATTTTGATATGCATAAAAGGCATGTGTGCACTATTTCGCTTCTTTTTCATTTTTCTAAAATGATTGCATTCTGTTTAAAGTTATATTTTCACTCATATCACTAAATTACTGAGTTTAAATATGATGGAAAATTGACACAGTTAAGTTCTTACGCCTCTACAAATAAAGCTTAATTTGATTAAATCTTTTTTTTTGGCTGATTGTGGATAGATTTCTATCACCTACAGTAGATAAAGACCCCAGAACACGTTCCTGTTGTATATAAATCATTTTTGTGACTGCACGCTGTGAGTTGGTGGGTAAGAGGTGCTGGATAATCTCTCCAAAGCAGTAAAATGTCAAGAGGGATGATAAGAATGTCAGCTGGAATTCCTTCAGATCCCCACATGTTGCATGACCTGGGTGCGTGTAAGTATATGCAACATGAGCTTGGACTTCTGTGGAAACAGCTCTGCATATAACGCCAGCAGAGGATCTTGGAAAAATCTTTAAAGGTGTGAATGAAAGTTTTACCTTTATGCTTGGCTGAAATTAGTTGGTAACCTTCCTGTTACTGGACTTACTGGACCCCTTTTTTTTAAAATAGCAAAACTACACTGTGAACAAGTATGTCCAATGCAAACATCAAATCAGCACCTGAGTTGAATTACAAGTCTGCAGATCATTTTTCCAGCTGTAAGTAAATGTTACGCTGGTGCTTGCTCTGCACTCTGAGCAGAACAAAACATTAGCTGGCCATGCATTATTCTGAGCAGCACAGAGTCAGACGGAGAGGATGAAATAAGAGATGGGTGTGGTCAAGATGTGTGACCTACAGTGTGTTTGTGAAACTGTAGCAGCAGGAGCAACTGGACTGAGGAGAGGTAGGCTGAGAGTAAATCTGAGATATAAACACCAAGCACTCAGAGATCAATATGGAGTAAAGAACAATTACTTGCTTTTATATATACATATATATACACATATATACATATACATATATATACATATACATATATATACATATATATATATATATATAAAAGAATGAATACCGAAACCAAGAGTAGAAAGGATATCAATCCATAAAACATAAGCTAAAAGAAGAAGCTCATTTCTTGTGGTCAATGTTGTTTTGACTTCAACAGCACTGACTGTGATCCTGCAAGAGGTTAAGATGAATCGATAATAAACTATTCCTGGAGTGTGTTTACACTGAAGTCCCTGCCTGGCCAGACAGAGCCACACATGCTCACTTGTCCTTTTAAGGGGAATAAAGCTGAACTTTCTTTGAGCAGGAAATGTGCCATATCTTTGCCTTTCAAAGGGCAGCAGACTGCTTTCAATCAAAGGTGGAAAAGGCTTTGCAAGGTGCTTTAACAAAGGGAAAACTAGCTCACATGCTACAGTGGAATGTTTTCAAGCTTTGGCAAACATAAGCGATGGAATGTAACGAAATACATATTTCTGGCGCTTTTCTTGGTCACTTTTATAGAAAAATAAACACTTTTTATAAAAAAAATAACGACAGGCGTATGAACCATGATGCAACTTTAGAGTGATCTCTCCTAATATATTGGACGTGAAACTAATATGACATCAGCAGCATTAAAGTATTACCTACATTAAAGCACCGGTATTAATATGACAGGGAGCCCACTGGAGACACCTTCTGAGTACTTGTACTTCGGAAATGTCTAAGCACACGTTTCAGTAGCATTGTGATCCTTTAAGTGACGTAAGTATACTTGAAGTATAGCAGACTACTTTTGAGCTAAGTGTTGCTACTTTTAGATTGGTAAATTATCTGAATAGTTCCGCAATAACTTCTGGAAAGCGCACAGTTTTGTGCGCAATCGCGCGCAATGGCCTATTTCTGCGCAAATTTATAGACGCACGCCACCCTGGCTGTTTTACAGTAAAAGAAAACAAATTAATAACTTGGGAATTTGTATATAGCTTTATTATAACAATGTTTAGCGGTTTTATTAGTAAATATTATAACAATAATAAATCATCCAGAGCTTTTACGTTATTATTAAACATGACAGCCCGGATCAACAGGTACTTTGGAGGAAACTTAACCAACAAACAACTGCGAACAGTAGTCTAAATAAATGAACACGGCTCCCTTACTATTTGCACAAAGATCATTAATTTAATTTTGCAATGACACATTAGTTCTGCCTTCAGTTTACACTTACTTGCTTCTGGTTTTTCTTCTGTCCGAAAGTGTTTATCTTTAGTCTTCTTCCTGCCAGTAAACCAGTTATAATCCCATTGACTCAGTGGGGGTCCTGGTCAGAGCGCACAGAGGTCTCCACAGCTCGAGGTGGGCACAGTCCTACACTGGGGACTAGGGAAAGGGGTTGAAGGCGCCGCGCGCTCCACGGTCATTCCCGAAAGCCAGGCGAGTGACCCACCCTGCAGAGTTAAAAATAAAGTTGGCGCATCCAGTACATGATCTGTGCGCGCAGGGGACGGACATTCCTGACAAGGGCTAGTGACTCTAAATGGCAGAGACACTTCTGATGTCCTGTGCAACGCCTCCCACCCCCACCTCAGTGCACTCCACCCCGCCCAGAAAGGGCTCTAATCGCGCACACGGCAACCACCCACCTACCTATCGAGACCCTTTCAGAAATGCCACCTCAAAGGCAGAGAAGAGAGGCCTGGACATGGAGAGTGGACACACCTGTGTGATGAAGTCAGAGTCAGAGGAAATCACATAAAAAAAAAAAGGAATAAAGATCATTTGGAAACCATTTAAGCGATATAACTGCACCGACATAATCTTATTAGAAACTTCATTAAAGATATAGCGCAACAGCATGTTTCTAACCCAGAAGCACTCGGAGAAATGTTTGTTTGTTTGTTTTTTTAATATCACCTTTCAGTACAACAATATCCAAAAAGAATTTCAGTCAGCACTAAAGGTAAATGTTCTGCTTTCTACATACAAGGTAACTAAAACTGAACACACAAGAGGTTTTGATGTAACACAGTTTCTGTGTCATAAAAAACAAACATTATTTGAAAAACGGCTAATAACAACTTATTAGCAACAAGAAGTATGGCGCTTATAATAAAATACATACATATCACACCAGAAAAACATAAATATATATATATATATTTTTTTTTTTAAGAAATAAAAAATATGCAATAAAAAAACCAAGAAATTAGTACAAAAAGCTGTACGGAGGTTTGTTTCAAACACTGACAACATTAAAATTGCAATCTATAAGTCAAAATTTTGAGTTAGGCATCTCAAAATTTTGACTAACTCAAGTTAAAATTTTGCAATTAATTTTTCCTGCTGAAGTTTTATTTTCCTTCAACCTTCCATACAGCTCCTACTGCATTTTTCACTTGTCTCTTTTTCTTTGGTGCCTCAGGGAACAGGTTTAGTTGAGCTTTAGTTGCAGAGCCAACATTGTCTTTTAATGACTCCACATAACATGGCTTCATATCCAAATACACAAGACCCGGAACGTCTGAGAGCAGTCTGGCCTTTTCTCATCTTAGTTAAAAGACCTGTACACATTAAAACAACAAACTTTTTACAATCCTCTTCAATTTTACTAAATGCATAAAAGGTTTTGTGCAAGCAGCCGCAAACACAGCACTCCGAAAAACAGCTACATAACACATTCAACAGCATTTCAAACACAAGGCAAGAGAAACTAAATAAATAACAGGCTTCAGAAACAAGTAGGGGTGGGTGGGTGAGGGGGGGCTTAAAAACTCACCTCATGCAGATTCGGGGTACTGAAAACTATGAGAGCTTAACCCTGGAGCTGGGTAAGTCTCCATATTTAAAAGTCTCATCAGCATGTTGCATGTTTGACATGAGGGCATGAACCATCATGTTCTGGTTCAAAACCGATCTGCCCTCATGCCCTTAAGAGTTGATAATAGTCAAAAGGTTCCCAACTTTCCTCTTCCTTGTTTTGCTACAAAACTTTTTTTCCCCCTCATGTTTTTCTGCAGTGAGCTGATTAACATTTGCAGCTACAAAACAACTCCTTACCATTCCTCCAGGTTTGCCTACATGGAGCTACTATATAATACAGTATATAGCTTACATATCTTGCTTTTCCATTTTTGAGAATTGCTAAGAGACATTTGAAATTCATATTCTGCTGAATTAATCTTATTGAATATGTGAGGAAATGCTGCAGGCACACAAATGTAGCAGAAAAAGGACTAAAGAGAAGTTTGTGAAAATAGTCTTATTTTGTTTTGTCTATCACTACAATGGGGGGGGGAGGTATTTTTATTGTGCATGTGCGAGGAAGATGTACACTGGTGGATTTAAAACATTAACAGAACTGGCTGTATCTTTCAGTCAACATATAAGAGAAAGTAAACACAGGAGAAAGTGTCACTGAGGAGGTAAAATGCCTGCTACTCATCAGGATATAAGATGTAGAGGGGAAACTTAAGTGGTCTCAACCTGAAAGCACCTAAAAGCAACTGGCAATAACTGTAATGCCAAGTCATTCATTTAAAAACATCTAATCTTTGGTAAAACAGTCTTGAAAATATTCATGTGCATGTACAAATATAGAAAAACACCAATATTTTACAAAAATACCTTCATTAAGAAAAAAAAAAAAAGCTGCTTCAACTTTGTGTCTGGATACAAAATGTAACAGTGCCCTTAAACAAAAATCAAGTAAATAACATTTCAGGTGCAAATTCAAAAGACAGACCGACTCCGTGATGGAGAGGATCTAAGTGCTCGCTGCTAATGATGCGTCTTTGCGCGTCCCGTCGATTTACGAAGAAAGGAAAGCGTCAAGATCGGCGATCACGGCTGCCTGTCGTCTGGCAACTGCGTTCATGAGACGGTGAGGAAAAGATGGAGTTCCTAGGTCCAGCTGAAAATAAACAGAAGAGGAAACGGAGATAACAAATGACATCCACGTAGTACAGCCTGCAAATTACACTCACCAGACACTTTGTTAGGTGCACCTTGCTAATTCTGAGCTGGACCCAATTTTCTTTGTGGAAAGAGTCAACAAGGTGCTGAAAACATTCCTCAGAGATTTTTGGTTCACATTGACATGACAGAGCGATGCCTCATACAGTTGTGCTGCAGATTTGTTAGCTGCACATCCAGTGAAACAGCCATTAGAAGATGGGAACACACTGCGATCATAAAGGGATTGATACTAAGGCCTCCTGAAGTGCGTCAAGGAAATATTCCCCACACCATTACACCACCAGCTCAAACCATTGATACAGGACATGATGGTTCCATGTTTTCATGTTGTTTACACCAACACCACCTGAATATTACAGCAGAAATTGAGATTCAAACCTGGCAACATTTTTCCATGTTTCTAAAGCCCAAAGTTGGTAAATCTGTGTGAATCTTTTGCTGCTGTACACCAGAGACGCTCTTCTGCATACCTTGGTTGTAACAAGTGGTTATATTTGAGTTACTGTTGCCTTCCTGTCAGCTTCGGGCCACTCTCCTCTGACCTCTGGCATCAACAAGGGATTTTTACCCTGAGAACTTTTTGGACCATTCTCTGTAAACTCTTGAGATGGTTGTCTGGGAAAATTCCAGTAGATCAGCAGTTTCTGAAATACTCAAAACAGCCTGTCAGGCACCAACAACCACGGCATGTTTAAAGTCACTTAAATAATTTCTTCCCCATCCTGATACTCCGTTTGTAGTTCACATACCTAAATGCACTGAGTTGCTGCCATGCGATTGGCTGATTAGATATTTGCATAAATGAGTAGTTAAATAGGTATACCTAATGAAATGTCCAGTGAGCAAGTTACTCAAACACAGTGAAGTTAATTTTCAGAAGAAAACAAACAAGATGCAAATATAAAAATACAATTATGTTTTCATGATAAAGATGGATTCTGAGTAAAGTCTTTGTCTGTGCTGTATCAGCTACTCCTGTGGTAAACTTTAACTTCGCAAGAAACGAAGGAGGGAAAAAAAGCTTCTACTCCATGAAACTAATTTCCCTAATAGTGATAGGCCTGCCAGTGGAGAGCCATAAAGTCATCTTGCTGTTTAGATCAGCACAATCAGCCTCAATAATCAGCTCGAAAGACTGTGATTTACTGGAAGTTAAAATGCATAGACTTCAACTCTGCTACCCTTCAAGTGGTTGTATTGCAATACACACAACTGCCAATCTATTAAGTATATCTATCTAAAAGCAATATAGTGGAATATAGAAGTAATTCACTGAAAGATGTCTTCGTGGTATTTTAGCCTGATAAATAAAGTGGAATATAATTCAACAGCAACACAAACTGCAGCCTCCAAAATGACCACAAAAACAGAAACCGAACATAACCTTCACAAAGGTCGGATTTATTCTTCTGCTTTATGTGGCCGAATTACTTTTGCACCCAATGAAGTAGCAAGTGATGCATGAGAGCCTGTGGATGTATTTATAGCAAGCATATTTTACCTGTAGCAGGTAGATGACTCTGGTTACTTCCTTTTCATTACGTCTAACTGGTTGCAGGATCCAGCAACTGGGCAACATCTCCCCACGGATGGCGTCCACACTGGGCCGAGGGAGAGACTCCTCAAACACAGATTGCATTGCCAGCACGTGCAAGCCACCCTGCGGCAGAGAAAACAATATCAATAAAACAGGTGCCGCACTCTTTTGATCAGCCGAGAGGCAAGTGTACACCGGCACCAACAACCAACAGCTGACACGATTTCCTCCACACCCACTGCCTCTGAGTCAGAGTGTTGTTTATGCTCGGTGACTTCTAAGCATGAGTAGTATCTAAATAGCATGTTTAACATTTTGTGGATGAGGAACGTCATGCTGTTAAATTGCTGTTTGCACTCCAATGTAATCCGGATTTTTCTTTGTCAAACTAAAGCGTGTAAATGCTGCACATACTCCCTGAGCCTTAGGATGGGGAGATGAACAGTAATCACGCGGGCCGGCTGGTTGATGTTAAAGCTGTGCTCACCTGTTTGGACTGCGAGCTGATGCAGCAGAAATCTCGCGGCTGGCTGAGGTGACAGGTGGACGGATCTGTGAGAATGTAAACTAAACAAAAATGGAGAGATACGTGAAAATGATCAAGTATAGTCGAGAAAAACCTGGAAATAAAACAACTGGGGCAATGTAATAAAAGCCCAAGACTGGAAATAGATTTACTACTATAGAAACAGACAAACCAAACAGCTCCTGTGCAAGGATTTTATTTGCAGTGTGATGTTTGAGCGCAAGGCTCTTTCTCAGACTTTCACAAATACACTAACGAGCCTACTCATAATCTTTACAACAAACCACACATGACATATGTCGCCTGTTTCAGACTTCCATCAGTTAAAAGGTAATAAAAATAATGCTCAAAAAATAAGGGCCTGCACAATTATCACAGTTTAACACCCAGCCAGTTAAACTGCAGGAATATCAATCTGTAAAGTGAAAGTGACAGCAGGTGCACTCCTGATGTTCTCCTCTTATGCTTCCTGGCTGATTTCCCTCCAGTTTTCCTTTTTGCTAGTTACTGGTACCATGAGACGGTACCTGCAGCCCCCACATGGCTTTGATAGCTTCGATGCGTCTCCCATCACAGTCTCAACAGGCCACTTGTGCATGTTTATGCCCCAAACTGTCAGAAACGGACGTCACGAGTACATGACACCCGATAGTGACACCTGTGCTTACAGCCCAGTACCGTGCATATCGATAGGCAATTGCCAGAGAATACCAGAACTGGCACCGGCGCCCCCTGAGCACATGTGACACACGTAAGTCTGGATTTTATTTCATATATTTTGATTATCTTCTTAGTTGTATTTCTTTCTTAAAATATTATTTTTTGAGCCTTTTGCCTTTATTAGATAGTGTAACAGAAGAGCGTGGGCAGGAGAGCAGTGAGAGAGAGTGGAAAGACACACAGCAAAGGGCCTCGTGTTGGACTCAAACTCGGGTCGCTGCATCTTTATCTTCAATTCTCTATGTATATTTTAGTGTCTAACAGACTCTTGCTTGTTCTTTGTGATTGTGTATGCTGTAGCAAGACAAAAATCAATAAATAAAATATTTAAAAAACAAAGAAAAACTACACTATAAACAAATCACCTTCACTACTTTCTACTAGATGTTTTAATTATCCAGCACCAATTCTGTTTAATACTGGGATACTCGACTGGTGGAAAGAAAGTTCACTAAAAAAAAAAATGTCATATTCACGATACAGTGACTTGATACTTTTGTTTAAATTCTACATGCTCGCATAAAAAACAAAGAAATTGTACTAAGAATGAAAACTTGGAGAACAAGAGGCCAGCAGAAGTAAAAAAGGCCTCGTGGTGGGCTGCAGGTATTAAATGAAAACACACTGCAGGTGTGAGAATGGAGCTGGCCGCGTAATAAAACAAACTTGGCAGTGATGAATGAGACTGTGCTGAACCACGCTGTAGTACAGATAGTTAATGGATGCAGATGCGTTCGCTGAGAAGAACTTGCAGGCTCTATTAACTGCGTAGCACAAAATATAAATAGTTTTGCTGTCAAGATAAAAGTAAATATTTTATTTTATTTTTAAGATTTGCTTTTTAGCAAAAGCACAAAGGTTTTTGCAAGGTAAACGGATTGCATAAGGTCACCTTACATAACCGTAATTCATCAGTTTTTCTTTCTGAGCAATGACGTTTTAACAGTGTTTTATTTTCTGAACTCTATTAGAAAATAAGAATCTTACTTTTTAAGATGATGTTTTAACTACTAGCATTATAACAAATGAATGGATAGAGAGGAATGAAGTTGCAAGAAATCTCTTGAAAATTGTGAGTTTAAGTCAAGATTAAATGTACTGACATTAAAACTGCTGCCTATGAGGATGTTGGCTCACCAAGCTGAGTGCTGTCATCTAGTGGTCGTGTCCACACTGAGCGGACTGACTGATTGTACATGTGGCTCTTGGACAGCTGGGAGATTAGGTTCCACAGGCTATCCGGTGGTCTGTCCAGCTCCCCAGCCCCCAGGAAACCGTGGACAGATGGGCAGGAAGAGGGTTTGTAGTATGCCTGAATTCCCCGTTCATCTCCTTGGTAACTGGGTAAAGACAGACAGAGTTCATTTTCTAATAGCACATAAATGATTTTTGTGATGCAAATTGTCTACTTGCTCAAAATTATCCTGGAGCAGGCACGGAGGAAATCCAGAAAAAGGGAGATGGTTGGAGAATGCTCACCTCCAGCCTGCTGCGGCTTTGCCCGTCACCAGGTTGCCAAAATCCCCTGAGGCAGCCAGTCGCACCTGTCGAGACAAAATGTCTTACTCAAACTCAAAAAACAAATACCAGTGAGAATAAACCCAAAACTTTTATACAGGACAATTAATTACTATGTGAATCTTTCAATGCAAATGCAAAATACTAATTAGAATGTCTCTCCTAGAGCACGTTTTTCTACAGCTGACTTTTCAGGTATATTACCTCAGCCAGAGCTCGACCTAGAAGACTGAATGCGATGTCCTGATAGGTTGTCGATATGGAAGACGAGGAGCCGAAGGATGCTGTCCGCTGGCGCGTACAGGCCGGAGATGAAGTCATCAGAGGTTCAAAGCTGCTGGTCTGTTGGACATCTAATAAAACACATGATATCATTAGCACATTTAGATACAGAGGATGTAAAGAAGAGGGTAAAGAAGTGGTGACAAACCTGGGCAATAATCTCATTTATTAGTCGCCATATTTAACAAATTGCCAAAGCTTCCAAAGAAGGCAAATATAAACCCTGAAATAGCAATGATTCATCTGGACGTCTTACTGAAATAATAATTAATCATGATTATTGCCCAAGTCTGTTTGGGGGAGGTGATTAACTGTCCTGCTGTTACCCTGGGCTGACAGCCACCCTCTCTGTGTCTTCACACTCTGTGGAGCACAAATAGGAGGACGTGTCCCAACCTTCAGCCCTTCATTCTTCATGATCTGGACAGAAGAAAAGTTGAGCCTTTTTAGCTCAGTCTTAAATCTCAGTTATTTCAAATCTACTGTATCATGTAGCATTAATATACAGACCTGTCCTGTTCGAACTGGTCTGTTGCCCTGCTGTAGTTGGGTGGTGTTGCCACTGTTGTACCCTGATGTTGGTCCAGAGGAAAGACTCAGACTGGATCCTGTGCACAAAGTGCTGTTGCTTATCCTTGTCCGATGCCTCAAGTCATCCTGTCCGGCACAAGTCACCTAGAGTCAAGTTCATACAGACAAAACTATTTATCCAAACATTTACAACAACATCTAAATGCTGCACAGCTCACAACATCCTCTCTATAGTCACTTTTATCATGATAAGATGAAGACCCTGGAGTTCACTGGCTGGGATCTTTAATTATTCTCTGTGATATGAGTCTGACTGACCTTGTCTTCCTGAGATAGGGCCTGCTGCTGTAGCCTCCTCTTCTCAAGCTCAGTCCGTTCTCGCAGTCGTTCTCGTGCCTTTGCGATCTCCGTCCTGGCTTCTTCCCGAGCTCGACCGTAGTCGCGCAACAGCTGCTCAATGTCAGATGGATACTGGCTTTCTTCCCTTGGAGCATCTGGGATTCTTCAGTAAAAACAAATAAGAGCCAAATAGATTTTCTGTTTATATCACTCCTGAAAACCTATGCACAAAATGTGAGATTCAAGGAGCCGTTGTGCTTTGATTTTGTGAAACTCAGCATCTCACCTGGCGCTCTCTGTCACTTCTTGCCGAAGCCTTTGAAGATGCTCTTTGTGCCGACTGGGCACTGCAGTAGATGCAGCCTCCTGAGGACGGAGGCGAGGGTGCTTGCTCGGACTCAGGCTACGAGTTCTCCGGTAAGTCTGGAGGCGCTCCTCCCTCTCCTGCCTCAAACCCGCAATACTCCTGCGATGCCTGAGGGATCAAATTAAAAAAAACAGTAACGTCAATGAAGTCTAAGAGAAGACCAGTTTTAGAAAATATCAATGTATCCGTAGTATCAATTACGAAACTGTTTTATGTTTTAAAAGCTGGCATTGAATGTCAGGTCAGAATATTATTATTATTTCTTTTGGATTTTTTAATTAGGCATTTCCATTTTGGTGTGTATTAAACATTTGAAAGCAAATCTTATGTCATAATAGAGCATTTGCGTCAACTGTATCCTTACACATCATACAGCTGCTGTTTTGTAGAAGCAGAAGCTGGCGTCACAAGCTCTTCTTTGGACCTCGGGGACAACATCTTTAGCAGTGTGTCCGTCTCTCCCAGCCTGTAATGAAGCTTGGCCTCTGCCAGCTCCACAGTCAGTGGTGTCGGGTTCATGTTGAGGTTGACCGTCGCCATCACCTGCTCTCTCTCCTGTCGCAGCTTCACTATCTCCTTTGCCCTCCTGTCGCTCTGCGCCACAGATTCTGCATTTGAACCGAAGCTCCCGACTTCACCCCATTCGGCACACTCTCTGCGTTTGTTGTGCTCACTGGTCACAAATGTGGTCAGGTTTTTTGAGCACTTTGACTGTTGCTGATTGACCCCCGACCAGTTGGTGAACTTGTTGTGCATAGGCAGGTCCTCTGGGACTCTCTGATTATCTTGACAAGGAAACACATCGCTGACAGGTTCAATGTTCACGAGCACATCTGTGTTGCATTCACTGGGTGCTAGTGACATTATATCATCCTCTTGAGGTTGATCCGCCTTGTCGCTGAATGGAGATAGACTGTAGTTAAAATCCCCAGCATTAGATACAAGTCTTCTGAAGTCTGATGCCTGCTGTTTGTGTACATCGGTCTGTTTTAATGTGGGGGAAATGTGGTTCTGCAAAATTAAACCATTTGCTGAAGTAGGCGTCCACTGCGGGGATGCCACCGGCCATTTGGACCCGAGCTTGTGGTTGTCCTTGTCTTGATAGTTCACATGTCTCCCATCAGAGTCTGCATATGTTTCCATTGATGGATTTGGACTTGAAGAGCACTTATCTAATCCTTTGGAGCTTGTGCAACAAATTTCACTCACTTTCTCAAGTGATACTGATTCTAATTTGTCAGAGGAAGAATCACAATCCCGTAAGGACATCCGATTGTCATCCGAAACAGAAGGAATGGTCATGCTGTCATCCTCAGAGGGATGGTTTGTCTTTTGAGCCTTACATTTTGCAGAACATGTTACCGACTGTTTACCCTTGAGCCTCGTGCGTAATCTTGCTCCCACTGTAAGAATAGGAGATGACGCACGGTCTGTATATGTGACCATTTTCTTCAGATGAGGAGATGTGAGGTGTGTTACTGAAGGGCTGTGATTTTCTTGGTAGCAGATTTTTGATGACCTATGGGTGATTTCAGGGACTGCAGTACTTCTGCGGCCCAGTGCTTCAGAGACTCGAGACGAAGCAGACCTTACACGCCTTTGACAGTCAGCTGCAGTCTTTTCACAAGCTGTTTTGAGAGGGTCATTCGAAGGCTGTGAGGAAACAGAGGTGTTAAACCTCAGGTCAGGCATACTTTGCATCTTTTCAACTGTGTTAGATTTTGTTTTTACCACACAGTGGATATTTTTGTCTTGAGAGACACTCACAGCATCAGAACCAATCACTTTGACTATGACATTGACTTCATGAGATTTAGACTTCTCACTGGGCGACAGAAGAACAGCAGCTTCCTTCACTGCTGGAGCTACAAGCCTCTCAGTCTGGATCCCAACATCTGCAGCCGTCTGAGTTGAGCAGTTTCTCTTGGCGCCACCATTAGACTCGATGTAAAATGTGCTAAGATCTGAGAAGTTAATACTTCTTGAACTCGAATTGCGAACTTCACCTGTCCTCATTCCCTGGACGTCCCCCAGCAGGTTCGAGGTGCTGTTGATTAACTTAGAAATGTGAGCTGACATGCTTTCCATACTGGCCCAAGTTGGAGATTCTGTGATATCCACCTTGTTTTTCTGCGACGCGGGTACATCTGTGTTGCTCCTTTTGTGACGATCTTTCCTCTTCAGAGAGCTGCAGTTCTTACCGTTAGCCTGCGCCTGAAGCTCACGCTCAGTCTGAGTACTGTGTTCGCATGTCCTCCTTTGCGCGCTTGTTTTGCTCGTCTGGCACTCTTGCTCAGATGAGTAAACGAACATGATTTCATCCACTCGACCGGAAGCGTTACCAGGATCGCCAGGAACACTGTTGACTGAAGAACCGCTGTCTGCTGTCAGATTAGCAGGGCAACTGCAGATATTCGCAAATGCCTGTTGACAGGGTGTAAGCTGAGATGTTTTAGTTGCTTGTTCTTTATAATCCTCCACACTACTTAGAGTACTGGAGAGTCCCTTATTTGTGGCATATGTGCTAAGATGAGAATTAAATGGAGAGTTCTGCCCATTCAGACCATTATCGACACTGCAGCACCTTGTTATACGTTTCTCTGAGCTGTTTAAAAGTGGAGATTTACTGGATAGGTCAGCAGCACTTCCAAACGCTGGGTTCTTATAGGAATGTTGGCCTGAGTCGTCTTCTTGCCACTGGTGAACGTAAGGGTTGATGTCACTGGATGCAAAATGAATAGGGGAATCTTGAGACTTTGGCATATGCTGTGGCTCCTTTTTGTTTGGATACGGGCTAATTTGTTCCGTTTTGTGTGACACTGACCGAAGAGGTAAGGAGTGTCTTTTCAGCGTGTAAGCTTTACTAAGCTTAACGTCGTTTTTGCCAGGGTTTCCATGGGAAAAAGTCTTCACGTTTGATTTGTTTGCTGCTGCTAAAGTAGATTGTCCTGCATTGCTTTTTCTTGGCTGTCTGACTTCAGGTTTGACATTATTCTGAGTGTCAAGCTTGACCCATTTAGATGCCAGCCTGCTGTGATGCATCCTAGTGGCGGCGTGGTCCTCCTCATCCTCGTCTGATGACTTAAGGGAGGAGTCAGAGGAAGATGTGGGACAGGTCCTGATGTGAGACTTTCTGAACCGCTTAGTTTTGCCTTTTTGCATCATAAGAGTGGAATTTCCTAGCATGCCCCCAGTTGTGCTTTTCTTGGGCTCTTTGGCGATTACAGTTCTAAAACAACTTGCATTTTTAAAGCAGTTTTGCTGTAGCATTTTAGATTTTGACTCCGCCGTTACTGCTCGATTGTGTGGCACGAATGGTTGGGTCAAAGTCTCTTTGTCACTTTTCATTATGCAATCTCCGCTGCTAATGATTTGAGTATTTTCATTAAATTTGGGATGTGACTCAGATAAATTTGGGGGTTTGTTTTTGCAGCAGCTCTGAGATGAGTTATCGGAATCAGTCTGTCGATAGCTGAACTCATCCTGTGCTGTGACAGAAGGTTTGTCTCCTGTTGTGGTGTCTCGCTCAACATTTACATCATGCCCAGCCGATCCTTTCATGCAGACATCCTCACCAGGGGGTGTGTTCTGGTTGCTGTAGCTTCTGTCTGCTTTAAACTGATGCAATCCACCACCAGGTAATAACTTCATGGCTCCAGATATTTCGGCACTGATTTGGAAATGTTGAATCATCTTTGGCGAGTTTGGTTTGGGTGAATAATTATCTTTACTGACAACGTTTGATGCAGTTTCCATACCAGTGCACCCCATAGCAGTACAGCTACAATTCACTTTTATGCAGTCAGTGGTGAAAAGTGTTTCAGGGCTTATTTGGTTAAGTTGTGGGCATGTCTGCTTAGCATTGATAGCTGGGGGATCTGTCTGGCTGTCCACTTTTTTGGAGCAAATATCAGTAATAACTGGATGAAGATTAGCTATTATTTCATGTTTGCCTGCATCATTAATTTGTTTTCGTGTTACACAGGCATCACTTGCTGACAAAGAGTCGCCAGTGTGCTCGCACCCTGCCTGGTTGCACAGAGTCAGACTTGAGTGGATATTTGTAAGTGAGTTTTGGAAAACACAGGGGTTGAAGACCTGCTTGTTTAATGTTCCATCAGACACGCTATGAGCGCTGTCAACGGTTTGCGTCACTTCAGTACATACAAGCGTGCTGCTATTCCTCAATTCAGCTGGCATAGCTGAAGCCAGGTGCTCACTTTTATCCACCTTATTTTTACTTATCAGTAAAGTTTCCAGTGTAGGATGTCCACTCAGGTTTGTTCCTTCTTTCGCTTGATTACTCCTTTCATCTCGCAGATGTTTTGCTGTCCATCTACATTCATTACTGTTTGAAACAAAATGACTTGCAGATGATGACAAGGCATTCAGACTTTGACTCAAGCTCTCCCTGGCCCCATCACTATCCATCAATGACAATTTCATGTGCTCTTTCACCACTTCTGCGATTCTCAGATCAATAGCACTGCAAATAGCATCTGACTTGCATATGTGTTCTCTCCTTTCCTGTTTTTTTCCATGGTTATTCACTCGGGCTTCTCTCTTTTCTGTTTCTGCAAACTGTTCCTTTAGCGTTACACCCCCCTTTTGGACTACTTTATTATCGCCAAATGAAATACTATTCTGTGAATCTTTTTCATGACTCTGAAGCCCAAACTGAGAGTCCTCAAAGACGCCATGACTTGGTTCGAGTTTCCCACTGCTGCAATCAGATACTGGCAATGCAACTGAAGACACTGTATCTTGTGTAATGCTGCCAACAACACAAACAGAATCACATCCTCTGCCGCTCGTTTCTACTGCAGGCTCTTCTTTACTAGAATCACCGGTGCTATTATTGTCATCAGGGCAAATCTCCTCATGGCTGTCACCTGATGCACAGCAGAAGCTTACCAACTCTCTGCTGTCCCGTGTATTTGGTATCTTCAAGCTGCCCATAAAAGTATCTTCTTTGTCTTTGTTCCTCTTCCTGGAATTTTTACAAGTTGATTTAACAACTTCCTGCTGTAGTGCAGTGGCCTGCTCAGTGTCTTTGATTCCATCCCTTAGAAGAAATGCATCTTCGGTATTTGTAAACTTACACTGCTGTAAATCTCTCACCTTTTCTGTTCCACAATCTAGACTGCATACTGTTGCCTTTTCAGTAGAAGGTTTTAAGGGACCTGCAGCTTCAGGCATCTCAGCCAGTACTTCACGTTGGTCAGTAGGATTTGTGGAGAAATGGATTACTGACTGAGACACTGAGCTGCACATTTCATTGTCAGAGGACACTGTAATGTCAGCAAACGTCATATTGGAGGAATCTGCAAACACCTGAAGCAAATTTGATGTTGTTTGTGTGGTCTGGGAAATTTCAGTCTCCATTTGATCTGATGAAGACGCTGGACGCTGACTGTAACTGAAATTTGGAGTACCTGTAATAGGTCGATCTCTCATTTTTGCGGGTTCTCCTAAACACTCTGCACAACATCCTACATCTTTCTGATTATCAGACTTCAGGGCATTGTCTGGTGTTGTTAGGGCCTGAAAACCCCCCAAAACTTCAAGGTCGTGTTCTTCCACGTTCATGTTTACGCCTTCAGTGCTAGTGGACGTAGAGCTATGGCTTCTAGATCCAACCTGAGAGCCTGACAGATTCATACTTGTCGGACTGGGACTACTGCTGATGATCTCTGCGTGTCGGAACATCATTTTTCTTTGAAAAGGTAGAGAATCCCTCTGCATCCTGGGACTCTCTGCTGCATCCGTGGAGGACCAGGCATCAGTAAGAACCAGTGAGTTTTCTGGCTCCCTCACACTGCAGCTGCTCAGAGAGCGTGGGCTACTGGTTAAAGTGGCCTCCACATTCCCAAAGTCCTGAGTTAATTTATGTACAGTGTCTCTGCTGCTGGAATCTGCTACTAATGAGCTTTGAGAAGAAGGCTTCGTTGTTGGATCAATTTGTCTTGTCTTCGGGGAGCTTTGATGGCTCCAGTATGCCTCTGTTGGGATTACGAGAGTTTTCTGACGGCTGTCCCACTCAAAACTGGTCTCTGCTGTCTTATTGTGCAGCTTGGATGAATCAGTGGAATCCGTCACCAGTGAGTAAGTTGGTACCAGTGTCTGGCTAAATCTCTTCACTGTTGAGAATTTAACAGTGCTCTCCAAAGTGAGTGAATCTTTAGACATTTGACTGTCTTCACTCTCTGCTTCGCTTTGAGCTGCATCCTCGCGTCTCAGCTGCTCTGCTAGAGCTGTGGCATAAGCAGAGGACAGAGAATCAAGAGAGAAAAGGCTCTCGCAGTCTGATGTCCCATCGTCTCTGACTTCTCGCTCTTCCTCCCATCCAACCAGTCCCTGCTGCTCATCGATCCATCTACTAGTCTTGTTCATCAGAGCCTCAGTACTATGCCACCGTCTATGTCGGATGCTCTCAAACAGAGTCCTTTGGTCAAGCTCCTCACACGAGACTGTAGTTTTGATGGTACATTTCCTTTGACTCATTTTGGTGTCTCTAAGGCTCTTGTCTCTTCTTTGTCTCCAGTGAAATTTACTTGTAAATTTTCCAAGCGGCTTAGGCAGTTGTCTATTCACACCTAAGGGAGGTTTTCTGAACACTCTGGACAGAGCTCTTTTTATCCTGGGCCCAACAGAACGAGGAAACGACTTGCTGATGGTTCCTAATCTGCTGTTATCTGCATGACAGGATGTTTTCTCATGCATAACAGGGCCATTCTCAGAACTGAGTTTGTCTCTGGATGATCCTTGAAATTTTTCCTTGCCGACTAGCAGCAAACTACATCCAAGAGGCAACTTCTGTGTACCCGTTGATTTCTGGTCTGACCTGTTCTTAAAAGACAGGTCTCGGTTCGGAAGCAGAGGTTTCCTTTCTGGCCTTTCCCGGCAGAGCTGGGTTTGTGGTTCCTCTTTGGCAGTCTGTGTGATCTTTTCAGGGGAGGTTACTCCATTCTGGCGGGGCTGATTTTGCTCTGAGGAGATAGAACCAGAACAACTTTGGGTCCTTTCCCGAGGAAGACACTCATCCGAAACCCACTTCCTGCTACCAGTGCAATCGGACGTTGTGGGTGAATTTAAAGTCAGGTCTGTGGATCTGTTTCTCTTGAGGAAGTGTCTGTTGGAGAAGGAGAAAAACAGATGCTTTAACAGTCAAGACCTAAATAATTAAGAAAACCTGAAAAACTGCTTCCTGAATCCTCACCAACAGATTTTACTGTCCCCTTACCTGAAGATAGGTGTGTTCTGTGGGTAGAGTCGGGACAAAAGATCGGATGAAAACGAGTGTCTACGAGAATCAAACGGTCGTCCTTTGACCTTTGAGGGCGATCCAGCCTCAGGAGATTCTGGGCTGTCTGGTCCTAAAGGCAGAGTCTTTTCCAGCTGCTGTAACTCTTTCTTTGCTTCCAACAGATGCTGCTTGCTGGCGATTCTCTCCAGCTGGTAACGCAGCCTTTTGCGCCGAATGCGGCTCTCGGCCCGGCAGAGAGCGTGATGCTTTAGCAGTTCATCCTGCACTGCCTTCTTCCTGGCTCTTATCACCTGGGATGGACAATCCACTGAAACATCTTTCTGATCCCTGAACACATGGCTTGTTAACCTCTCCAGCAGGGGTGCAGGGAGGAGGTCTGCTTGAACTCCAGACTCCTGAGTGATCCTCTGCTCAACAGCTGTCAGGCGATGTTTCTCCTTCAAAATCCACTGCTGGACTGTTGATTAAAGACAGAAAGTAGGACATTTTGAGCACCAGAAATCTCAATCAATATGACTTTTGGCATGTCATTGTTTTTTTTTGTTAAAACGATGCAGAATTTCAGCTTGGATTTTGAATAATCCTTGTGTAAGTGATGAAATGCAAAGAGTTCTCACTCTCAGTGTGCTGCTGTTGGAGGTAGGCCTGCTCCCTTTCTAGCTCTCTCTCTGCCCGTCTCTGTTCAGCCTGAATCTCCTGACGCAAACTCTCCACGAAGCGTTTCTGCTCCTCCACACGGTGCCTGGCAGAAGGCTCCTCACCGGGAGAGAAGCATGCACCCACCTGCTGTGGGAGATTCACTTCTTTGACACTACAAAAAGAGACGCATGACACAGATGAAGCACAGACTGAGAAACGATGATGAAATAAGAGAGAAAAAAGACAACCAGGGAGAGTAAAACAATCATTTTACCTCACCTATGTGTAGTTTGATGTCTAGAATTATACAGTTTGGTGGCAGAGAGGTTGAAAATAAAGGATACTGTTGAGTTCAGCGTCTCAGGAGTAACTAAGCAACCCCTGAGCCTGAATCGTAAACAGCTAACTGGGATTGTCACAAGGGTGGGGGCTAATGGAAACATGCACTCCACCAAGTGGAAGAACTTATGCATGAATCTACAGGAAGGACACTGGATTTGTAATTCTTATCAAATATGAAAGTGGGGACAGAAAATACCTGTTTTACCCACATATATTCACAGAGTGGGAAACATTGCCTTAAAACAGTATTTACCTGTTATCAGGGGTCACAAGGCAAAGGTCTGTGTAGGTGCAGGTCATGCCACCTTCACTGGCCTTAAAAGAAAAATTTATATTGTAGTGTTTACAGACAAAATAAGAAATGTGCCATTATGAGAATTCTCGGAGAAAAAGGAAATTCTGTGTATCATCAGCATTCAAGTGTATCACCCAATCATCTGCTCATCATAAATATTTTCATGATTGTCATCCTAATCAACAGCATCACATTCGTTTTGGGACGATCAGCACCTACCCGCCTGCGTTCCCGAAGGACAGCTGCTTCAGCCGGGTGGTTGAAGCGGAACTTATGCACTCCTCCCAAGGTAATCACTGTCCCTGGAGACAGAGACAAATCTTTCATCATGAACTGTGCTAAACCCATGGCATTGTGTTCATCTAAGCTGTGTGTGTGTGTGTGTGTGTGTGTGTGTGTGTGTACGCTGCATTTTTATCTTTAAGGTAACTCTGTAAACCTTTAGGCATATGTGCATTTATATTTTTATCAGCTTTGCTGAATGTACATGTGTGTCGAGAACGTCATTTTTCCCCCTGCTTATTTGAAAGACAAATTGCTCACAGCATGTTCTTTTGATTCTTGGATGAAATTCAAGTTTCGTTTAAGGCCGGCATTAATTAAGCAAAAGGCATCAACTGCATTTAAAGTCATGAATTACCTTCACGTGCACCAGTGCAAAGCAGTAACTCACCAACAGCTGATTTACAATATCTACATAAAAATAATCAATCAAATCACAAAATTGGACTCGCACGGCTCAAATCCAACATTAAAATATGCATTTTTTTCCTCCTTTTTGTACCAAGATAACCAGCTTCTGTCACATTATCTGGGGCAAACCTGCTGGGAACCAAAGACAGTATGAACAAAGTGCTCTGCTGAGGACATGAGCTGACCTTGAGCCAGTCTACAGGACTCTGTGACCTCTCTGTCGTTGAGCAGGC
The DNA here is from genome assembly GCF_001858045.2 of Oreochromis niloticus. Taxonomy (NCBI): domain Eukaryota; kingdom Metazoa; phylum Chordata; class Actinopteri; order Cichliformes; family Cichlidae; genus Oreochromis; species Oreochromis niloticus. The sequence goes on along the minus strand of NC_031983.2, from coordinate 19,298,092 downwards.
AGACGCAGCCCGGCACTGGTCTGAGCGTCACCACACCCCTGTGGTTTTCAATCTCACAGCTGGCGCTGCCCTGCAAGACTACACACAGAATGCAGAAATGTTGTGACACATTTTGATTTAGAAAGCTGTACTGTTGCTGCTACTCAACTGCACAACATTTACAGTGTCTAATGCAACATTTAATGAAAAGGGGGCTTATAATAATGTACTCTGCACCTTGTGTGCAATAACCTACATGACAAACTCAATATTATAAAAATATACTTTGTCTGTATTGTATCATTTCTGTTTCCAGACCTCTCTTATCACATGGCTTTAAGAGAATAAATAAATACCTATTTGTGGTTCTTCAAATTGGTCCTGAGGTCCAATGCGGGTAACTCCTTCCTGTAACAAAAAATATATTGTGAACATGATAGCTCTAATCAAAATCCACATACAATACGACAATATCTAAAAAACAAGCAAATATTTTGACACGAAATCTTCCGTGAAGGGGTTTTAACGTCTATTCTTTCATTTACCTGGAAGAAAAATAAATGTGATTTGTTTAATCTGAAGTCTTATCTAATGGGATTAAAGGCTTTCTTATTTGGTGTCAGGTCCACATGTGCTCCCAGGTGGCCTCAGTTCTTCACATGCAGAAAACAGTGTAACTGTCAGGCCTAAGGGTACGCTCGTCATTGTCAGAATCAGGACAGCTTAAGCTCCCCTGACTCCTAGCCTCAGAACTAAGAGCCTCTTATCCAACAGAGTTTTATGCATTGCAGAAGGTACACGCAGACACACACACACGTACACACAGAGGGGAAGTTGACAGGACAGTTGGAAGATACAGTGAAAAGAAAAGGCAACAGAAACGCACCTTTTCTCAAGAGTTTTTCTAGAAGTACAGAGAGAAATAGTAGTACAAGAAGTTGAGAGGATTGGAGGGATCTAGTAGAAAAACAGAGATGGTTTTAGTCAAGTCAGCTGACAAAAACAGTAACTTGAGATTTCAGAAAAGTAGAGCAAATGCAAAAGTTTGCATTCTGTTGTTTGTGCAAAAAAAAAAAATTTTTCATGTTATGGCATGCCTGTAAATGACAAATACGCATCTCCTGGGTTGCAAAGAAACTTGCATAAAAAGAGAAAGAATATAAACCCTGTATTTCCTTTTTTATCATCATACCCTGAGGTGATAAAAGACAACACCAGTGCTGAGAACATCTCCATCAAGGGCAACGAGGTGTGGCTGGAGGGAGTTGATGAGGAAGCCGGCCCGGTCTCTGTTGATGTCCACACTGTACTCCTCCAGGAGCTCCTTCTTGTCTCTCCAGCTGTCCGACCAGTCCTTTGTCAGCTGCTCCACCTGCAACCCAGGATGGGCAAGGGCAAAGGAATGTCAGGAAGGATGGGAGGTAGAAAACGTTGGCACCAACATCTGCTACTGGTGTCCAGTCCTATAGATAGTAGTACTGAAAAAAACTTCTTCAGGTAGAATAATTTCTAACACTTGGTTTGTCTAACTGTTTAAGTTTCCAATGTCTCCTAGTAAGGCAGAACAAAAAAACAATCCCAGTTCAGTTAGTGGAGGTGTCTAATCTTGGAGAAGCTACATGGTAAATATTGGAAAAAGCAGCGACCTGATAAAAACATTCCACTGAAGTCACACTTGCTTAACGTGTCAAAGACTCAGACAGGCAGATGTAAGCATGTGTGTCGACCTTGCGTTACCTTTAGCTCGTTCTGCAGCACGATTTCAGAAAGATTTCCATCCCTTTCGTCACTCAAGGATGGACTGGGATTACGTTGCTGTCAATCAAGAGGGTAAAGAAATGATCAGTCAACATACTGTGCAAAAGGAAAATGTCACACAGATATTACAATGCAATTCAGTCCTGACCACCTAAGGGGATTAGAAATGTCACCAAGATATAAAACACTGTATTAAGGATTTGGTAGAAAAATGTGTAATGTGGGAATCTCTTTTATACAAAGCCTTACAGTACTAAGAAGGATTTTTTTTTTTTTTAAGGGAGTAAACGCAGCCGAGTGTATCCCTGGGAGAGTTAGAGACACGCTCTAGCGATAAAAGGTCACCATACCATTTCAAAGCTGAGCAGCATGCTCTTCAGCCTGTCAATCTCCTCTCTCAGTTCCCTGATCAGTCGAACACTCGCATCCTGCACAGAAATCAAAGTGCACGTTAACCTAATCCAAACAATTAGATCAAACATTAAACCTTGGCATCTGACTCCAAACAGCCGCTAACCTCATTAACCCGAGGCTTGTTGACAATATTTCTGGCATGGGCAGCATAGCGCAGGGTGCTCAGGGTCTCGTTATAACTGCTGGCAGAGGGTGAGACCGCTGCAAGAGAAAATACACGCGAAACGCACGCAAGCCAGCAGCAGTTAACGCTCACATTACTTGGCATAAGGTGGTCAGCTTTCTTAAATACAGTTTTAGAATATATATGAAAATAAAAATTAATAGTGGAAACACTCAGTTTGATACATAATAACTCACTTGCAATCATAATGGTTTTGGAGTTTCCACCCAGACTGTCTTTCAAAAGCCAGGTCAGGACTGAGTCTCTGTAGGGAATGAAGCAGTGCCTCCTCCCACCTCCACCTCCAGACAGCGAGCTGCTGTGGCTACCCACTGTGCTGCCATCGCCCTCAGAGGCCACGCTGTTGATACTCTGGCAGCTGCTTGACATCTGTGAGTTCTGAGCTGCGGAGGTGGTGGCAAAAAGATTGAAGGATGTGCCAAAAAAAGCAAACACAGAAGAGAGCACAAGAGAATATATGTGAATTTTGTGGAAGTTTATTCAAGTGAAATAAAAATACTAAAACATTTTATTTACCAAGAGCTGAAATGACAATGCCTAGAGTAACCAGAGACTTGTTGATGTTGGAGCCCTCTGTCAGTCTATCCCTGCAGTAGTGGGGATCTGCTCTCTCACTGGTAGACACAACAAAAACAAAGTATGAGATCATATCAATAAAAAATGACTAAAAAATGGGTGAAATAGGGAGTTCAGCAATCTGAGGGCAAGAGTCAGTATCCACTAGGGGGCACTTTTGTCAACGATTTGGGCTTAAACGATGCTGAAGGGGAAAAAATAGGGCACATGACAACAGGAAATAACATTTTCACCTCCCAGCCAGGTCAACCAGGTTAATCTTGCTGACAGTTTCAGAAGGAAGGTTGTTTTCTAGGATAGCCTAAAGAGAAAAGACAAAAGTAAATAACCCAAAGTCTGCATATTGATCAGTGATGAGTTATAGAGTCGTCATACAAATTCAATACTCTGGAGTATTATGTGAATATCTGGAAAAAAGTAACAGCACAACATGCAGAGTCTGACTTTATGTAAGCTGAGAGAGATGATGACCTGCGTGTACTGAATCGTAAAGATGGCATGGGATCTGCTGCTGGCATCATGGTTGTGGGTTGCTGCGGTGATGCGGTTGGCGATGCCTTCCTCCAGAAGGTCTATGGCCTGTTTGCAGTCTGAGACCACATGTGATGAAAGGTCTGATGGGAGGGACGCAAAGAGAATGATAATTTGTATTGGTCAACCCCGAGCAAGACTGAACACAATCCGATTTTTATTCTGCATCAAACAAAACTTCTAAAAACATGAAACTGAATGGAGATGAGACCAAAAAAAAAAGCTGCTTTGATTATTTGCAGGGATTAAAATGTTTAGAGGGGAGAAATATAAAAGAGACACAAACAGGAAATGCATCAATCCTTGCTCCCACCATGTGCTTTTTAATATTTCCCACAGCATCTAGAAACAACAGTTTCTAACAATGCTCTACTTCCAGGCATGAATCACCAACTTAAAAAGCTGTTAAACATGTGCACACAGATCATCATGGAGCCTCTTGGCTCATCATTTAGCCACTTCCTCTTTGTTTTCTCTAAGCTGGTCAATACAAAGAGTTAAATTATTTAAGGAAAACAGGAGTGGCAGCAAAACAGTGTTTGGATGGAAAAGCACTGAGGGATTAGAAGTAGAATTTGGAAAACCTAAATGGGACATGATGTGTGTGGAACTGCTTGGAACCACAAGGAAATGACTTCACTTCCTCTGGCCAAGTGGGATTTCTCCTGACAATGAGTGGATGTGGGGCTCTGAATACGGAGAGTCCGGCGGATGACAGGGAGAGAAAGAAATGGAGGGAACGAGAGGGAAAGGATGAAGAGATGAAGGGGAAAAGAGAAAAGGTGAAATAAAAGAAGCAACAGGAATCTAACTTACAATCCCAACTAAAAATAGATGTGACTACAACTAAAGCAAGAAGAGAAGAAAACTTGTAACTTGTAAACAACACAAACAAGACATCTTGGAGAATTTTTTCTGACTTCTACTTGAGTGTGCATTCATGCAAGATACTTTTGGCTGCTCCCCTATTCACAAGGGGTCACTGTCTGTTTAATTTGGCAGATTTTTTGCACCGGATGCCCTTCCTGATGCAACCCCAAAGGGATTTGTGTCTCCTTAAAGCTGGTCCGTTAGATCAACATTTAGTGCATCATCACCTGGAACTGCTAGGTCATGTTTTAAACATTGTAATGCAATTCATTCATCTTGATTTTAGGGGTTTTTAATGTAGATTTATTATTCTTCTCTCTACCAGTGGAAAGGAATGAAAACTTACCTTGTACATAGGGTCCTTTCTCAGGATGTTCTCTAACTCTCAGTGTGGCTCTTTTCTTCTGCTCTCCTCCCTTCAGCAGATCTCTTACACGCTCGTTATAGATCTCCAAGAAGCTGCAAGGACAGAGAAATAAGGAGACAGAGGTTTAAAAAAATCTGCTTCAATACAAGTTCAGCTTAAAGTCTTTTATATCCCTAACATCACTTAGATGCACACCACATGTCTAGCTAAATCTACTCCATTCATTATCTGTATGTCTATGTCTTAAATTTTACTCTTCTGAGGTTTTTATTTCTGCTCTATTTTTTGAGAGCTTAGAAAACACAAAAAACGCTGGCTGTAGTTCAGCCAGGTAGTAATCATGGCTACCTGGGCAGTGTTTTAAACTGCTTAGCAAGTCAAATAACTGGGAAACAGTGTGTATGCTAGAGAGATTATAATCTTCAAATTGTAAAAAGCCTGTATTTTTCCTTGTAATAACCATACAATTGGCAGCTTTTGCTCAAGTGGCGTGTACTCAGGTGTCCACTAATGGCAGGGTTAGTACTTTGATCCTTGGCCCCTCCGCAAACCAAAGTGTCCTTGGAGAAGACACTGAACCCAAAGTTGTTCCAGCCTGGCGCTCCGTCTCCACTGATGTGCGAGTCCATTTAACATTTATGAGTGAAGGGCAGGAAGAGCTTAAAATTAACAAATTTTCCCCGAGAAATTAAAACAGAAATAAATCCTGTTTTAATTTTGCTGGCTACAGTTTTTCAGCATAACCCCGCCATAAACTCTTATCTAATTCGAATTAAACTTCAGCAAAAGGCCCAATTAAATTGATTAAAATCAGAAGACACAGATCTATGCAATAAAACAGTACCTGATCTCCACTCTGCTTGAATTCTGCCCATCTGAAAAAGTGTCTTCAGACTGAAAGAGACCCTGGGAGGAAAGGACAGCAGCAGGTTACTTCAACCTACAATACTAAATACTCAGGAAGATGAATGCTCAGCATGCTCACTTCATTCGTGTCGCCACCTGAGTTGAGTATTAATCAACCACCTTACCTGACAAATGCGAGGAGTCAAGCCCATGGAGTCCTAAAGAAAATTGAAAAAAAGATGACCAACATTAACGTGTGGGCCACAACCGAAAGATTTATAAAACAAGCATTTTCTGTCTGTGTAGCATGAGCTGGACCCTCCAATATCCTTTATAATATTAACTAAGGCATGAAAAAAGTGCATCTAATATTGTGCAGTGATTCCAGGAGTCTCCTCACCGGCGTCCCCATCATGGTGTAAGTCTTTCCAGATCCTGTTTGACCATAAGCAAACAGGCACACATTGTAGCCCTCAGAAGCTCCGGACAGTACCGACACACCCAGGTCCTGGAACACCTGAAGAAATTAACATATACACACACACTTCCTTAACCACAAATGCATAAAGAGTATGCAGAGTTAGAAAGCACACCTGGATTCCTCCCTTCCATCCCTTCCAAGATAATTCTAATAAAACAAGTAGGGTCTGCTGGGTTGTTTACAATGTAACTGAAAGCCCTTGCTCTACACTGCAGTTGTGTTTTACACGAGTATAGATTTACACCAAGGTTTCTTGATCACAATGCTGTGGCATGAGGCCAGTGGTGGGGAGGTAATGTTGCTTCCTGCTGATGTATTTGTGCAGGGAGCATGGAGGTCAGCTAATACTCTAGGTAAACAATTTTGCAGAGCGCAGATGTAAGAGAAACAAATGTGAGGGCAAAAAGACTGAAAAATGGCTGGGTCAGGAAAATAAACTTTGACTAACAGCAAAGTCCTCGGACAGGGGATCCCGGAAAGCCCCACTAAAAACAATCAACTGAGGCCTCTTGTTTTCCTTCTTACTGTGTCTGCATCTGAGCTCCAGAGCGTGCAGCTGACCAGCACAAGGCCAAATCTCAACTACTTATTTTTATAGGAGAACAAAGACTTTTCCTGAAACCTATTCTGGCAAATGAAATGCAGTCATATCATTTTGTGTTTGCAGTAGAGATATAGTAGTGTAGGAGAATTTGTTATCAATCCCAACTTGCATTTTTACAAATTAACTTTTTATTACTTGCACTTATGTCAAAACAGATGAAAATCTAAACAGATATACTATATAACAGTAATCCAGGATGTTGAGCCTCTGTCTTAAAATCATAGAGTAATAGGCAGTAAATACCAAATAAGGTTTGAATAACACAGTCTTATAAAATGAGGTGAAGTCATTTCTATTCATAAAGAATCATAAATCATGATTAGGCCTCAAAGAGCTTTACGATCAGCACAGCAAACAATCAGGATTTTAATCTTGACCACTTTCAACAGTTATTAAGATACTAATCTTACACAGTCATAATTTATAGACAAGAAATCTGTTTTCCAATGGGCACATGGCTATTGTGCAAAAACAATTAAGACATTATTTCGGCGCCTGGGCTCTTCTCAGTTGTTGTTTAAACTCAATAAACATATACAAAGTGAACAAGCCTGTTTCAGTACACCAATTCAACTGCTCCTGAACACAGGCTCTCTAAGCAGCCAATCACAATGCAGAAAACCAATGCGTTTAGGCATGTAGACATGGTCAAGAGGACCCGCTGCAGTTCAAACCATCTCTAGGCTTTACAGATAATGTTAAAAAAAAGAGAAACATCCAGTGAGCAGCAGTTCTCTGGGAAAACAAAAACAACGAGTACTTGAGGCCAGAGGTCACAGGAGAATGACCAGACGTCTTCAAGCTAGGAAGGCGACACCAACTCAAATGCTGTAACCACTCATTACAGTCAAGATATGTGTAAGACCATCTCTGAATGCACAACATGTGGAGCCTTCAAGTAGATGTGCTACAGCAGCAGAAGACCGCACCAGGTGACACTCCTGTTTGCTAGAAAGAGGAAACTGAGGCTACAGTTCACACAGATTCACCAAACATGGACAAGAGAAGACTGGAAAAACACTCCCTTTTCTGGCAAGTCTCAATTTCTCCTGTAACATGTGGATGGTGGGGTCAGAATACTGAATTTGGGGGATATTTTCTTGGAATGCGTTCGACCCTTTAGTACCACTCAAGCTCAAAAGCTTCCCCTGGCATCACAGAGGTGTAAAATCAGCAAATATTTATTATGATTCTTAGCAAAGCCAAACATCTTCTATTATGGGAACAGGCTCTATGAAGCAAAGTGGTTGTTTATCACTTATAAAATGTACTATACAGACCACTATGTGCATGCAGGTTAGATGAACAACAACTGGGCAAATTATAAACCACTTGATTGTTGTCTGTTGTATACAACCGATCAATAAACCAGTTTCTGAGGACATGTGGCCTCAGCTGCAACCCAAAAGCTATGTCCAAAAGCAACACATACCTTTGGGGGCGTTGGCAACCTGAGCTAGACCAGACCTGAGATGCACATTCTCCCCCAAAAACCATACCACACCCTGGGATCAGAGAGGGGTTTTCTTTCCCAGGCCCCCAGGCTCAAGTTTGGACCATGGAGACTGGTGGTGGGTACACAGAGAAGAGAGGAGGATTCCTCTCAAAGCTACCACAACCTCCAAAGATCAAGGAATACTTTCAACATGCCTCCTGTGTGTGTGTGCACATGTGTATCACACTACCAACCCTTTGACAAGATGTGAGAACCTGGAGTTAAGCCTGTGTATACTCTGGCCTTGCAAAATTGTGGGAATAGATTTAAGTTGGATGTGGCTGAAAGCTCTTGTGAAAGGCTCGAGCCTTGTGAAAGTACTCTGAATCTATTCAGTGGTCATCTAGTTCTTCTTAGGACTATGTGAGGCTGTGTGGTAATATTCAACAGCCTGGGGTTTTCTCAGACAAGTAAAATATTTAGCACTGACATGATGGAGCGAAGCTCATGCAGAGACCAACAGCATATCGTGTTATTGTAGCAAAAAAAACCGCAAGAAAGCAAACTGTCAAAATTTCATACAAATAGTAAACACCTGCTTCAAATATTAACTAGCACCACATGCCACTTCTGAAATAAAAACCATGAAAATTTATGCAGCTTAAAGAAATGTACAGAAAGAGCCACATCCAGCTTGTAAAAGTGTTGCCATGACGGCTGGTTTTTCTGAATGGCCTCGTAAATCACTCTACAGACACACAGGTAGAAATACCTCAATCATCATTTTCCCTCCAAATTAGGAATTGATTTTAACCATCTTTAGCACAGGAGATCTTTAAGCTAACTTCTGTTCTTAAAACTTTTTGGGGGTCTTGATAGTAAGAATATAATTTGTAACTGACTTTTAATATACTGTATGATATACTGTATACAGAGAAAGATCAAATAATAGAATAAAGCCAAAGTAAAGTGTAATATTTGATACAAAGAGATCGTTTGAAAGTAAAAAGCACCTTAACCGTGTAACTGTAGCTCAATAATGGTTCTCATTCCTACAAATGCCAAAGTGTGCAGCCCACTTGGGTGCAGACCACCAAGTGTTACCCCCTGCCTCTTGGCTGAATGAAGGCTTAAACATGAAGACAAAAAGCACTGCCGCCTCTGTCTTGTCTTCATGGTGCTATTGAAAAACAGACAGACAACGTCTCCCCTCTCAAACACAGAGAATCAATACAGCCCTTGTTAAAGTTGACCCTCTTAAATTCACTCTATGGGGGCTACAACAAGGCTTAGGGTCCCTCCAGGCTTAGCACAAAGAGCAGGAACTTTCCTTCAACTTTTCGCTCCTTTGAACCTGACTGTCTCTGTACTGTCTAGTAAACCGTTACTATTGTTTTCTCTGTTTCTACCAAGACATTTGTACTGTTTTTATTCAAAGTTGGCTACATATTTTAAATGACCTCTGAAGAAAAACCACAAGAAGAAGCTCGACTTTAATTCAGCTTCTTGACACAATAACATTGTGTGTGAGTTTTGTCTCAACAGCCAGTGTCAGGAAATATTAAAGCGACCCCGTTGTTTGTCGCCATTGTCACACCAAATTAAAATCAGTAGACTGTAATTTGTGTCACTGTACTCAACCTGCTTCAGTGAACACAATGGCATTCTGTCACTACTACTTTCCCAGTTTGCAACACCCTGCAGCATTAGGATGCATTTCTGGCTTAACAAAGCAGGTGAGATATGAGGCGGACGGCATTTCTGGAATAAAGAAATAGCCTGGAGACTGAAATTTCCAGGCCAAGGCGACAGCAAATGTGCAGGCTTGATCAGCTCCTCAAAACAGACAGAAACTAAACACCACAATGAACAGGAAGGTCGCTGCATGTGCACGCGCCCATGTCTGCATCTGACCAGTTAAGTGGCTGCCGAAACAGCAACCAAAACAAGAACAAAAGCTTTGCCCTCCGAGGAAAAACAATCTAACAATGAAAAAGCAAAATATAGATTTCATTCTAAATGAAGGAAACACCGGTCGGAGTCACTGTCAAAACACAGAGTAAGCAGGAAAGAAGAAAACAAAGCAGAAGGGCTCCAGATCTAGCAGAAGCTAAATCCTTCTCTTCAGTGGGGGGAAAAAAAACATAATCAAGAAGAAAATGGAGAAAAACTGCCTTCAGAGCCTCCAGAGGAAAGATTACTTAAAATGCAGATCACAGAATATTATTTTTATCATCCAGCTACGCAGGGATGCACTAAGTGAAACATTTGGTTGCGCAAGACTAGTCTGTGCACACCGTTATCTCTAATAAAATGCATTTGCTGCCTCAAATTATAATGAAACTTTTAAGTAAAGAAATGTTACATTAAAATGGTGCCACGTGATATTTATAACAGCCTTTTTTTAACACAAGTGGTGACTCCTGTCTAGTATCTATCTACTAAAAGTTTATATAAGCAACAGACCTAAAATCCTGAGTTATCTCATGTGCGTCAAAGTAAGCTGGAGCAGATCTGTAAAACAAGAATCTGGCTGGTTTTTATGCCAGAGATCTGGCAAATACTGTGTTCAAGTTTGTTTTAAAACACAGAGCAAAACTAATTTTTCCCAAACACAGAGCCTAGTTTGTGGCTTGGTAACAAACTAGAAGGGAAAAGTGGTGGAAGGCAATGAAGTGCGTGAGAAAAGTTGACGAAAAAGCAATTTCTGCACAGAAATACAGCGATACGGTGAAAAAAAAAGTCATGGAGTAATGCCTCTGTAATGAGTTAAGTCCTGTAATCGCTCAGTGTGGAAGTGCCAACTGCTGGTCTGGTTTTATGTGGCCTGCTTTGCGCTAAACCCCAGAGAAGTATTTATGTGTAGCGTGTCTATGTGTAAATATGTGTAAATGTCGTCAAGGGTGATGGCAAACGGCCAGCAGAGCGAAGCATTTAACCACATTTAAAACTTTGGCTTCTCGTTGCTTTAGCCGAGTGTGACGCAACCAAAAGGATCCGGCAAGAGGGGCGTCACCAACAGCAATGCATAGCTGAGAGTCTGCAAGTGAAAACGGTTTTACTCCCAGTTTTCTCTGTCCATGGTGGACAGCTGCAGCAGAGATAAGGGTCACTCAATTCCCGTCCTACACTTTCCAAGTCGGTTACACAAACACAACAGCTGGGCCCTGAGCAAAACTAAATGCCTTTGTTTAGACATGGGACCAAAAAAAAAAAAAAAAGGTCACAGGAGATCTTTGTCCTTCCTGCAAGGAATCTGGGAGAGTTACTTTATAGAGTTAGATTAGAAAGAGAGAGAAAAGGGAAAGGGAACATCACAGAGAGGAAAAAGGGAGCGCGAGGACACGGGAAGCAGAGGCTGAATCACAAGCAGCAAGAAGAGACACAGAGGAAGCTGTTTGGCCAGAGTTCAACAACGCTCTCGTTTGTCACACTTGGACAGAATTTGTAGGTCAAATTAGCATGGAAGAGCAGAGAGGTTGTATGAGAGGGAGGAGGGAAAGACAGAGATGTGCAGGCCAAACAGATAGGCTGCTCTTCATTACTCAGGCCTCCCTACACATGGCAATGAAGGGCACCAGGGAAAGAAAAGCAGAGCAGAGGAGAGGGGAAGTGAAGAAAAATGAAGGCAGGGGGCACTCCAACAGTGCATTTCACTTCATTTTGCTTTGACTTCTGATGCAACTAACACTGTGGCAAAGGCAAGGCTTAACACAAATAAATAAAACCATATCTGGAAAGAGTTTGGGGACTTGCTGCTCCTCCCCCTCATATCGCTGTTAAATAGGCCAAAGCAGAACACTGTACAGTGGACCTGCATATTACAATCTTTATGGGAAGCTGGGAATTACTTCTGCAGGCTTCAGACTGGTGGGAGCCTTGTGTGATATCCCCCATGGGTAGGTTAGAGTGGCACAGTATATAGTCTCATTTACTGGGGAACAGACTTATGCAGTATCATTACAGATAGGCTTGAAATACACCAATATTGTTAGCTCCCCATTAGCTTTTATAGAGTATCAGCTGCTCTTCCAGAGGTCCACACCACACTTCATAATACACTAACATATCAATGTTGTATGTCTACTATAAATAAAACGGTATCAAGTGTCCCATTTTAAATCACACACACACACACGTGGTTCTTTCTACAGCAACTAAAGTGTGCACAGTGAACATGTTACACAGAGCAGGCTCCATTTGAAGTTTACAGTTGTCTTCAAATGACTTCACCGCATCCTTCGTGGTACGCTTCTATGTACCCACGTTAACTCACTCTCGTAAATGATTCCTCTCCTCCTCTGCCCTTGCTGATAGAAAAAGTGAGGGCAGAGTATCCATAAAACACAGGTGCTCGCACTGCACACATATGGCATAGATCTCAGATTTCTATGTTGACCTCATGTGGTGTATTTGGTGCCCTGTTTGAAGTTAATTCAAACCAGCCTGAAGAGGGCTGTTGGCTGTTGCTTCGGCCATGTGCTGAGGGGGACTGACTGCTCACATGCGTGTGAAGGATTATTCCAATGCACAGAGAAGCCATTCTTCCCCTCGCTCTGCAGCACCACTGACACACAGACCTAGAAACACTGCTGCCATATTTAAATCGCACAGCACACTGACAAAAGTCACAGAGATACAGAGGACAGGGAGGGGAAAGCCCCTGCAATCTGAGTCCATTTGGCAATCAACAGAAAACCTTGTGCTCCGAGCTGAAGCCCCAGCAGTGACGTTGTCACACTGAAATTTGACTGTGAAAAATTACTTAGTGAGGCAGCTGTGAGTTTGGCAGGGGAGAGCTGGGGGCTGCAGAGGCACAGCGGACCCCCCGGCCCATTTCCCCTCCTCCTCAGCAGCATTCCCTCTTTGTCTCTAATCACTTTCTCTTGCCATTTGTCTCTATCCAAACTCAAATCTGCTGCTTCTCTTTAATTTTTCCCTTCCATGTTTCTTACAGACAGAAGCAATAAACAAGCTGAGGGGTTTGCGGTAATAAATAAGGGGAAAATAATATTTGTTTGCCTAATATCTAAGCCAAAAACAAAGGCAGCATTTAGACAAATAGTCCCACTTGTTTTGCTACATTAGCCCAAACAGCTGGCTTTCATTACGGATTATAAATCTCTTCCAAAATCTTACCCTTCATCACCTGGCAAAGCCATTCTCATTCCTCCCTACTCAGCCTTCTCCTATAAACATAAATATTAAACACCAAACCTCCCAACCTAAAAGGTAAACTTTTTGTGAGGAGTCCTCACTGAAAAGAATCAGATATAATCAGGTATAAGACACTACATTTCTGTCTTCGCTCTTCACTATAACTGTGTATGAAGCTGGAAGACACCACAAGCATCTAGTGTAAACTATCAGTGACGAATGGACATGTACAGTGGACAGCACAAAGCAGGAGGGGGAGGCATGTATCCATGGGGAGAGGAGAGGGGAGGTGGGAGTGGTGAGATAGTCCTGCTGGACTAGAAAAGCAGGAGTTAAGATCCAGTTTCTCCATGTCTCATTTCCCCACTGTTTCAGATTGTCTCAGTCTCCTGGGAACTACACTGCATGCAAGGCAAAGTCTGTTTTCCTGCTATGAAAAAAGTAAAGCATGCAAAAATATAATTTGCTTGAGTAGAAACTATGAGAAATCCAGCACTGGCAAAAAAAATAGCATCAGCTCATTAAGCTAGGAAACAAAAACAACAAAATCCATAGGGGTGACGTTGGAGCAATGACCAAAATGTAATGGCAGTTAAATGAGGTGCACAACAGGGCATTGTTGCAAAGTTCAGTTGCCAGTTTGTTTGGTAACATAGTTACAAATGGTTTCTGAACATGAAAGTCTACCTGGCAATGCGCCATTAATCATGATTCTTGCCCTGCAGCATGCAATCAGTCTTTTCTCCTTTTTACATCAGGCCTTGTGTCATCAAATCCATCAGAGAAACCCTCAGTTTAAACATTTTCAACTATAATGTCTGATCAGTAAGCAACTGACATGATGATATACATAATGTATTGAAGAGACAATGTTTTGGATTCTAGTTCTGGAAAGGAGGTCAGATTTAAATCCAGCAGCTCAGTCCATCACTGGTGCCCTTTCTCCCACACCAGGCCATCAGAGGAATGTCTTTAGGCCACCAGGCCACTGTGACTGGACACAATTCTGCTGAGGACAGAAGCGGATAAAGCCAGAACCAGAGACAGGAAGAAGTGTTGTGTTGTCTATCGTTCTGTGCAGTGTGTGGGCCATCGGCACAGCCCAGTCTTTCTCAAACACATACAAAAGCAGTACTGACAAGAGTGGAGTGCAGCACAGAGGGCGTGGCAGAGAAGGAAACCCCATTAACAAAGGACAGAATAAGTGGACTGGCTCTAAAACCAAAGGTTTTTTGTTAAGCTTTTGCGCTAAGCATAACGTGATGGAAAATGAAATTCATAATGAGACAAACCTATGTGTAATAAAAAAAAATCCATAGGAGGAAATTTCCTTGAAAAAAAGGGCACTACCTTGTCTTAATCTCAAACCTATCTCAGGTTCTAGTAACACTATCCAATCAAAGCAGTGTGAATATATCTAATCACCCAATCACAGTCAGGACATGAAAAGCAAGCTGACTCTAGACCATGCCATTTCTGAGGCAAAGAGACTGCTGGATAACAGATGGAGCTGATATCACGTCCCCTGAGTGGCCGTCTGTGTAAAAACAGAAAACAACACACACCCTTCTTGTTGTGGTTTGTCTACAAGGACCGTGCTTCCTCTGGGTTCTTCTTTTGGAGATTCTGTTTGCCCAGAGTCAACTTGTGGCCAAAACTTGGATCAGCACACACACAGTGTCCACCCACAATAGTGCATGTAATATGGCACGAAAACAAGGAACAGCTTTAGGCAATGCTGCAGTGCAAACAACTACACATCAAACCAGATCCTGTTAACCAAAAATACATGGATATTTTTACCTATTAGACTGGATTCAAAAAAAATGCTCACTCTGTGTTTGGTTAAATTTTAGTTGTGGATTTAAAGGTTTGAACTGCAGGCTTAACATTACGGAAAGGTTATGTTTGAGGCTAAATGATAGACATAGACTCTGGTGCTTAAATATACTTTATAGATGCTTACAACATAAATAAGTATCTCCAATAAGTCAGTGAGCAACCACGTTTGTAAAAATAATGACTTAGGATACCATGTTATTTGCGGTGAGTAACATAATCACAGTCAGTTAGGGAGTTAGGTCATTACCTCCTCCTGCGATGCATAGTGAGGGTCTGCACGATCCACCGACCAGTAGCAGTAGTCAAAACAAAATTCCAGAAGCTTCTCCCTGGAATCTACCGCTCCTTCTGTCCGTCCATCCAACTTTAGGAAGGAGATAAAAGTGTAAAACACATAATTAGTCTACATTTAACATACATAAGTAACAATGCTTACCACAGTAAAGCAGCACGGTCAGTAAGTACTAAATTCTACCTTATACAAATAGGCATACTGACAGACTTTACAGCGTGCATGCTTTTAATAACATGAGAAGACAAGAAAAATGAAACAAAACATTGTTTCATGAAGTGAGTACTATGGATATTGTTTATGAGGCTACTACAGTGTGGAATTGAAAGCAAGCTTTTTCCATTCATTAGCAACAGGCTTACTCCTACTCCAGTTCTTTCTTTGCCCCAGTGCATTAACACTGCACAACTTTCTGCTTACTGCAAGTGAATCCTGAACTGAGGAAAGACAGCACAGCAGCATTTGCATTCATTCGTGCGTAACAACTGCACTGGAAAAGTCCAGCACCAGAACAATGCTTCTGAGTCACTGCCTGCAATGTAAAATAAAAAAATCATTACAATTTACTGGGGCTCCAATGAGTCTCTGCTACATCTGCTCATGATAACATTTGTGTGTTTTATTATTGTTCTTGCACTTAATTTCCCAATTTAATATTTTGTCTGTGGTTGAAAAGGTGATAATTATATTTATGTCATTATATCATTTAACTTAAAGTAGACCTACTAAGCTCATTATATTTTCTTATACTGGGCTTTGGTACAGCCAGCTTTCTGAAGGACTTTCAATTTTATTCTGTGGACATTGGCTGCTTTTTCAATCATTTTCACTCCAGTGCATAAGTCCGACCGTTTTCCAACCAGTGCTTTAAATGTCACGAAGACTATTTAAAGTAATGACAAGAAAGCTTTCCTGAGAGTGTTCTGGGTTTGTTGATGAATAAACGTGATCAGTCTAAATATTGACTTTCAAGTTCATTAGAATTGCACAAACCCTGTTTCTGCCTTATGTACTGTATCTCCGTTTACATGAGCACGTGTTTTAATAAATCGCTGCCTCTATTTAATGTTTTTTCTAGCAACATATGAATGAATCAGGGGTTGTCAGATTTTTGCACAGTACTGTATATAAGATAGCATGTTACTATTATTATTAAAGATTATATCTGCATACATAGTGGCTTTGAGGAAGGCTCATTTTTTTTCTTTCTGCTGTTCTTGGTGAACGTAGTCCTTGTAGGGGTAAAAGGATGAATAGATTGAGAAAGTTGCTGAGATTACATCATGTTGTGTTTACATTTGTTTAGATCAGATTCAGTTGTAATAACAGCAAAACTACAGCCGGTTAAAAAAAAAAAAAGGACCAAGAAGGGGGCTGGAAAAAGAGTCTTGTAGGTGTAGCCCACTCTATCATCTGTGTAAGTAATCGTTTACTGACTGCAGCATTAGGCAGCACTAAGCCCTGGGATTCAATTTTGTTCACAGCAATTGGGTTGCCTGAAAGCATGACTACTTAACCCCTGTGCACTGTGAGGAAACGGACAATGAACTTGTAGTGTGAGGGATGAACTAAGAGCAACACCAGCCCCTGGCAAATCTCCTGAACGACAAAGCTCCAACCACTTATATTAAAGAAACCTGACAACTTGTAAAACATTATTCTTTACTTCTTTGTTGTTTTACACAGGCTAATTCCAGTAGGTCTTTATAGGTTGTTTCACTTGCTGTTTACTGCGACTGAAATCCAGTCTTTATTATTTCTGTCTCAGACGCTCCAAAACTGTCCCAGTTTCCATAAATAATTATTCCCATGAGATCTGCAAGAGCTGTGGGTTCACGATCCCTTTTCAAGGCAGAGGGAGGCCATATGTGGTTTGTCTCCTGTCACATCATGTGCAACAGATTCTCTAGTCCTCCCCCAAACCTTCTTCCTGAAAGCATGCATTTAAAACAAAAATGCAAATAAAGACAAGCATTTCTTTAAGATTAAATGTCAGTTTCAAAACTGGTTTCAAGCTGAAAGTCCTTTATCATTTTGAATCATAATAATAGCTGTTGTTTCCACAGGCTAGACCCTTTAAATAGAGCTTTCTCACTTCCATATTAGCTCATACAGATATTCCAAATCAGAAACAAAGTGTAACAGTTTCCATACTGTAGCTGTAGAGACAGCATCAGACTGTGTGCAGGCAATGCAGCTCAACCAATCAGACATGCCTACTCAGCTATATGACACAGCAGGTTGGTAATGTGGTGAAAGTATCAGCTTACAAGACTCTAAGCTCACAAAATAATTAGTTCCAAATGTCAAGAACTTCAATGAAACCTCGAATAATAACCCCAGCCACATGCCAGATTCACATAAACCCTCCTAATTTAACAGTAAAGCTACTGAATGGTGTTTTTATCTTTTACAGTTTCTTCTTGGAGATGTTTGGGAGGTATCTGAAATATGACGTCGTTGTGCTGTTGTTTATATTTGTGCACCGAGGGCTCAGACTGCATGTGTTTGACAGGAAGGATCGCTATGCACGTGTGTGTGTGAGCGTGCATGTATGTGAGCTCAACACATACTGTACAACAAACAGAAGCAGCTTAAAGGAGGGGGGAAAAAAGTTGAACTAAGCCTGTAAACATCCTGTTGTTGCTATGTGCAACTCCCATTAGGGGTCTTTCTGTCACACTTGTATGCAGGGCTACTCACCTTCACATTTCGGATCTTCACAAACTTATCCTCCACCCGAACAGCTAGCCTTCCTCCATCTGCACTCTCCCTGCGAGTAAGAAAAGAAGAAAAGCGTATGCTTAATATTATGAGGTGTGGGTAACAGCTGAGAAGGTCGATGCTTCCACTAGAGAGAAATGGCTCTAAGGGATGCTATCAGTACTGACCAGGATCTCACACCTCAAATGCAAACCAGACAGAGCTTTAAGAACATTTTCACTCTAAATTCAGAAGCTGTATAATCATTCTATACACTGTTTCAAATCGGTTTTAAAAATCCTCTTTTGCTGCAGCTGATATAATTCAGAGAGTGTCGAGATAAATTTACGCTGGCTCCACTCGCCTTGAGGCCATCACATGACAATTAACACAATGAAGTGTGTGTGTGTGTTCCATGAAATTGCTACACAAGTGCACCGCTGACCAGTCTCAGATTCAAATGAAAACAGACTCCGACATGCTCTGCAAAAACTTTGTCTGAGATGCAGCTGGAGCAGTTTCCACAAAGTCCAGAGAGCACACAAGGGTTCTGTGAGCGTAATCAAGACCACTGTGTCATCCGTTGTGTGCGCTGTGTGTGTGTGTGTGTGTGTGTGCGTGCGTGCGTGCATGTGCTTCAGCAGCTGGACCAAGCAAATCTGATGCAACACAAGCAAAACTGAAGGCAATCACAATACGGAGCTGAGAGGATTTCGATCTCCAGGAGTGATAATGATGGCAAATACTGCCTGCAGTGGCATCTAGCTCCATCTCTGTGGTGGGCTAGGGACACACGAGGCGGCTGTTGTAAATCATCCCCCTGTGCTTCACCACGTGGGACTCATTTTGCCAACCCCAGCAGCGGCCCAACCCAAAACCACCAACCTTCAATCTCAGGCTCTAACCAGCGTGTACATGAGGTGGTTGGGGACTGGAAAACAGTAAACCTTGCACAAAAACGTGTTTTGATACAAACTTAAGATGAGCACAGATAGGCTGACATGTTTTGTTGTTTGTTTGCATATGTGAGATGTTGCCCACATTGTCAGGGGCACCTACTGAATCCTGCCGGTCAACTAAAACAGAAGAGCAACACGCTCAAATGCAAGGTCGAATGAAGAATGCAGACCTGGCTGGTGTAAATGTTATCTCTGTTACACAGCAGGTCCTTTTTCAAATATATAGAGGAAGAAAATACATCCTTCAAAGCGATGAGCAAAATGAGGGTGTCAGAATCCCAAATCAGGAAGGACAGATTTGCATGACAGTGAACATTTAATATAAGAAATCCTTTTGTTATGTAAAACACCAGGAAGACCAGCTGAAAGAATCATTGTCCAGCCTTTCATAGCCTGAATAATGCTTTGTTAAGGTACTGTAGTGGCCTCTGAGTTTAAGCAACCCTGCCAGAGTTCAAAATAATTAAATATGGAACTTGTATGAAGTAAATCTCCAGACCCCCCCCAAATAACAAACTGCATTTAACATACTGTAGCAATTTCCTGTTGATGTAAATGGCAGCTTTTAAAACCTCCTGCCGTGTTTTTGGTAGTTCCAGCAGATTTCATAGCACTATAAAATGAAACAAAATGTTCCCACCTAAACAATAAAGCGGAAAATTAAACCAATGTGTTCATTCCAATTTTCCTGCCTTGTTTAAGGTAACAAATGCCTTAAAAAAATATGCATCACATTTCCATGTGATCAAAGTGAAAAAGGGTTTTGTATGGAATATGCATAACACTGTCAGACATAATGGAATATAATGACTTATATGATTGTAGCTAAAAGCCATGAAACGAGGCTTTAAGCAGGGGTCAGTCAGAAATGTAATTCATTCACTTCCTGCCTGAATTTAGACACCTTTGCTGCATTTTCCTACTACTACTCAGCTCTACACAGCCTGCTTTAGTAGGCAGCACCGCTGACAGCCACAGTTGTCATCATTCAACATGTGCACCACTCGTCGTTTAAACCACGGCGTTGTACTGAGCTAGCTAACGAGCTAGTTTAACGCTCGATTTCGATTTAAAGCAGCAAAACGGACAAAATAGAAGCAAAAGAGGCCAACATACGAAGTGTAACGCCTTGTTGTACACACCAAAAAGAAGGCAAAATTACATGGTTTTAAATACTGGTAGCAGCACTCGAGACATAAAGAAGCAATAACACAACAATAATAAACTCTATTAAATTATGTTGTATTAGCTGGATAAGCTAACTCGGGAACTTACCTCGCGTTGAGAGGTCGGACTCGAATCGCAACTTTTACGTTTGCCATGATGTGTGTTGTTGTTTTGAGAGGGGTTTTACACACAACTCAGCAGCTGTCCAAGTCGGACTTGGTGTAAAAGAACGGTTTTAATGTGAGCATGGTGAACATCGCTTCAGATTTCTCCAATAAAGTGGGGCGAAGTTGTCCGGTCAGCCCCCCCGCTCTTGTTCAAGCCATCTCCCGACTTCTGATCGAGAACCCGAACGCCCGCCGCGTCTCCAAAAGTCTGAGCAGAGAAGTGAAACTTCCTGCAGGGCAGACATGGAAGGAGAGGGAGGGGATGCTGCTGGATACTCCTCCCTTTTAGCCACATTCAAATCCTTTTTTTTTTTTGCATGTCTGTTATTATTTAAATTTCTCTGCATTTCAAAAAGGTCTTTAAATTGAGTTTTACATTGATTAAAAAACACCCCCAAAAATCTGCAATTATTCAAGCTGATAAACTTTATTTTTCTTTTTCCATTACGAAATTGTATGTTACTCATTGCAAACATGACAATACACAATAAACACTTAAATCTGAATACATCATTATCATTTAGAAATTAAACTATGCGGCAACATTAAAAAGAAAATCAGTTTAAAAGCAGCAGGGAGTAGGGCGCTTGTTCAACATGAACAAAAACATGATCACAAATGCTGTTTTGCATTTATGAAAGAAACTACTGTCACTAGTGAAGCGGTCAACGGCATTGTGAAAGTGCTATACTGAAATGAAGACAAATTAACAATTATGTGTCTTACACAAACGTGACTTTTTTCTAATTTTGAAACTTGTAGTATTTGTTATACATATTAATTACTCAACTTTTTTTAAATGCAAAAATTCCCCATTTCATTGCCCAGTCTTCTTCAGTCTTAAGCGTGAATCTACTGTGACTCGGATCTATGCTTCCTCTCGATCTTTTGTTTATTGTTTGCCTAAAGACACAAGCATCAATCCAGGTTTGCCTGCAGGAAATTCCTTTGGATCCAAGATGAGATTGTGTGGTCCATAGATGCTACCCCTGACTGACGGGGTTTTCTGGTTCTACTTGGGACCTGAGCTCTCGCTTTGCAGGTACAGAACCTAAGCCTGAGGCTGACTGGTGAACCTCTTTGACGGTCTGTGTAGCAGAAAGCTGGTCAGCAAAAAGACGTCACTCAGAACTGTGTACCTCTTGAACAACACACGCAGATGTGACATTAAACACTGTGGCGAACACAAAAGTTGTGGCGGGGAAACTGGATAGTACTATTGCTGTCATGTAGCTCCCTCTACTGTCTGATGCGAGACCTGCAGAATGTCCATTTGGCTTTGCAACTCAGCCAGAGGTAAGACGGGTTTCACGGTCTTTAACTTTAGCTGAAAATTCGCTATCTGCTCCTAAAGAGAGAAAGAAAACGACAAGAAAATTAGAACAAGAGAGCAGAAAAAGCCAAAGAGGTCAGATCATTAATGTTAAGAAATAATTCCAAAGCAATACAAGATGACAAGAACATGAACCTTCACCACAGGTAAGGCCAGATCTGTTAGCCTCTTCCAATGGGATTTGACCTCTTCTTCACTCAATAACCCTCTGTCCACCAGTTTGCCAATTACGAACAGGTAGTTCTTCCTCTAAAAAAAACAAAAACATATTTGCAGAAAATTAGAGATTTCAGTGTCAAATGATTTCAAATTACATAATTAGAGGTTGTAGAAAAGGTTAAAATTTTGAAATATTTATATAAATAAAAGTGTTTAAGGAACAGCAGGAGGAGGAGGAGGAGAATAGAGCATGCTGGAGGCCAAATGTTTCAATTCAAGACAGGGACCGTTTCACATGTCATTCCCCTCGGCCTCGTTTCCAGTCTGTTTACTCTAGGAAGCAGACAGACTGGAAAGCAGGAGTAGTAAAAACCACTGGAGAAGCAGTGAAAATAAGTCAAAGATGAAGAATCCAGGAAGGAAAAAAAAAAAAAAAAGTCTCCATCCAGTGTAAACATGTTTTAAGTGTTTAGGCAAGTAGGTTTGAACAATTTATAGTGAAGAAACTTTCAAGAAATGAAACATCAACAGAACTGTTCTATTTTGCCGACACTCTTCAGTCTTGTAGATTTTTAACACATAAAAATTGAAAAAACACAACACATGTTGTGCACACATCAATCTATAATGTTTTTAGGGTTTATCTTAGGACATGTATAACAAGTTTGATATATGTTCACCACAGCAATTTGACTGTCATATTATGATTATTAATACATCTATATCATTCATACCTGTGTGTCGCTGGCCTTCAGCACAGCGGTGACTGTAAGTGGGGTGAAGAGCAGGTGGAGGGGGGCGGAGGAACAGCTGTCTTTCTCCCACAGCTCAGCGAGCTGCTCCAGCAGCGCTGTGACAGGAGGCTCTGACCCTGAACCATTACCAACAGCAACCCCGCCACGTCCGCTGCACTCTGACAGAGGCAGCACCGGGAGCTCTGCAGACACTGAACAGATACACAGAACACATTCTCACGTCTGTCAAGGACGCTTCACAATGTTTGCATTTAAGAAGCAGAGCAATTTTGAATGATGAGAGTTAAACACTTAAAACATTAAGCAGCCTGGAATCTCTTACCCAGTTTGCAGGCCAGTAGGACACTACAGTTCAGAAGCATCTGCTCTGACAATACATTCAAAAACTAAGCAAGCAAAAAGAAGGAAGAGTGAAATCAACACTGGGAAACGACGCATCAGTAAATTCGGTGTAATTTTATGACACTCGTCTCTCTCTGATGTACCTTTCTGCAGGATAATGTTTCTCCCACTTTTTGCAGCAGCGTTAGGAGCTGAGAGCCAGTCGGCAGCTCCTCATCAGTCCTCGGGCCCACGGCGATGCTCAGCAGCTCCTACGTTAAAAATTAAACCCCTTGAGTTCAGACATATATCGTTGACTTTTACATCTCGAAGATCTTCTTTGTTATGGACTTTCTAACATTCTGGTGAGGCACACCTGTGATTTAACACTAAACTATGTGACATAGTGGGGCAAAAAAAGAATCACAAATGAAATGTTATTACAAAGCACTGCTGAAAAAAGTACTAACACATGTATAAAAAAAAATAAAAAAAAAAAAAATAATACCTTCATTTCAACGAGGATGTCAGAGGGCAGTGAAGCACTGTGGTCGCAGTGGGGAGGACAGGACATCACTCTCTCACTCTCACTTCCTTGTTTCCTCTTGGGAGTTTGTGGCTTTTCCTGAGGGACCAGCTCAACCACATTTCTGTCCACATCAGTAGAGTCTGGAGCAGGTGGACTACCAAGAGCCTTCATCACGCGGTCATACCTGCTCTTCCACTCCCGTCTTATGAGTGCTTTATAATGAGAAATTAATGGAAATTAGATATCTTGAGAGTGCTTCTCTCATCTACAATGGAAATTATGTTCTTAAAATAATACCGGCACCACAGAGAGTTTGAGGTCAGTTCAGTGTTTTTGTATGTTTTAGTCTGGAGGCTTAGTTAGTAGAAAAACGGGCCCAAGTCGAGCACAAAAAGCTTGCAAAACTACTGCCCTGCCATAAAATTCAGCCTTTCCTTCATTTACATTCATTCAGCAGATCAAAGCAATCAATGCATTCATGTTGCAGTGGGGACTTTCCAAAACTGTTTTTAAAAAGTTAAAGAAAAAACACAAAGTAATGACTAACCAAAATTTTATTCAAAATAAAACATTTAAAAAAAAAAAAAAAAAAAAAAAAAAAAAAAAAAAAAAAAAAAAAAAATTGAATTGGGTGGCAGGCCAACATCTCAAAAAAAAAAAAAGTTTGGATAGGGCCACGTAATCACTGTGCATCATCTTTTAAAAACAGTACATCAATCCTATCTCCTGCCTGGGACTGATGTACCTGTATGTACTTTTCAGCATTGATGGTACCTTTCCACCTGTTCAAGCTGCAAAATCCATGGACACTAATGCACCCCTGGAGCTGGATGCTCCCTCTCTTCTCCTCATTGCAATTTTAATCCATCTGACCACACAACAGTTTTCCACTTTGCGTCAGTCCATTTTAAATTAGCTTTGGCTCAGAAAAGACAAAAGGTTTTCTGGATTATATTCACATATGGCTTCTTCTTTGTATTTGTCTGTAAACACAGTTCCCCAGGTAATGTTTTCTGGAAGTCTTCCTGAACTCCAGAATCATACCTATTTTAAATGCAGTGCTGCCCAAGGGCCCAAAGGTTAATATCAGTTAACCCTATTAGGTTGAAAGATTTTCTTCCAGGTGTGTTCTTTTAAATACCACTCACCTTCCCAGCCTTTTGCTTCCCCCGCCCCAGCTGCCATACCCCCATGTTGCTGCCATCAAATTAAACACAAGAAAATGTTTTCTAAATGAAATAATAAAATGTCACGCGTCTTATGAGATTTGCACATTATTGCATTCTGTTTTATTGCATTTCACACTTTACACAGTAACCCATGTTTCAAACTGGGGTTACACCTGATTTCTAACCAGTTATCCAAACTGGGGGGGCTGTCCCTCTCCTTACTCCCTCCCTCCATCCATCCATCCATCATCCTCTTCTGCAGACATGCAGAAAATATACATCTGAAACAGCTCTATATTTAATTACCTGTAATGTTAGCTGAAAGCCAGCTGCAGGCTTTTTCTGTGGCAAGACGTTTGGTGATGTTTTCCGAAGTGGCGAGTACCTGCGTAGAAATTCGATCATAAACACGCAACTCCAAACTCATCCACAAAGGTTTATCAGACACTTCTTTTCTTCCTAGCTAAAAGTCTATATTGCTGTAGTTATGTTCTGCTTCTTTTTTTTTTTTCTTAAACCAAATATGTATTTTTGGACTTACAGTAGGCGAAGTCTCATGAGGGAGCAATATCCGTATGGCTTCAGGGCTCTTCTCACAGCAAAATCTGCAAGCAAGAGGGTGTTTTCTTAACTGAAAGTAATAATTCCCAATCAAATCTATTCACGTAACAAGAAAACAGCCGGACACTTGTAAAATAAGCTCTTGTACCTGGTGGCTCTTGCCAAAGCCTCCAATCCCGCATCGCACAATTGAGCACAAATGGAGTCATTCAGTTTTGAGGGATTTGAGTTTGGCGATCCCAGTCCATCTCTCAGCATCTTTTCTCCTCGTCCCACCAACTCATTTACTAAGGTAGCCCTGCGAGAAGCCCAACATGAATAACACAACTGTACAAAAATTACATTTAAAATATTAAAATAAAATAACAACGATGCTCTTAGTAAGTCTTGAGCAGACATCTATATAATACATTTAAACACAGAGTGGTGAATTTACAGCAGTTGCCACTGAAGTGCTGTAAAACAAGCTGTTGGACAGTCTCTAGCCTCCTAGGTAGGCAACCAACCAAAGCTGCAGGCTGATTACAAACTATTCTCAGAGTCACTTTCAATTGGAAAAGGATAATCTAATGGAAGGCAGGTTAAATAAAAACAAAGGAATGTGAAAGCTGCAGTTAATTTGCAATCTAGTGGCTTAAAACCATTTTACTCTCAAAGCTCCACAATACTCACTTCATATGCTTGACTGCATTGGATCCAACCCTCTCAGCTACAAATTCCACAGTGCGACGTAACGATGGAGGCTGGTTGTGAAAGAAGGCTTGCTCGAGGTCCACCTGTCATATTCAAGCAACTGGTTTAAATCCCCCACACACAGGAATTATTGCATTTTAAGTATTATTTGCTGTGCCGCTTGCTTATTCACCTGCAGTTTCTGCTGCGACCTGTGAGCCGCTGGCGTGTCCTTGAGCTCAGCAGACGTGGGAGTAATCTTGCGGATAATTCCTCCGCTCTTGGCTGTGCTTCCGGACACAAAGGCAGCCAAAAGCTTACGAAATTCACCTGAATGGATAAAAAAAGATGGATTTATCTAAAGAAAGTGCGTGTTGCTGTCCCTTGGCTCATCTGTGGTGAACATATGTTGAGCAAGCGTGAACAAAGCTGTGCAGTTTCTGATTAAAGAACGGTTTATTTTTCAAACTTATTAGTGAAACTCGAGTCCACCAATGACTAGATCAAACAAAAGGCCAAACAACCTATAAGAACTGTGCCATTCTTGCGCTCGCTACTCCGCATCCAATCAAAGGGCAAAAAAATCCTGCAAAAATTGAGTCCTGTTGATGCCAGACTTTAAATTTAATGTGTCTATGGTTAAGAATAATCGCACCAGTAGAACAAAACAAAGGAATTACCATCCTCAAGACAGAGCTTCACTTTAACCAAAAGAAAAGACCAGGACATGCTAGTCCAACAACCCAGCTCTCCGTATGCAAATTAAAAGACACAAAAATGACGTGAGGACCAACCTCGAACCTACAGATGAAATGACAAAGCAGTTTTGTTATGGAAAAAGCTCATAACCAGCCCAAGAAAAACTCTATAAAAGCCAAGTGACTGATAACATGCAAAGTAATTCACTGTAATAATTGTTACTGTAATTGTAACAGCCAGAGACAGACATTCTTTCTTGCAATTCAAATACTTTGCAAGACAATCCATTTTATTAGTATTATTTTTTTAATGCTACTACCAGTAAAAACACACTGAACAGAAAAAATCCAAACCTTCTCACAGATAAACATACACGTGTAGATGAATGTGCGAATCAGCTGGCTGGTTGTACCAAACTTGTGACTCCTTGTTCCCATGAATCTCAGTAATAAAGGGGAAGGTAAAGACTCCAATGTTAATACGGCTATTAAACCATCTAAATTAAGGCATGCAGAAATAAACAGCTACTGTAAATTAAGATAAGAATACAGTGCCCTGAAACCCAATTCACACATAAGATTTACATTCAGCATTCCACATTTCTACTCACCAAGAAAGGGACAACAAGTATAAAGAAGCTGCTGATCCACCAGAGGAATACAGTCCTAAAAAAAAATGAACACGCACAACTCGCATATAAAAACAAGCAGTGACTGTTTTATGGACAAACACCTATTAAAGTTTATTTGTCACTTACAAGCCCTGCCACGTTTATGTCACTTTCTTCCACCTTGGCAACCTCAGTAAACTCACTAGTGAAGAAAATATCCTCTGGAATCACTGGGATCTACACAAGTTAAAACACAACAGGTTCAACTACATGTTAGCATTAAATAAATATTATTCTCAGGCATCATAAAAGTGTTAAATAGATCTTTGATTCATGATTGGTGAGTCTGCTGCTCACTGTATAAACCATTACATAAAACAGACAAATCTTGCCTACACATTGTAACTCACCTGAAAGAGCCAGCCTAATACTGACACCATTAGTAGCTTATTTAGGTAACACATTTCTTCACATCGACCAAGAACCAGTCTCCTGCAAGCAAACAGGAGACTTTTTATTTTACTTTATACACTATTTACCTGTACTGTCATAACTAGTTTACATGCATGCATACGAAGACAAACCTATATAGGAGAAGCAGTGTGCCCAATGTGGTCCTGTAGCAGAGCAGCAGAGGGCCGATAAAGTCTAGCATGGAGAGGAACTCCACCAGCCAGGGAACAGTGAGGATGGTGCGCCTTCTCCTCATACTGTTTCTCAACACGGCACACACATCTAGCACTGGAACACTCTGTGGGACCAAGAGGGAAAGAAAAAAAAAAAAAAAAAAAAGTATGGCATCAAATATACATTTATATCTGTAGTGCAGATGTACAGGATGAAAATAAAAGGAACATCAAAAAGTTTCTGAAACTACTGCTGACTTTTACATACACTATTTAAAAACAGGCTTGAACATTTGGTGCATTAAGTATTTGTTTCGTCACCTTGCTGCGCAGGGCTATAGCAGTATCCTGTATTTCTCTGGACGGCTTCTCGGATGTTTGGTAAGGCAGAAAGGAAATGAATCCCAGAAACTTTGCCAGAAGACGAGCTAGGAGCAACACAGAGGAGAACCGCTGCTTCTCATCCTAAAAAGGATGAAATAATAAACAGCATAAGAGCTCATCTTCTTAGAGTGGGCAGGTTTAAGAAGATGAGCTCTCCAGGTACCCGGGTGAAAATACATTGCTTCAAATAAAAAAGGAAAATACAGCTGTAAAGCATTTTGATCCAAACTAACAAAACACCCACAAAAAGCTGCAGATGCAGATAACAGAATACCTGCTGCTCCATGTCTCCATCTTCCTCCTCCTCTTCCTCCCGCTCACAGATGGAAGCAGGAGGGCTCAGAATGGACACCTCATCCAGCTGGAGTAGCTGCTGGCACAAGCTATCCTGCAGGTGCTGGTTCAGCTGGCAGCTAGTGCACAATATACAAAACGGATTATAACCACACATAGTCAATTTAAAAAAAAAAAAAAAAGTTTAGCTAGTAAGAACACAGGAAATTTAATATTTATTATGCTATTATCTTTTTACTTAAATGTTGTTGTCTCACCAGCTGGCAGCCTGCAGGAAGTCCCTGAAGAACTCTTGGTAACCAGGAAAAGATGGAGGCGGGCACGGGCCAACAACTCCATGAGGCTGAATGAGACGCTCTTCAAGACGCTTCAGGCGCCCCAGACCCTCAGCTCCCAACATGCCTAACAAGTCAGCATCAGGAGTATCTCCAGAAGTGCTGTTCACTCGGGGACCTTTACACATCTAAAGGAAAAAAGGTCAATTTGAGACCTTATTGGGCCAAGTAAGAAGAATGTCATGTGGTGGGTAGCTTCTGCGATGAGATATATAGATAGCTTTTGTTAAAATGTATGATTTACCTGAATGAGCTGCTTCAGGAACAGACGCGCAAAATGAGAATGATTTCCTGCAGAGGTCATCTGACTCATCATTCCTCTGAAGTAAAAGACAGAAAATGATCATTTATTACATTGAAATGCTTAATTCCACCTAATTCCTGACCGTGAGGGGGAAAATAAATAAATAAAAAGCTGCTGTAACTAACTGGACTTACCTGATCCTATTTCCAAGTGCAGTGTCAAAACTCCACCCAGGTTCCTTGTGAAAGTCCTCCCACTCTCTCAGCACCTCATAAAAAATATCTCTGTGAGAAGAACAAAAGAATCAGGTGATTAAGAAAATGGATGAATGGAAAAATATAACTGATCATTAATAAAATTAATTCAGTGGTTTTAATCAACTTATTTCAACAGTTGAATCCTTAATTCACGAAACAATCAAAAAAAAGTTTCTAATTTTACAATTAAATCTACAAATTATCCAACTATAATATTTCACACTGTGTCGATCGACAAACAACATTGCGTTTGCAATTTAAAGCAGTTCACCTCTATAAAATGGACAAAAGCAGAAATGCACCTCTGTTTTTTGAAGATGTGGAAAGCCTTGTCACTGCTAAAGTTGGACCGGTTGTCAGTGTCAGGTTGGAAAGGGACCGAGTGGATGAAAGTGGACACTGAAGGAGAGAGCTGAAATACATTTTTTTAAGTGGAGATGGGTCAAAATAAGAATCTGGATTACCAACATAGGTTGGTAGTAATGTTTATAACATAGCATACAGCACTGGGAAAGATTTAAAAACACAATAAATGTTTACATTTACTTCATCAGCTGTACAATACAACTCTGTTACCTTGGCCGTGCTTTTATCTTGGGCTTGAGTGAGACGGTCCCTGAGATGTGGAGAGAAAGATGCCACGCGTTCATTCTCTGCCAGCAGTCGCAATGTGCACTTGTCCAAATGAGCTACCAACCTGATAAATTACAAGAAGACATGGTTATGAGTCAAAAAGGTAAGAATGTTGAGGAGTCTGTTAAGTGGAGAAAACAAAAGACACTCACTGAAACTGATTCTCCAGGACCTTCACAGCAAAATACACACAATTGTGTACTAGTCTTAAATAACATCTTTCGAGAATATCTGAAAATTTGAAACAGATCGGGAGCGTTAACATACACACACACAGATATATGCAATCCTAGTATTTGTAATATTATATGACTGCACACCTGAATGTGAATGAGCTGCGCACAAACTTTCCTGCTCATCGTCATGAGTGTGAGGGGACCGAGATGTTAGTAACTGCATCACAAAGAAGAGCTCCAGGAAAATGTTTGGTACGAGGTTTTCTGAAAACACATAAAAATTTTAACTAATTTAAATGTGTTTAATCTTTTTTAAATTTCTTTCATTATTAATTACTTAACAGAAACCTGTTGACAGGCATTTACTAATAGCTGTACTTCATCTAGCAAAATTGTTTGTACAAGTACATTTTATCCTCATGTAATTGCTTTTAGATAATGATCACCACCTTGTGGTCATTTACCAGAGATGCAGGTACTGTACAGCTCAACCAAAAGATCCAGTTCCAAGGAGAAAGTGACTTTGGATGGTTCAGGACAAGTTGTCTGATGTTCTGGTGTAACTTTAGATCCTGTTTTAAGCACTGTCTTGGTAGGGGTGCATGGTTCCAAAGAAGACGGCTGAGGAGAGCCGACCTGCTGGGCACGCTTTGTCCTAAAAAACAAGAAATTCCTGATCATAAAACTGCAAAGATATACTGAGATGTGGAAAAAAAAAAAAAAAAAAAAAAAAAGATGCTTCAGCTGGTGCAAAAACAGCCTAGACTGCAGGGCTCGCAAAATTTCAAAATCTCTGGTAGCCCTTCGGGCAGGCACTCTTCAGTTTTTGGTAGCCCAAAATAAATTTAAGTAGCCCGAATAAAAAAGAGAGCAATTTTTTTAATGTTTTGTTTCCTTTACAATATTATACATTAAAGTATAATATTGTAACAGAAACAAAAATTAATCAGAAAATTGTTAAATACAAATCACAACTGTATAAAAATTACAATCATCAACTCAAATACTTGGTTCTAATTGAACAGAAATTTCTATGAACTTGTAAGAACTGTGTAGAACATGAATCAGTCTGTGTCAGATCCTGAATCTGAAAATTCCACTGAAGTCACGGGTAAGGGGTAAGTGGAACCAAGATCGAGGCCATTTGCTTTTTGAAGTTTGCAAAACTGCTAAATTTGGCCAATGGTAGTTCACTCTTTGCAACATAGTACGCTTTTGAAAGATTTTTCAGGACTTCTGCTTGTGCTTGGTTTATTTTTAGTATGTTTTTTGCAATTGCCGTTTGTTCTGGGAAAGATATTGCAGACTGGGTGTTGCAGACTGGGTGCAGTATAATGCATTTCTTGCGTTTCTCATGGGTTCTGATGGGGTCTTTCTTAAAATTACTGGTCCCAGTTACAAAGGCGCTTGTCGACTCAAATGAAATGAAACTCACAACACACCTGGCAGAACATCATGTTATTTAGCTCGTCATATTCCAGCCACATAAATTCTTTTGTCCATGAAACCAAAAAAGCTGAGCTTTCTTTTTGCCTCATAGTCTGATTTGTCATATCTTTTCCGTTTTGTGGTAGGCTTTTATTTGGTTGTCCCTTCTTCACCCTGACCTGTCTTATTTGGCTCAGCAGAACTAAAATACCGGCGTAAATCCTGCTGCTTTTACACACGCACTCACATAACGGTCAGCGATTCTCTGCGCAATCAACCTCTCACATGTTTAAACGTGCTGTGGGAGATTTCACTTGTCACGTTTGAATAGTAAGCTAATGAGTGATAAGACGATGTCAGAGGAATTGGTGCGCAATTAATCGTCACTCACCAATCAGTGCTGCCGCTCTCTATACACCGTTGGCGCGATCGCAAAGTGAAAGCAAAAAACAAGCGCAAATTCAAACGCGATTTCGATATGTCACATATTGACAGTGGCTCATCGATGCCAATAACATAATTACTCAGCTACATTTGCGAAAGAAAATGCAAAAGCATTGACACATATTTTTCCTTCCTATGATAGCCCGACGGGCAGGGCTGAGATAGATTTTGGTAGCCCGACTGGAAAAATCACTAGCCCCGGGACGTCGGGCTAGCGATTTTGCGAGCCCTGGAATGTTATACATATAGGAACCTGAAGGAGAATTTTACTCTAATCTAGAGTGTACAGACGATTACCAACAAAATATGAATTACACTTCCATCATTCCCTGTAAAACACAGAAATAAATTACCCATCTGTAAGTAATATGGCACCCAGTAGCAGACATGGATTACTGGCCAATCCAAAAACCAAACACATTTTTCCCACAATGCACTCAAATCTGTCTGACCAAACTGAGGAAAAGTGCACTTACTTTTCCCTTTTAAGTAATTCCCTTTCTTCCTGCAGACTGAGAGAATTGCCC
The DNA here is from genome assembly GCF_001858045.2 of Oreochromis niloticus. Classification (NCBI taxonomy): domain Eukaryota; kingdom Metazoa; phylum Chordata; class Actinopteri; order Cichliformes; family Cichlidae; genus Oreochromis; species Oreochromis niloticus. The sequence goes on along the minus strand of NC_031983.2, from coordinate 19,265,604 downwards.
CCTGTCATCGACCCCTCGAGTGGCTCTACTCCTGACAGGGGGCTAGATGGTTTACTGAACGGGGTGGAAGTGAAGCAGGTCTTTGGTTTAGAGTGTGGCCGCTCTGCACTTACTGGTGTCGGGTTTATTCTTCTAGTTGGCTTAGATGCCCTGAGGAATAACAGAAGTGGTCAGATTGTTTGAAAATTACATGTTCAAATCTGTATTTATGACTCTACTTATATTAGACTTGTGCAGACTCACGCAGGAGAGATGGGTGAGGAGCCAACAGGAGGGAACTCCTCCAAGTTGTTGAAATTGAGCTGACCTACAGACGGAGGTGAAACCTGCTCAATTATCCTACCATACCCCCTCCTCCTCCTCTTACTGATCTCCTCCCCCCAGTCTCATCAACGAAATGCCCTCCACGTCCTCGCCCCCCCAATGACATGTTGCCGCCACTCTTCTTGCGGCTTTTCTGGGACTGGAAGCTAGGGCTGTGCTGAAAGTCAGGAGGAGAAACCATGTAGTCCCCAAGCATGATCCTCTGCCCACCACGCCGCTCAGATCCTGAAGGCCTGGAAGCAGGGCTCCATGTTGTAGAAAAGGAGGGGCTGCTGAAGGCAGTGACCCCGCTCAGACAGTGAGATCCTTCAGGTCCAGGTGACACAGATGAAGGAGAAAACAGCTGGACGCGGCTCGCACCCCTAGTACCACTTCCACCACTGGCAGACTTGCAGCCCCTCCTTTCCGAGAAAACTTGGGTCTGTGCAGCAGGCCTAGGGCGGCTGGGGGTCTTAGCTGGGGTGGCGGGGCCATGGGTGAGTGCTTGACTGCTCTGCTCTCTCAGAAAATTTAAAAGAAAAGGGACGAACTCCTCTTTGTGAACTGTCAGCCCGAGTTCACTAATCGACAGCTTCTCCTCGTCCTGTTGAAGAGAGAGACTAACTGTTGGAAAGTGGATCGAGACAAGCGCATCAACATCTATCAACCATGAAATAACTCAGAACATCAGTGCGATTAAATCCTAGATGCATCCCAAGATAATAGATATGCACGCAATTAAATCTTCTGGATAGCTACAGTTAATCTCCTAAAAAAAATTATGATCTAACCTAGCTAACAACGTGCTGGCTAATTTATGGCAAAACCCCACATCTGTCTTAGGAGAATGAAAATAATAGTAAAATTATTAAGTATCTGTGGTAAATTATGACAGGTTTTACTGAAAACATTTCTTCTGAAGAAAGGGAAGCTGACAGCTATCATCTTGTCTGTAGTCGACCTGATCTACAGCTAACGTGGCTCGCTAGCACAGCAGCTAAAAGTTTTGTTTACAATTAGTTACGAGCTGTGTCATCACACAGAACAGGGTAAGCGGAGATAAAACGCAGACAAATGCTCCTCTCGTGATAGTATTACCCGTTTCAGACTTACCCCTGCACTCTTTAGCCAGTCCACCACCTTAATAATATCCACTTTCTGTGATAGAAGCGATTCCAAAAGAGCCGCCATTCTTGCCAAGCGCTGCGCGGCTGAAGAACTGAGAGGAAAGGGGGCGGGGTTAGCCTGTACGCATGCGTGTTGCAAATTACGTATGCCAACCACGTGTGCTTGTCAAGAGTCATTCAAGGACCGTTAGAGGGGCCTGCTTTCACATGTCATCCACCCACTAATAATAACAACCCAAATACAGTCTTTTGCAAAAAAAATCTCGAGTCACCACTCATTTTTTAATATTTCGCTTCCAAGGAGGGAGACTTTCTTTAAATTTTTTTAAGTGGTGCTGCGTAATAGTTTTCTGGGCTTTCTGAAAATCATAGCATGGTGTGCAGTGTTGCCTTAAAATAACTTGAGGAAATTGGAAGAACTTTTTGAAAAGTATCCTAAAAAAAGTATCCTAAAGTAATGTCCTATCATGCACTTCCCTTTGGAAAACATCTGATTGATCAACGTCTTCACTTTTCAGCATGACAATGATCCAGATAACACTGCCTATGCAGTAAAAACATACAATGGAACACTATCAGTCACGGACTGGCATCGCCAGAGCCTGGACCTCAGCATTACCGAAACAGTGTGGGATCATGTTGACAGAAAACAAAAGAAAGGGCAGCCAGCATTCAAAGAAGAGCTTTAAATACTCTTCAAGAAGCCTGAATAACTATTCCTGAATACTACTTAACTACTTAAAAAAAATTACAAGAAAACCTCAGGGTGTGTTGAAAATAATGGTGCTCACATGAAGTGTATTTTTGCCTCACATACTGTATTTCTACATATGTTTGCAAGCTGCAATGAATCACTGCACCTACACTACCAGTCAAAATTTTGGACACACCTTCTCAGGTAATGGTTTTTCTTTATTTTTACTACTTTCTACATTGTATATACACACTGAAGACATCATATATATGAAGTAAGATATATGGGAAAAAAACTCCAAATATGTTTTATATTTTAGATTCCTCAAAGTAGCCACCACTTGCTTTGTTGACCACCTTCTCTCAATGAGCTTCATGATGTAGTCACCTGAAATGGTTTTCACTTCACAGGTGTGCCTTGTCAGGGTTTATTTGTGGAATTTCTTGCCTTCTTAATGGGGTTGGGACCATCAGTTGTGTTGTGCAGAAGTCAGGTTGGTACACAGCTGGCAGCCCTATTTGACAACTGTTGAAGGTCAGTCAGTTCAGAAAATCAGTAAAACTTCGAATGTATCCCCAATTGCAGTCGCAAAAACCATCAAGTGCTACGATGAAACTGGCTCACATGAGGACCGCAGCAGTCACCTCTGCTGCTGAGGATAAATTCATCTGCCATCCCATCCCATCCGGTTTGCGTTTAGTTGGACCATCATTTATTTTTCAACAGGACAATGACTCCAAACACACCTCCAGGCTGTGTAAGGGCTATTTGACCAAGAAGGAGAGTGATGGAGTGCTGCACCAGATGGCCTGGCCTGACTTAAACCCAGGCGAGATGGTTTGGGATGAGATGGACTGCAGAGTGAAGTCAAGAGGGCCAACAAGTGCTCAGCATCTCTGGGAACTCCTTCAAGACTGTTGGAAAACCATTTCAAGTGACTACCTCATCATCAAGAGAACGCCAAGAGTGTGCAAAGCAGTAATCAAAGCAAAGGGTGGCTGTTTTGTAGAATCATGAAGAAACATATAAAAAATGTTTTGAGTTATTTCACACTTTTTTGTTTACTACATAATTGCTTGTGTGTTCATTCATAGTTTTGATGCCTTCAGTGAGAATCTACAATCTAAACAGTCATGAGAATAAAGAAAAAACATTGAGAATATGTGTCCAAACCTTTGACTGGTAGTGTATTTTCTATGTTCCTAGAAAAAGAGAAATAAGGGGTGTCTATCTCTATATGTTTATTTATTTAACCAGACCTTCTAAAATTTGAGACCCATGATTGAGTCTAAAGCATATTGTATTAAGATACACAAAGCATTGCTGACTTTTGAATGCAATCTTCAAAAATTGTGATATATTTTATTTAATTTTGGGACTAATTCCACATTTACATAAAAAAGAAACAATGAATAAATCCTTTTTACTTGTTTTTAATTCTCAATGTAACCTTAAAAGCACAATGTTATTAACTCAGTTACTTTTTATGTTTTGTTGGATGCTTTTTTTTGTCTCTTTCAAAAAAACAACAGTTTGAATGCCCAGTGGTTTTATTTCAATTAAAAAGAAGCACTTTATAAATTAGCAATTTTAATATGCGTATGCTTGCTCAGTGTCCAACATTTCAGGATTATAAACAGGAATCTGTCACAAAATTCTTTCTGCATGCGGAATGAGTATTTTATTTGTAACCAGTTTATAAAAATAAAATACAAAATAATTTGAAAACAAAAAGAAACAAAACACTGTACAAGGCATTGATATGATACAAATAATAGAATTAACATAAATAATTACAGGTATATACAATGCAAAACTCCCGCTTGTTACATTCTTTCCTTGAGACTGTACAGTTACATTTCAAAACAACGACATACATTACAACACAAAAATATCAACCATTGAAAAAATCCCAACAACTCAAGTGAAAATGACAGATGGGCAAATTAGCAAAAGTCACAATAAATAATTTCTGTCATGTATTTATAAGTAATTCAATATCATGACATGAGAAGTGTACAAGAGCACACCAAAGCTTTTATTAGTTTCCATCTCACTTTTCAAAATAAAACAAAACAGCTGGCTTTATTCTGTTGGTCTGTGGATTTGTGTAACCACAAAAAACCCCAACAAGCTACTATAAATATGACACTTTCTAATAGCGAGCCACTTTTAAAAGTGACAAAGAAAAATCTCATCTGGAAGGTAACACTAATCCTACGACTACACACCACTTGTGAGATAATAATAATAAAACCCATGATAAGAAATCTGATTATCTTTTAAAATCAGCAGCACACTGTTTAGTGTCTGTTCTTCCCTTTCATTGAAGCCCGTTAGCATATATGTCATATTTGTACGATAATGATATTATTTAAATATTACTTTCAATATTTTACAGGTATATATTAAAAGTCTGCACAACAGCGTTCTGAACTTCAAAGCCTTGAAATTGGGACTTGAAAGAGGGGGAATTCAAAGACTGCTCGCTGGCGACGCATAAATTGCACAGCCATTTGAAAGCATACAGCTATCACACTGCAAACACACCTTGAATACGGCACCCTGAAATTCTCCAATTTCAACCAGTCAATCAGTAAATGGTCCACACATTCTCACAGTGGAGCGCTCCGGCTCTGACACAGAAGTCTGTCAGCACTGATTTCAGTGGCGAGGGTTTGCATGGTAGCACATGCCATTTATAGACCGAGAGATAAGAGAGAGAAAGAAAGGCTTGGCTTGGCCTAATACTGGAATGATCTCCAACACAGACAAGGCTCAGTCATCCCTCGCTATGCACAGAGGGGCAGAGAAGAGACGTTAAGGCGGCTGACTGACTGAACGATGTCTGCCTTCAGGATGAGTCATCATAGCTGCTCTGTGAGGCTAGCGTAGGTACCTGCGAAATCTACATGAGCCAGACGAAATTGTTTAATATCGACAAAAACAAGACGCTCTCATCTCAACTCAAACTGCAAAGTATATCAAAATATTTGGCAATGTGGTTTATGACTGGGACTACCATCAGGCTTTCAGCTCGTGAGTACAACGCAAGGCTGTAAAATGCAGGAAAGTCTATTCTCCTTTTATTTTTGCATGTCACTACAATTATATGCAATGATGGAATCATCCCAGGTCGGTGCAGAAAACTAACATCAGGTAAGAAAACAAATCTTTAATATGAGGCAAAGAAGATTTAGAGATTCGCCTAACAGGAAATGGCCAATGTGGTAAATGTGATGATGAGTGTTACGCAGCTTTTTTACTCAGTAGTCGATTTGGATTTTTTTTCTCTGTTGAGCATGCAAAGAGAAGCACTGGAAGGAAGCTGAAGTTATTTTACAGTATCTTACAAGCAGAGGAGTGGGAATAGGTTATGGAGGAGAGCTTCAGTGAGGAATCCTAACTAAAAACTGAACACAAACAACACTCTGGCTTCTTTACCTTGTGCACAAGCCGTATGCTGTATGCCGTTATATAAAAGACATTCTCCGGTGCAGGAGAAACAGGAACGGAAATAAAACATTCTCGCACATGGAGGCATGGAGCATCGTTTTGGTGTGAGAAATATGTACATATGCCCTCCGTTTTCAATAACATTTGACAAAAAAATTTTTTTGAGGTCTGAAATTCACATTTGTTCAGAGTTTTATCTCAAACACTGGCCTGGTACGTACACAGGACAGCTAATATTTCTTGTTACAAATAATAGCTACTTTGTCCTTAAGTAAACTGCTGCTCAAATTCTGTTTGATTAACAAACATTTGTGTTGCTACCTTTTCTACATAAATGAATGAAAAGGGTTGTCTTATAACCGCTGGCACAAGTCTGTTTTTTGGCTCTTGGTTTTTTGTTGTTGTTTTTTTTCCTCCCCTAATTACAAACACACCAAAGTGAATCTTCAAGCTGCCCGAAGTGCCAAGGCACGCGCTAAGACGAACGTCAGTGCACCTTGAGTCGTTTAAACTTACTACTGCTACTAAAACTTCACAAGTCTAACCTCTAATTCCTTCACTCCAGTGTGACATTTCAGATTCCCTCTCAGCAACACAGTAGGCACAAAAAGGTGTGTGTCCTCACATGCTTTACATGACTGATTGTATAAAGGGTCACTTTGAGCGATCCCCTCATTTTAAAAACGAATGCACAAAAACCACACTTTAACGATCACACGCGAGAGGATAGGAGTCGTAAGCATTGCTAAGCATCAAAATAAATATCTCAATAAATAAAACTGTACACAAATTCTGCCTTTTATGCATTCACATTTAGCAGAAAGAAAATGTTATACCCTGCCTGATCTGAGTTAGGCCCCCCGGCCAATAATTAGAGTTGCAAATTCCATCAGTATGATTCGAATGCATTAATGCTGGGGATAAATAAGTTCTAATATATTGCGGTGCAGGACAGACTTTTATATATGTGCCCACTGGTCCAACTAACTTCTTATTTATGTCTTAAATCGCTGCATGAACAGTTTAAACTACAGCATTGATTGTAAAAATGAAAAGAAGACCCTGACACAACATTGCCTGTTTGGTAAATTATCATAAAGGACGTACTCCACCAATTCAAGTTCAGTCTGCTAGTCATGCATCGTCATTCAGCTTGTGAACAAGTATTTAATGTCCTCAGAGTTTTGGGAAAGGCAGCATTTTTGGGGGTGGACTAAAATTTCTGGATATCCCGGCTTGTGCCACAAAGATTTATAAAAGTCTCTTTTAAAATATGTTTTCCACGAGTCCGGCAGCCTTAGTGCAAAACTACAATCACTGGGGTGGTATTTGAAAGCTGGACACATACTGAATGACAAAGCCTATGCACAAACAGAAGGAGCGAAGAGAACACTGAGAAACTGTGAGAGGAGTAAAGTTCAGACTATTTTACTGATTATACAGGAAGACTCACTGACTGATGTCTATCCTATTACAACTTCTCTGCTATGGCAACTCAACCTGGTCGGGATCTATCTACTCAGCTTGCTGGAGCACTTGCTCTCTTTGCTGCAGCCTTTTCCTCTAGACAGGTGGAACGGGCTCGTGCGCGCCTGCCGGCTACAGCATGTATCCTGGTGGTGGGGGTAGAAGCGGCGGGGAGGCGGCGAGCCGGAGAAGCTAGGGGGTGAGCGGCTGCGGCCGAAGCAGCCCCTCCCCCGCCGCCACGGTGCTCGTGGCGAGAGGGCGAGGAGCTGACCGAGCGCTGCAGGGAGGAGGAGCTGCGGGGGGAGGCGCTCGAGCTGCGGTGGTGGTGCGGAGAGCTCGTCAGGCTGCAGACGCCCATCCTGGAGCCCCCGTGCTGGGCAGAGGAGCGGTGGTGAAGGGGGGAGCCACGGGAGCCATGCATTAGCTGAGCAATACACGTCAGCAGTTCTGAGTCACTGGTGCTGCCAGCTCGGATGCGGTAACGTCTAAGCCTGAGTGAAGCATGAAAAACAGCGAGTGATATTTTACAGTAAAGCTCAAATGGAGATAAATTAAGCTTCTTGGCATAAATTATTAAATTAAATAAATAAAAGAGATAATATCTTCATAGTATCTTAATGAAAGTAAAAGATGCAAGGCAACAACTTACCTGCCCTCCACTGTGGGGCGACACGGTGGTTTTCCAGGAGGTGGACGCGGCATGAATTGAGCAGCCAGTTGCTCAGCAGAAGAAGCTGCCTGAACGGGACGAGGGATCCTGCTTTTGCGGGACAGTGGGCTAGAGGAGGAGGAGAGAGACGGAGCGTCGTCTCCCTGGCGGTCAGAACGGGAGCCCATAAGAGAGTCCTCTTCCTGAGAGCGGTCAGAGGTGGAGGACAGTGGATCTCTAGTGAGGGAGGCTACCATTGGGCCACGCCTATCAGAAAGGGATGGCGAGGCAGTGGGTGAGGGGACCTGGCCTTGGTGGCTGGCTTTCTTTTGTAAGAGCTTCTCCTTGGCGGATCCTGGTGGAGGGAGCTCCAGGAGGGCTGAGGGCTCCAACACAGGGATTCGACTTTGCCTGCGGCTTGGGTCTTTACGGGGGGCAGCCAGCGGGGTGGAGGAGGCTGGGCTAGTGATCTGTTCTGGGGTCAGGTTCACTTCTCTAGGGTCTTCCCCCTTCAACTGAGGCTCTGTGACACAGGGAGTGGGGATAGAGTCATTCTCATTGTCTTTTAGCTTGAGGAAATTTCCATTACTTAGATCCCTTTGGTTGTTAACAGGAGGGGAAAGACGGCCATTGGCAAACACAGGGCTGCGAGGAGAACGAGGGGAAGATGCAGTGCGTGGAGGAGGCGAGCACGGTGAACGAGGGCAGCGTGGGGAAGACATGCGGCTTGCCGCAGGGCTTTGAGCTTTGGTGTGGCTGTCTCCATTGACCAGCATCTCAGCCAGGGGGTCTACTGGTGACCCTGGATGGGAGGGCACATGGTCCTGCGGGGAGCTGATATCCACTGTACGCTCCTGAACCTGCTGAGCTTCAGCTTCAGCTTCGCCACGCCTCTCCAGCAGGAGACACTGTGGAGCACTGTCTGAGCCTGACTGGGAGGAAAGCCCAGAGGGACGCTGAGCCGTCAACTGGAGTGGGGAGGGAAGAGGTGGAGACATGGGAGGGAAGAGAAAAAAAACACAGGTATTATTTAAGAAAAAGAAAACACTAAAAAAATGGCAGTAATATTCTAAATTGTCAAAGGTCTGTTGCTGATAGACTACAACATGGCGAGTTGTGCTGTAGATCTGCAGCAAGAGCCTGTTGCAGATGTGTGAACACTGAACAATTTTACAATATGTGGTAATAAATGGTGATTAGTTTGGCAACAGCATGCAATACCATAGCTACCATTATCAGACCGAAACACACAAGTGCTATGGCAGTGTCAGTCAAGCTGTGAGTACTAAACCAGCAAGTAGGACAGGAAACGTTCACGCAACTTCGCAGGGGGCTTCAGCGAAGAGAGGGTGAGGAACAAATACAGGGAGAGAGAGAGAAAGAGAAAGATAGAGAGGACAAAGACGATCTGAAACAAAAGAGACCATGCAACCTGTAGTCATGACTCGACATTCCAAACACACATGCCACAATCAGACAAACACACAAACCCTATTCAGATCACAAGAACACATGTCCAGACACAAGGACACATCTGACCCATGCTCTGTCTGGCCTGCACAATGGCCCTCATGGTTTCTGGAGAGAGCTGCCTGACAGCAACACAATAAGCAAGCCGAATGAACAAAAGAAGCCAAAACCAGTAACTTAAATGAAAAAAAAAGAACAAATATGTTGACAGCGGGTGTAATGCTACTGATGTAGAGGGAGCTGAATGGAGGTCTCTTTTTACAGGACTGCGATGGGCTCATCACCTGCTGAAGCTGGGCACGGGTGATGCGAATGACTGAGGGAAACTTGGTGTTGGCAGCACCCGCGGGGATGGCTGGCAATTTCCTGCGACTGGGTGAGCAGGTGCTGGGGGTGGGGTTTGGTGGCAGAGGTAGGGAGGCGTGGTAGGAGGAGGAAGAGGAGGGGCGTTCTTGCGGCTGCTGGTCGGCGGACTGGCTGCGCCTCATGGCCGGCAGCTGACGTTGGTGCAGTGGGTCCGACAAGGTGGTCAGGAGGGTGTGAGGACTGGGAGAGCGCAGAGGGATGGGGCTGGATGTCCGGACCGCAACCTCCTCGGGCAGAGATGGAGGAGAGGTAGGGAGCTAAGAGATGGGAGGGAAAGAAGTGGGAGGTGGAGAGAGGAGGGGTTGTGAGATTTGTGAGGGACTGAGGAAGTATAGTGGAAGTACTGTGAGGTGGGACAAGCAGGCTGCGCTAGCGGGGAGCAGGATGCAGAGCTTTAAGTGATGAAAGGAGCAATTAAAGAAGTTTTCAAATTTTTGCATACACTGGTGAAGAAAGATGGAGACCAGTCAGGGAGTTTTTGTTATGGCAGTTCATGTTTGCAATCTGCATATAGAAGTTCTGACTGCAGAGACAGTCAGGGGATAGACAGCAGGTCTGTTCTCTTACATGTTAAAATCAGTCAAAGTTAAGCTCAGAGACAGAGAGGCAATATGGAACTGGAAGATATAGATTACTGGGATGTTATGAATAGGTAAGTAGCAAGAAAGTAATTTAAGGTAAGCAAATCAAAACATATTTTGGAAAGAAAAAGTTTGATTTGAGAAGCAAGAAATGAAAAAAGCAACCACTTAACCCAAATGTCTGCAAATAAATAATTAGATTGAGTGCAAATTAAAGTGAATCAAAGCCATAAGACCTCTTTCTCCCATGCTGTGATCTGATAAAAAGCTCTGAGTTGTGTCACAACTATCTTTTTCTAACAAATACACACAAGTGAAGAAGCGAGCAGACATAAAGCAGTAACATTTAGCTTCAAACCACAGCAAGATGCAGCTGGTGACACTCTGTTGAATGATATTAGCATTTACGTTCTATACCTAGAACTCTGACTCTGTGCAGCTTTTTAACCTTGTAAAATGCTGACTATAGTCAGGATTATGTATGCAATGTTATGATATGGTATTCAAATGAAAGTGCTTACCTGTGTGAGGACTCCCTCAGCCAGAGCTTCAGCCGGGCTAGTTGGAGTGATTGGGGGCAAAGGCCCTGCAGGGCCCACACTAAGCTCCAACTTGTCCATTTTTACACTTCCTTTGGAAGAGACCGTGCTTTCTTGTTTGGCTTTCCCCGATCTAGGGCTCTGGCTGCCCTTTTCCCATCCAGGATCCTGTTCATCTGGTTGTAGCACCTCTGGCTCCTCCTCCTCCTCCGAAGGGCTGGTGGTAGCCTTGACTCCTGGGGACCCACTGGGTCGTTCCACCATTACCCACTCCCTTGAGTCAAAGTCCTGCCTCCCAGAGCTCAAATTGAGGGCCACAAAGCCCCCACTGCTGGCTGCCCCCTCTCCCTGCTCTAACGATCCAGGGGAAGCTGGCTTAGGAGAACCACCACCGGATAGGAACTCTTCATCATAGTGCCAAACCCTATCAGGACGCTCCCCGGCAATTACAGCTTGAGCCTGAGTTACTGGGATGATAGCAGCTCTGTCAGATTCCTTCTCCTGTTGTTGAGTGCCTAGCTGCTGCTTTGCTGAACTGAACATATACAAGACAAATGCAAACAATCAACCTTTTGATCGACCTAAAGGTGAATTTAGATAAGAAAGTAAGTATTACCGTGCAATACAAGTATTGGTTGCTTAGTAGACTTACCAGGCATCCACGAAGCGCTCTGGGCTGGGCTTGGACTCCAGGCCAAGCCTCCTCTCCAGCTCAAAGCTGTGGATGTTGCGGAGCTTCCTGAGCAGAGGGCCATCACGGTCTGAAGCCACCACCTCAGAGTGCAGTTTGACAGGGGAACCCAGGCTTGGCCCAGCATAGGGGCTCTGGTGCCCTTGGTTGCCCTGGTTGTTGCAGTGTTCCTCCTCCGCTGCCGTCTGTGGGAGACAGTGTTAAAACAAAAAAGTAACTTAAAAGCCAAAGAAGCAGGCGAAGTTCATTTCTTATATTTTCTTTGAATTCCCTGTGGCTTTTACCTTCCAGACAGCTGTCCTGATGCGGTTACGGTTGCGATCCAGCTCCTCCCAGACATCAGTCTCCTGGTTCCGGTGCGGGTGGAGGGGAGAGCCCGGCAGACGCTCTGGAGCAGGGTTGTTCTCCACGTCGCTGAGCTGCTCATCCTGCAGAACCTCATCTGTATTTTCTCTCAGCAGATCGCCAGGGATCAGGGACGCATTTGCCATGCTGCAACAAGAAAAGGTGCACACACTTTCAATGTCTCTGACGATACACACACATATATATATATATATATATATATAAAAAAATGGACCCCATAGAAATTTCAGCCATACATGAAGTTACCGAAAATAGACACCATAAAACATGCTTGTGTACTTCTACATGTATTCATTTCAAACATACCCCATGTGTGCTGGAGTGAGGCGAGTGTGATGTTGAGGTGTCGTGGTACTGGCACTAATTGTCAGCGTGCCATCAGTAGTGGTCCGCTCCCAGTCATAGGGGTCATTTTCCACGACATTGTAGGTTTTCATACTGTTGTCAAACACTGACATCAACAGCTGCAACAACACAAAAATATATAATCATCAATTCATCATGATAGAAGCAGAAAATATACATGCACACCAAAACCTGAGCAAATTTACTTTGAAATACCGAGTTACGATACAGGAAAACCTTCACTCTTTATTGAATGTAAATCATACCTGGTAGTCAGGTTTGGTAAAGTAGTCAAGGCTGGAGATGTGATCCAAGAACACACCAAACTCTGCCGGTAGATGTCTGAGCATCAGTCGATGATCGTAAGTCTCCTTCAGCTTCCCCACATGTTCCTAAAATACACAAATGCACATCAATTATATGTCATCATTTGGAGCCACCAGGACAGAGCTAATTTTTTCGAATGCCCTTACTTTATCCTTGATCTTCCTCCACGGCAACTGACCGACCAAGAACTCCACCAACATGTAGAAGAGAGACCACAGGTCATCGTGACGTCCCATCTCCTGCAGAATGAAAACAACTCTGAGTTAACAGGATTGGATAATGTCTGACTATCAAAGAAGAAAAGAAGAGGAAGACATATGCAGGACAGCATCACAGACCAAACAAAACCTCTAACACTCCCTTACAGATACTGACCTTATTCTTGTGCGCATTGACAGATGCATATCGCACTGTTCCCCTAAACCCTGCCACTGGACGGGGCTGACAAAGAAAGACAGGCATAGTCATTAAATCGTGATACTGATGATATCTAAGTTTCACACAAGATTTTTAGACAAACTTTTAATTTGCTTCCTGTTACAAACAGAGATTTGGAGAACAAGATAAGAATTGGTTTGAATTTCAATACTCTACACGAAACTACAAAAGTATCTGTCTTTATAGCTGCAAAACATGCATTATATTCAAAAGCTACTTGTTAACTTTGTCTCTATTGTGGATTTACAACAGACCAAAACAATAAGCTACACAAAAACTCAGTAAGCAGAGCAGATCCTTTATCAGTGGAAATGTCCCTGTTCTTAAATGTGCAAGTTAAAATAGAGCTAAAATAGGACTTTCATATGGTTCCACTCCTCAGTTTCAAAGCTAGATGCCACTAAATCCTACATACTACTCCTTCGGATTCAGTATATAAGCCATAACAGAGAATGCACTTACAGGTCGGACCTCCTGGCAAGAGTTGGTGAACTGGCGAGCTAAACCAAAGTCCAGCATGTAGCAGGTACGACAGGTGCTGGGGAAGCGACCCATGGCAAAATTGGACTGCAGCAGAAACAGGAGGTTGAAAAAAAGTGAAATCTATGTGCAATAAAATGTCATTTCTATTTACAGTATATCCATATATAGATAAGAAATGTCTTCCAGTAAGGCAATATAATTTAAGACAGCAGCTCAGAAGACAAACAATATTTACATTCTGTTAGTTTTAGGAATCTAGCCAACACTGATGCTGAGCCGACTTACTGTAAGCAAAAAGCAAACTATTGAATCAGCAGCAATGTTAGCAGCCAATTATAAAAAAACGATGTCAGTGGCAGAGTCGAATGCTGACAATAGAAATAAAAATATGACTATATTTATATTACTTATCTGCCTTGAATATACTGTAGGGACATATGTGCATTTAAAGAATGTCCTGCACCCAACTCACCGGTTTGATGTCACGATGCAGGAAGCCAACAGAGTGAATGCTCTCTATGGCTTCCAGGATCTGGCGCCCCAGACGGAGCGTGGTGCTGATGCTGAATGTTCCTCGAGGCATACTTCTCCTCAAGTCGGCCAGGTTTCGACCCTAAAGGGCCACGCAAGCGATTTATTAGTATAGAGGCAGAGTTGTCTGATAAATCTCCCCATTGCACCACACTTTTAATGAACAACAAATCAATCAATCAATCAAATCATCCATCCATCCATCCATCCATCCATCCATCCATCCATCCATCCATCCATCCATCATGCTCTAAAAAAAGTGAACAATGTTTGAAAAATGATGAAACAAAAGAACAAAGTATTTAAACATACATACACATCAAAGGCTGTGCTGTTTGAAATGTTTGGCCTGGGCAATAGACAGATGTGTTCAGTGGGCAGGAAACAAGCCAAAAGTGAGGTACAACACGAACTGAGCTGCACACAACAGTTTAAACACATGGTGTGGTCGGGAACCAGTGCGGTGCAGTAAAATTTGACATTCCTGTGGGAACGGTTGAACAAATTACAACCAGATCACACGTTCAAAACACCCCAAGGCCAACTACTCTCCAATTCAAGTAGGATGCATTTATAATTTCTGATCATGTCTTGGGTAACACAGCCTCATGTGGTCGATGGAAAACTAATCTTATACCTGCAATTCGCAGCATGTGATGCACTCTATCAATAGCTTGCAGCTTGAGTTTGCTTCTGCCTGATATTCTGCAAACTGCTACATGCATTTAAAGTGGAGATAGTTACTGTTCTTTTGGACATATTTGGGTTTTTTGCATATACTGTAGGTTAGCTGCTGAATTATTTACATGCAGCAGTGTTTTTAGAAATTTCTGAAATATTTATTTGCTTCGGTTTCATGTAACCATCTTCTATATAACAGTAACTTTGAGTAAGAGCTCACCATGATTTCTCCAAGTCAACAGCCCAAAGTCCAATCAAGGTCAGGGTAAATAATCAAAATGGTCAAACATAGCACATATTGACTGAATGGTGGCTATGACCACAAGACACTGTTACAGCATGACTGGAAATACGCTAAGCAGAAAGAAGCTAGTGATCAAAGCAGAATAAGTGCTATGAGGATGTTTAATAGCTCAATTATAAGTTTTATTTCTAATTAATTTAGTTTTTCCTTTGTTTCTGTTGTTATTCTTACTCTTTGCATAATGTACAAACTGAAATTAGCAAATGTTTGACACTTGCTTGGTGAATGATTTATTTGCCTCTAAAAGAAGCTTCTTTTAGAGTCTTTTTAGAGACGAGTCTTTTCCTTTGGGACTAACCTGAAGCTCCATCACCACGTAGTTAAATCGGTCGTTACGGCCGCATCCCACAAAGCGACACACGTGGTCTTTACCTAAGAGAAGAAGGACAAGAGAGTTTCAGGATTCTTCCTCTCACCTTACACGTGCTGTATTATTTGAGGGGTGGTTGTATGAATCATACTTAGTCACCCTATCATATCCAATGTCCCTGTCCTCTCATCAGCAGCTTCACTGTATTATTTCCCTGCTGATTTATGGGATATAGCACATGACGCCAGGTCTAGACATGTGTGCATGGATGCCTTGAGGGTTTGTGTGTGTGTTTATGCATGGGAAGGACATTGCTGCACCAGCAGGTTGGCTGCAGCCACACCCCAAAGCCCTTCAGCTAGCAGCGTCTACATGCATAGTTAGTGACAAGACCTTCATGCTAAAATGCTACTATTCAGATCATTTGTTATTACAAAATTGTTATTTAAGGGTAAAAATACATCAAAGTCGAAAGTGGGTTATATATGACTCCATTATGCTTTATATATCTGCTGGTTGATATTTACTCTCTACAGCTGGGCGGGTCAGCAATGGTTGGGGGGCTGGAGTTGAGCCCATCTCAAATTATATGCTGATTCCCTCAGGAAGCAACAGGACCACGATGCTCCAGGCCAAAGCCATTAGACAGCAAACATGATCCCAGCACATTGATTTTCTTCTTGGGAGGGGGGAGGTAAAAAAGCATTGTGGGTAAAGGGGAGAAGGAAGGACCTTTTTTCTTTTATAAAAGAAAGAGAAATGGAAGTAACACAGTCCCCCTAAAGGATCTAACTTTATGTTAACCCTGGGAGTGTCCAAGCACAGACAACCGTATACTTGCTGTATTGTTTCTGTTAAAAAGTAGAACCACCACAGATGTTTTTTCCACAGCATGGACTGAGGCAAATTGTGCTGAACCCTGGGTCAAACTGTTTTCAGATCTATATCTATTCTCAGAGGGAGAGTTTATTCTATCCTGCTACTGATGCTAACAAGCGATACCAGCATTTTCTCCTAGGAGGAGATTTTTGGAAGGAAACATTCTAAGGATAGACATTCTGAATGCTTTTTCTTCTCTTAAACATTTGCTGGATGATAACAATAAATACTCAGCACGTGTGAGATAATGGGCCAGTACCAATAAGTGATATCAGTGAATCCATTTGCACTCACCCTGGAGCTTCTTGAGCACCGCGACCTCCATCTTCAGCACCTGTTTGGGCTGCTGGGCCGACTCCACCTTCAGTGCCACGCTGACCCGCGTCATCAGGTCCGTCGCCTCGTAGATCTCCCCGAACCCACCACCCCCAATCTTCTTCACCTGGAGTAAAGATGATGGCACATATGGCATATAAAAATACTACTTCTACTTCTACAGAGTAAAAGTAAGAGGTGAAGATCATTTAAGGCTCCACAGAGTTTATGACAATTAGGTGTTTTGTCAACTACAAGAATACTACAATGGCACATGAGCCCACAGACCGTATGCAAAAGACAGATGTAGCCTTTGGGTTTGTAAAAGGCCTCAAACTTATGCTTTTTCTGATGGCGAGCAGGGGGCGATTCCCCTTTAAAACCAACCTCCTTGCGATTTAATAGTATTTATTATCCTTTCTGTGGCATGATATAACTGCGATTTGGTTTGATCCTTAGTTGCAGATTTTTGTTCTTATTTGAATGTATAGAAAAAAGTCATTCGCCAGTCCATCCAGCCATCCTCCATCCATTAATCTTCATAAAACGTCACAAATAAACCCTTTGTAACGTCCCTCTGAATCCCGCGTTTAAATATGGGTCACATGTTCTGTGAGCCAGCAGTGTAGTCCTGAATACCTTGAGGCAACTGTTGTTGTGATTTGGCACTATATAAATAAAGTTTAATTGAACTGAATAGTCCTTTTTTTAACCCTTTTTTTTTTACAGTGTTCGTGTTTTAACATTTTTGGTATTTAGATGTATATTTCATTGTGTATTTAAGTCTGTATTTACAATCTGTACAGCCATTTGGTAAACTGAGGTGGTTTTAAATGTGCTATAGAAATCAACTTGGCCTTAACTTGGCCTTAACAGTCTTAGTTTTACTGGATCTCAGTGCAGCATTTGATACAGTTGACCACAATATATTACTCAAACGACTGGAGAACTGGGCAGGTCTTTCAGGAACTGTACTAAACTGGTTCAAAACATACTTAGAAAACAGGAAATATTTTGTATCTATAGGTAACTTCACATCTGAGCAGACAAGTATCACATGTGGAGTTCCCCAAGGTTCCATCTTGGGACCCCTTCTGTTTAACATTTACATGCGCCCACTGGCACAGATTATAAAGAACAACAAAATAAACTATCATAGCTACGCAGATGACACACAAATATATATCACAATGTCACCAGGAGACCGAGGCCCTGTACAGGCTCTTGGTAAATGCATTGAGGAAATTAATGACTGGTTGTGCCACAATTTTCTCCAGCTAAACAAAAACAAAACTGAAGTAATAGTCTTTGGTGCCAAAGAAAAACGATTACAGGTCACCAGAGAACTTCAATCTATACACCTAAAAACCACAAACCAGGCGAGAAATTTGGGTGTAGTGATGGATGCAGACCTAAACTTAGAAAAACACATTAAGACAATAACAAAATCAGCTTACTATCACCTCAAGAATATTTCAAGGATAAAAGATCTGATGTCTCAACAGGACCTGGAAAAACTAGTCCATGCATTCATCTTTAGTAGGCTTGATTACTGTAACAGCATCTTTACAGGTCTACCTAAAAAATCAGTCAGACAACTACAGCTCATTCAGAACTCTGCTGCTAGAGTCCTCACTAAGACCAAAAAAGTGGACCACATCAGTCCAGCTCTGAGGTCTTTACACTGGCTGCCTGTCCGTCAGAGGATAGACTTTAAAGTTCTGATGCTGGTCTATAAAGCTCTGAATGGTTTAGGACCAAAATACATCAGTGACCTCCTGACCCAGTATGAACCTTCCAGATCCCTCAGGTCATCTGGATCCGGTCTGTTATCAGTCCCCAGAGTCAGAACCAGACACGGAGAAGCTGCATTCAGCTTTTATGCTCCTTATATCTGGAACAAACTCCCAGAAAGCCTCAGATCAGCTGAAACACTCAGTTTATTTAAATCCAGGTTGAAGACTCACCTATTCTCAGCCGCATTTGAATAAAGCACCAAATCCACACTTAAGTTTAAATTTCAAAACCTACTTTTTAACTACTGATTTTATCTACTGTTTTGATATTTGATTTTATATACTGTTTTGTTTGTTTGTTTGTTTGTTTGCTTGTTTTAATCAAATTTAAATCATGCTTTTTATTTGTTTTTGTTTTTAATGTCTCTGTAAAGCACTTTGAATCACCTTGTTGTTGAATTGTGCTATATAAATAAACTTGCCTTGCCTTGCCTTGCCTTAACTAATCACTGGGATGTGGCCCCTAATGGGAAAAATTCTAGAAACTGGCTTCTACTAAAGCAAACAGTGAATGAGTGAAAACACATAATGAGAGGTTGTTGTTGTTTTTTTATTTAACTTTAAAAAAATGATTCTGATTAAAACTGCTGGCAAATGTGAAATTTTCTTCCTGGTTAACCAGCAGGAATTTATATGACTCAGTTTATAGTTCACCTATACTTCTGCATAGCATCGTCCTTATTTCATTCTTTTAGCTGCTTCTCAACTACCAATAGTATTCAAGCTCATCTTGTATCTCAACTACTACAGCTTTAATTTCCCCTAAGCTCCGATGTGCCCTTCACTGTCCTCCATGCTCGCACAGAGTTTTCTGTCGCACTTGGAGCTAAAGTTGTGGGATTAGCTGCAGCATTCTTATGTAACTCCTTAGATGACAGGAAGTGGAGCCAGTTAGGAATAACAGCCTCACACGGAGCCCAGGCTGGCACAGCAGTGAGAGACATGGGCCTTTGGGGAGCACTGCTGCTGCTGCCTATAGCACAATGAACTGCCACAAATAGCTATACAGGCTATTTTTGGATCACCCGTACTGCAGCAGCAGAACCTGGACAGAGAGACATGACCCCAAACTGTCGAATACACAGGTGAGACACTTAAAAAGAGAGCGGTGGCGCTCATAGGCAGAGCAAGCATTGTTTGAGGAACAAAGAAATCCTGTTTGTGGAACAGAGGGTGACCTCGGGACAGGCAGTGATGGGGCTGCACAAACACGAAGCCTATTGTAGCTGGAAAACACGGCACTTACCACTTTCCATCGTTCCTTGACCAGGGAGAGCACGCTCAAGATGTCAGTTTGCTCTGCTCCCCCACTCATCCCGTCGGCAAATCTAGGGACGCTGCCCTCACTGCTTCCCCCACGACCAGCAGCCTCACACTGGGCCGAGCATTTGGGATCTGATGGAGAACCCTACGGAAGTCCAAGAGAGAAACAAAGCAGTCAGAAGCGGAAGAAGGAAATCAGCTGTAATCTGGTTACATTTGACCAAGCTGCACTTGAGCATCTCAGGCTAACATCCAGCAGGTTTTACAGCATTAAAATCACTACAGAAAGCATGCATGCCGCTCAGTTGAGAGACCAACTGCTGCCTCAATAGCTGGAGCTTTCTGATACGTGACCATTGCAGCAGCTGCCACACCTGCTGCCAGCAGCTGTCCTTCTAGACAAGCTCACCCAACAAACTCACAGGCAAAACTATTACATTACAAAGAGGTTTCATCATCTTAGTATCATTTTCCCTCTTCTGTGTATGAAAGCCAAGCGGCAGGCCTTATGAGTGTATTATCAGATGTAATGAGTCGGTTTAATTTGCTTAATTTAAATCGACTCAGTAGTGAACTGATTAAAACCAAACCACACAAAAATTCCCATTTTTATAAATAACTGAATTTTCACAAAGCACCAACTATTCTTATAAGTTACATATTCATTCATTTTATTTTGTAAGACAGTTTTAAGTTTATTTTTAATTCCAGACAACAGAAATATGCATATCTGCAGTCATTATTTCTATTCTGTTCATTTATATCACGAGAAATTGAATGATTAAAAAAACAAAATCAAATGACAAACCAAAAATGTGTAGGTTGAAGCTACAGCTTACATAATACCTACGCCTGACACCAAAGAAAGAAAAATCAGCATCAACTGGGAAATTGGATGAAGATAAAAGAAAGAAAAGATGGACCATTCATGTCAAATCCAGCTGTAGATGAACTCTTTTTATCGCATTTATCACAATACTGAATCATTCTGTAGTAATTCTAACTTACAGTTCATATTAAATAAAGTTAGTTGTGTCAGTATTACTACATATATACATGGTAATCATTTGTTAATAAAACATTTTTGGACTAGATGTCTGAAAAGCAGCATGCTGGAGGATAAACACGTTCCAGAGGAGCCAAATTGGCTTCTAATGCATTAATAGAAAAATTATTAATAAACTTAATAATAATTTATAGAATCTCTATAAAATACAACCTGTTAAAAAGTGTTGCTGATCATTTAATTAGGCTGACATGATGTGGCACAAACTCCTTTAGCACACATCAACTTTCAAATGGAATTTCCTTTTGAAAAACCGAGTCCGTGTTCCTGCATTATACAACATCCGTGTCGCAGATAAACATTCCTCCGGAGAGCACTCGCTAGATACTTCCTTTAGTCCGCCTTCAAACACTCACTCACAGCAAGCCCGACTTTGATTCATCATTCTGTACACGGCGCCCGAGCATCTACGGTTACGCAACGAGCCTTCAAAACACTATTTGGTTACAGGGCATGATCCCGACATCAAGGAGGCAATCAATCCCATCATGCAGCATGCTAGTGAGGCTTGGAAGAGGGAGAAGTGTGGTTAGAGCAGATAACAGTGAAGTGATGAGCATGAAATGTGACCCAAGGTTAAGGCTCAGGAGTAAGGTGGCCTTTGTTGAAGCTACACAGATCCAACGACACAACTGGACCAAACAAATCCCTTTTAATGACTCGCAATTACTGTAATGGACTTACATTACACTAACAGTACATTCTATTTTAAAATGTTTACCTTCACGGGACAAAAGGGGCTTGATTATGATCCCAGCTGTATATTTATATATGCTTCCTACTATGAATGTGTCTACATCTCCTACAGCTTTTCAGTTTTTTTGTTTTACATGAATTGGTCCATTGGTGTAGCGAGGATAATAAGCTAATTTATGCTTTATTTATAAGCGGTTAAACATATCAAACATGTAACAAATGGCATGCATAGAGCATGGGTAGAGCTCAACAAAATACACGACAAACCAAATATCTTCATAATGGAAAAACTTCACTGAAATCAAGACACGTGCGATAATTCGAAATCAACAATGACTTACTAAATGTCGTAAAAACAGCACAGCAAATATCAGATGACATTAAAGTGGTTGTGTGTTTTGGCCAGTGCAGCACAATGAAGCGGCTTTGAGTGATCAGACTTGTGACAATGCAGGGTTGGAAAGTTGTGTGCGGTCATTCATAACACTGCAAATATTCAGTATATATGCTCTGATTTAGTTTAAAATGCCCACTAATCTCTACATTGTACTGTTTTGCTATGAACTAGGATGTAGCACAATTTACTGCTGAAGAAGCCTTGAGGCTAACCCTAATCCTAATCGTAATCTTTACCTTTTATTGTGTAAAAATGACTGAAAACCATATTTAATGATATTAAAACATTTTAGAATCCCGAATTATACTAGAGTATGCTCTACAGCTATGCCACTCATTCTGTTGTCAGCAGGCTTGGAATAACAGAGATCACGGTCATCATTTCACATGCTAGAATTTTCCAATTACTATACTAAACACAGCAGAGTGAGTGCTGACATTCATTCACCATTAGTTCTTTTAAGCATTGGGTCATTCACTCTTCTTCTTCTTCTTCTTTCAGCTGCTCCCTTGACTGCTCGCCACAGTGAATCTTCTGCCTCCATCTCACCCATAATCCCTAACATCCTCTTCCGTCACACCTACCCTCTGCGTGTCCTCTGTCACTACATCCATGAAGCTGCTCTGTGATGTTTCTCTTTTCCGTCTCCCTGGCACCTGCATCGACATCCTTTGCCCAGAATCTATCCCTCCTCTGCACATGTCAGCCTTGCCTCTCTAACTTTATCTACAAACTGTTCAACCTGAGCTCTCCCTCTGATGTACTCATATTTAATCTTGTTCATTTTGGTCACTCCCATTTAAAATCTTACCATTTTCAGTTCTGACAGCTCCAGCTTGGCTTCCTGTCTTTTTGGTAGTGCCACCAACTCCAAACCATATGTTATAGCAGGTCTCATTACCATCTTGTAAACCTTTCATTTTCACTCTACTGTCACAAATCGCCTCTGACTCTCCACCCACTCCACACTGCCTTGCACTCTCTTCTTCACTCTCCATTGCTTTGAAAGATTGAGATTTAAAATCAGCCACCTTCACTACCTCCGCTCCCCCCAGCTTCACTGTTACACCAGTCTCTCTCTAACTCCTCTTCTCTCCTGAGCATACCTCCTGAATCTTTTGTCCTGCTTTGGTTCAAGAGAATCGAAAGTGAATAAAAAGATGAAATCAATCTATTTTTAATCCACACTGGCTAAACTTCTATACAAGTATTTTTCTTGGTAAATTAGAGATGAACACAGTAAGTCTTTGAGCCAACTGTGAATTCTCAACGTTGAGCTAATTGCTGCTTATGCAAAATCACAGAGCATGCCATCAAACGTGCTCCACAAAAATGCTCATATCCTCAAGGGATGAGCAACTTTCTCTGTGATTGAATAACTAGTGCTCTGAGTGAGAACTTCAAGGTCACAGCATGTTCCAGTGCTTTCCTTCAGGACATTTTTCCACAGGGTCACACCTGGGTATCACAGCAGATAATTTGCTTAAAATTAGTCAGAAGTTGGAGGTTGTTATTTCATACAAATAGGGTGTGGGGAAAGAAAGTTTTAAATAGTGGCTTCATCTGAGGCCATCTTTGACTCACAAAGACACCAGCATTCATTCAAACATAAGCTTGTACACATATTGCACAAATCAACACATCTGCACAAGCCAGCCAGGCTGCCTCACACTGTGACTAATCTAACGCCTTACAGAGGGGGCACGGTTCTGCTCCTCCTCCTCCATACCAGACACGGCCAATGACGAGAGAGAAAACAACAAGCCCACCAGAAGCAGCCTTTGGACCCCAAAATTAAAAGCCAAGTATGACAGCCAGCTCCTGCCTCATAATGCATCAAGCTTCCTGACCCCAGCATCTCCATGGCGACGATGGTGCAGTGCCATTTTCATTTGCTGACTGCAGCTGGTCATCGCCTCTGCCCTTTAGGTCTGCTGGAAGCTGCAAGTTTACAGCTAGAAAAAGCATCATGAAATGTCAATGAGTGATTCTGCCGCAGAGTAGCTCCTCCTTGAGAGTGAATATGAATGTGATTTGATGGTGAATATTCACAAAAGCAACAACAAATCAAGCCTGACCCTGAAAGCTTGCTATGCATACATGCGTATAAGCCTGGATCCAACGAGAATATCTTCTGCCTAATCCAAGAGTGGCCTGGTTCAGTGGTAGGACGGAGAGACTGCTGCTGGATGAAAATTAATGTCTGGACTGACTTCTCTCCAGAACTATGGGTTCTATCAAGAGAAGACTGGGAAGCAGGGAAGGATGGGACCAGAAAGTGTGTTTATATAGGGAATCAAAGATGCATTCACGTAAAGAGCTACAGTTGCCTCCAGTGCATCTTTTTCATCATTATTAGTGCATACCACAGTGACCAAGCAAATACAATCAGGCCTTCTGTATCGTATTCAACGGGATGTGTCGATAACAAGCTACAGCCGAGTCCCAGCAAAGGTGTAACGCCGCTCTGCAAAATGAAACCCCCTCTCTTGCCTGCATTGACTGACCCCGGCTTTGCTGTGGAGAGCTGTTGCATAGCGATTTGGTTGCCACAGCAGATTTACTCAGGCGCGTCCACGCACATTGGCCATCCGCAGGCCACGCAAGCCCATCCTGCCTGACTGTAAGCTCTGACAACATGCAGGTTAACAAACCGAACGCATGTACGCAGCTGCCGCCGACAAACATGGGGGTGTTAAGAGTGGTGGGGAAAAAAAAGAGGAGGCACTGAATCATCTGGATCCTTACCTCGGGTCTGAGCTGCCAGCCCTTGATCCAAAGACGAGCCGGGTGTGGTTACGAAAAATCCTTTTGGTTTGGGGGCGGCGGGGACGACAACGAGCGGAATCCCATAGCGAGCGAAGCGTCCATAGGCGGAGGTGGTGGTGGTGTTGTCGGTGACTGGAAATAAAATAAAAGAGCGAATGGAGGAGGGAAGGAAATATGTCTGAGTGTGATCGTCCGTTTTCTCCTTCTGCCTGTCACCTCAGCATCTTTATCTGTCGCTGCGGATCCGTGACGTGACAACTCTGTGATGATCAGCAGCCTTCCTGCGCGCGCGGCCCCGATTCGATCGCCCCTCGCAACAGCTCGGCCACGCGCGCGAGGGGGCCCTCTTTAAAGCTCGTCTCCGCGGTTTAGCATTGCGCGCACGCGCAGTACACAGTCACCGCGTCTGCGTTTGTTTTCCCAGCCCAAAGAGTATGCGGAGTGTCATCATATATGGACGTACAAAGGAGATATGAGAAAATGATGTTAGAGGATAATATGAAGGATACAATCGGTTTGGTTTGGAACGCGGCCACAAAAGGCCGTTTTTTATCAATAACACTAGGGGGCGGCATTAACCAAAAGATGCCATTGCAATACAAACAACAACACTCAGTGATGAAAAGTGCATTTTACAATACAAAACATACGATACACGGTTTTTATTTAAGTGGAACAGAAAAAAAGTGCGACAGCAAAGATATTGTCAAAAAATGTTACATTTACATGTAGTGAATAAGTGATTTTCTTGTAGTTCAATCTAAAGAAAGGAAAGATGATCTAGTAAAACAATTGTAATGGAGTTGGGTAAAAAAGTTTCCTCAAAACTGCTTACAGTCATGTGAAATAGAAAGTTTAAACAGGACTGCATAGAGTCCTGTGAAAAGTACACACAAAATGCTTCTAATTAAGAGGGTAAGTAATAGCAAGGTGTTGCTAATCAAATGATCATCAGCAAGTGTGAGCATCTCTATAAAAGCAGAGGTTTTGGCAGTTTGCTGGTCTGCAGGATTCAGATGTGTGTTAATACAATGCTACACAGTGCGATATAGGGGAAGTTGCAAAAAAATCCACCTTCTCTAGCCTCTTCTCTCTAAGCAGCACAGGTTGGGTATGCAAAATTGCATTTAAACAAACCACACGAATTCTGGAACAATGTCGTTTAGAAAGATGAGGCCAAAGTGGACATGTGTGGCCATAATGCACAAAACCAAACACAGCAAAGCAACACTTCATACTAACTATGAAGCACGACCGTGAAAGCATTATGATATGGGCTTGGTTTTCGGCCACAGGACCTGGGCACCAAGACCCTAAGGCCACCCACAAATCTAAAACTGAATAGGTGGAAAAGAATCAAAGTGTTGCAATTTCCCAGTCAAAGGGCAGTCTTCAACTTGATTTAAATGCTTTAGTGGATCTTAAAAGAGCTAAACATATACAAGGGCCTGCAAACCTCAATGAACAGAGGCAACATTGTAAAGAAAAAGTGGGCCAAAACTCCTCTGCATCAATGGGAGAGACTGATGAAGTCATACAGAAGTTATTGCTGCTACGATTTATACAAGATATTCAATCATGGGGTGTACTTAGTTTTCACAAGACTTCATAAAGTCCTGTGAAATGCTATATTTTGTATTTTATTTTATTTTTACATGACTGTAAGTGTGGTACCTTAGTATATAAATATTTTGTCTGAACAGGTGTACACATTCAGCACCTTCCCATTTTCAGTGTATACTGAAGGTGTTCAATTACATCCACTGAATAGACTTAAAATGTCTAAAGCCTGCAGTTATAGTACAGTTAAAAAGTGCAGTACTTCATTTTGAATTGTTATAAAGCAGCATACAAGTAGAAATGCAATGCAGCACAAGACATATAAATAATGAAAATTTAATGTCAGTAAAGTACTGGAGTAGAGTTAGATTACATCACAGTTTCTAAATCTTTACTTTTACACATATATATTGCATATTACAATAATAACATACTAAAAATGAAAATACTAAAAATACAACCCTAAGAAAATGTGGTTTGTAAAAAGACTATCCCATTTTATCTGCATAAAGATAAAATATCCAGTGAAAAGATATGTAAGATTACTGTAATATAGCTCCATCTGCAGAAAAAACTGCAAGATTGCAATGCAGTTATTTCTGTTTGATTCTATCTAGCACGCTGTGTGCACACTGCACCATATTTTTCTTGCACCAATACAGTGCATTGCTGTGGAACAATTGTTATACAGTGTATATTCAGCACAGCTGAAGATTTAATTTGTTTGGAAACGGAGTCTTAATAATTTCCTGTTTTGCACCGCTTTGATTCAATTACATTCGAGATTAGTCATTGGTATCATACAATGCACTGTAACTGAACAGCAGTTTTACTGGGTTTATTCCAATGATTACTTTGACTTACTTTCTTTTAATGTGTGCTCTCATTCATTTTATTTTTGTTATTTATTCTCTCTTTTCTGTCAGGGGATCAAAGAATTCTCAGTATTTTTTAAAGCCTTTAAGCTCTTTGTCACACTACTTTTGAGAATTTAGCCCGCACAAAAGTGCTGTGGCACATCAGATAAACATCAGCCACAGCCATAAGTATCCTCCTATTTGCAGATATCTGGGTCAACATACGATTGCAGGACATTTTCTGTCCCAGCCATAATTTGAAAATAATGAATTCATAAATACTAAGGTATGCATTTGCTGTGTAAATACACCATTCCTGAGGCAAAATGTAAACGTATTGTTGGTTTGAAAAATATTATTTAAAAATACAAAATGGCCTTTGAGAACCTCTGAGAAATGGCATTTTTCTCTTCTCCCAACTTCTTGAGCCAAACTGTATGTCAAATATATGAAATATAATATATTATATAAAATAAGTTATGAATTCATTTTTTCTGTTTTGATTTTGTTGAAAGATCTCATTTAGAAATGTCAAACCATTTACTATCAGCATTTTTTTTTTTAAAAAAAGGAAACCATTCACAACATATGTGCAACCCAGTTACCAAAACCTATTTAGCCTGGAGGAGTAAGAGACAAAAACAGGGAGACGACCTGACAAAGAAGAAGTGACATGGTTGAGTCATGTGCTAGCACCATGGGTTGACCAAAGGTCAGTCCTCTTTGACATATTTTGTCTTTTTCCAGTGAAGACTGAGTGTGTCACTCTAACTGCAAACCCATTGCACATGTTATCAAAAGAAGACAAACTCATTTCAGAGTTTCTGTCCTTTTATTTACATAACTACATCCTTGACTTTCACAGATCATTAAATTCCACGGATAATATCTTTTACTGATAAAACACTAATATTAGTGCTGATTAGCAACCCTGTTATCATATAAAATTAACATAAGAAATGCATATTAAAAACATACAAAATATTATTATATTAACAACAGTTTTGTGGCCCTGAGTATTTATTTGTCACAAATATGTCATAATCTACAAATAAAAGGATATATCCATTCAGCCGAGTCATTTTTTTGCAACCCTGTTACCATGTCACGATTGATAAAATGATCAGAAATGTTTTTATTACCTCACAAGGGTTGGATCTATTGCCTTTGTAACATTTTGAATTATTATATAATTGGTGTATTTGAGCAAAGATGTGAAAATAAATACTTAAAAATGCTAAAAAAAAAAAAAAAAAAAAAAAAAAAGTATCTTTGATGCTTGAGATGGAATTTTTTTTTTGACAGAACCCCTCCCCCAGAAAAAGACAGAAAAAATGTCAAATAAAGGGTCCTTTCCTTTTTTCTGTCTTTAAAATAAATTTATTAATCTATTCATCTATCTATTTATTCATTTATTCATCTTTCAAATATCAGCCAGGTCATGTCAAGCGTTTCCAGTTCCGTATATCAAATGGCAGAATTAAAAACTGTACGAAAGCTTTAATTATTTCCTTTTTTTTTAAACGGTTTTGGGGAATAAATGATTATAAAAACCCGAAGTTGACAAGTGCTTTGGTGTTCCCGAAACTCCTCGCGATGGCAGGTGTGTTATCATTACGGAGCTCTGAAAAACAATGTCAGAGTGGGAGCTCTGTCTGTCATAACGCTGCCTCGTCATTGTTGGTGACGTTCCCCCTTCCACCCGGTCAGAGCTGTGTGTTGGTAGCTGGTAGGCAGGAAGCTAACTGCTGGCTAACCTGCCGTGCTACCTCCTCCGCCTCCGAAGGCAGCTGAACGGAGCCGTGAATGAACCACGCACTTCAATGCATCCCGTGTGGCCGCGATGGCAGCGACAGAAACGGTCTGAGCCTTAGCTCTTAGCCATGTAGCTCAGTTGTCTGTTATATCTGTAGTTAATGTTAGTGTGATTCGTGCCCTTAGCTGTTTCCACCAGTAGCTAGCTTTTTTTCTGTCCGGGATAGACGGCGGCAGCTAGCCCCCCTTTCTCGCCACTACAGGAGGATGCTGAAGCTGTTTGGTGCACTGGTTATCCTCGGACTGGCCCTGGCGTGCATCACCTCCTGGGTGCTGGACAGCTATGACACGGCTTGGCACCCTAAACGGAGCGTTCACCACCCGACTGTCGGTGATGGAGCTGAATCTAAGGGGAGTTCTCCACCATTTCCCGGCGAACACTTGAACAATATATTCTGGTTTGTACAGGTGGGCTGTTATTCCGTCTGTAGGGATTATTTACATCTAGTGTGTATACAATACAGGCGTTTGACTTTGTGTTAAGGTTAAACTCTCTGAATGATTGACAGAAAGGGGTCAGTGTCCACAGAAGTGCTCCGATGTTGGGTGAAAAGGTGTTTCAACACAGAAACACAGCAACTTTGAGCCAGACTTTGCACTCTTGTTCTATAGCCTTTATACCACAAGAGCTGAAAATGTCACAGAGCCCCATTTAAAATATTTGCCTTTACCCCTCACCTCCATTTGTGTGTGTGTAATTCAAGGTGTCCGATATTCACATTAGTCGATTTCATGACCCAAGGCGCATCCCAGACTTTGAAAAGTTCTGCACCGACACCATTGAGGTGATCAAACCAGCTCTTGTGCTTGCAACAGGTACAGTGATCTCTATCTGGTTCCTGTTAAATTCTTTGCATATAATATGACTGAATGGGTGTGGCTCAAGATCATGCAGTGCCAGACTCATGCAATCAGATGACAGTTTGCTTACAGAGATTCTCCCCTTTTTTCCTTTACCCCAGGGGATCTGACGGATGCTAAAACAGAGAGTAAGGTGGGATCCCTCCAGCACGAGGTGGAGTGGCAGGCGTACCACAACATCCTAAAGAGGTCACGTGTAATGGAGCGCACCAAGTGGATTGACATCCGCGGAAATCACGGTGATTAACCATGGCACTTTTTTCAAAAATTACTATGGTTTCTCAAGGCTCACTGATTCAGCCGAAACATCTTTAGTGTGCTGAGTGTACAGCTAAGATTTTCCGAAGCATCCCACAGGAAGTGGTTCTACCCCTCCTCTTCCCTTCCTCTGTGACTGGATGTGAAACAAGATACCCTGAATTTGTAACTGTCAAAAAAAAGGCAAAGCTGTTCATTGGATCTGCAGTGGCTCTGACAGCTATTCTGCTGCTGATCACAGCTGCTGATGTGTTTCCCGGATGTTTATCTGTGGGTCCTTTAGTAAAGGGAGATTTTTCTTTGTTACAATACAGTACAAGAATAGTTCATCGGTCACCTCCCTTACAGCTTCTACACTGCTTAATCTCACAGTTATTTCATTTTTCCTCACAGATGCTTTCAACATTATTTCACTGGACAGCATCACCAATTATTACAGGTTAGTACAAAGTACCAGTAAATGGCCAGTAAAGTCCCTTACTGCAATTCACAGCAACAAGAGAAAGCTGATTGGAGTATCCTGTGGCATTTGACGCCCATAAACCAGTATAGTTGCAGACTTGTTTTCCATTAATAGTTCAGCTATCTGAACATCCTGACGACAAAAATAGAAGCAGGACCTACACACTGTTTTTTTTGTTTTTGTTTTTTTTTTTCATGTTTTATGTGACATTGCTGATGCTTCTGTTAGCGCTGGCTGGTCTTTAATCTTCCCGATATTCTTTAAAGATCGCATTTATTTATTTATTTTTAAAAAAATCTGTATTATGCTGTACAGTAGCTTGATGCTCATGTTTAAGGTTTCTCAATTTTTATTCTAGGAAATACTCAGCCAATCAGAAAGTAGGCTCTTTCCACTACGTTCACACGACCCCCTTTGGCAACTACTCCTTTGTCTGTGTGGATGCCACCCTGACTCCAGGCCCCAAGAGGCCGTACAATTTCTTTGGTATTCTCAACCAGGTGAGTTTGTGCAACACCTCTTCATGAACAATTCTGAGATCTTTAGAAAGCGGCGAGTTTTTGAAGGACTACATTCCTCTGTTAGAAAATGTGGTCCAGCAAATGGTAAACAGGAAAGAAAATGGTAAACGCACAGTGTTTTAGTTTCTGAGTAGCAATAACTAAAGTATCTGCTTAGCTGTCTGTTTTCATAAACATGAAGTTTTTTTGTCATATCTGACAGACTCAAATGGACTTGCTGGACACGTTCAGAGCTGAGAGTCTGAAAAGCAACCAGTCGATCTGGTTTGGCCACTACACCACCTCCACCATCGTCTCTCCTTCTTCAGGAGTACGAGACATGATGAGGCAAGAACAATCCCCAATTTTGAATCTTCTTTTTTTTTTTTCTTCCTATTTTTATTTTAAGGGTGAGCTGAGGAAATGAAACATTTTTTCCATCACGTCATGGTGCAAACATTCAGCAACCTCCTCCTTTTGGCTGCAAGCTAAAATTGTGTCTCAGTCTTAGAATGATAAAAAACAAATGTAAGAAGCATTTTGACTGTCTGCTTGTTTCAAATTCATGCTGTGGAGTAAAGTACATATTCAACTGCCTCTGTTTGCAGACACTTAACAAGTCTAACTAAAATTTCTACGTTTTTGTGTTAAGATCTGCAGTTGCATATCTGTGCGGCCATCTGCACACTCTGGGTGGCCTCATGCCTGTGCTCCACAGCCGGCATCCCCAAGGCACTCTGGAGCTGGAGCTGGGTGACTGGATGGACAATCGCAGGTGTTTATAGTCACTACGTGTTTCAACATTTTCTTACTTGTATTTCTGTTTCTGTCGTATTATCGCCCATATTTTTCTAACATCTTTCTACAGGTACAGGGTTCTGGCCTTTGACCATGACCTGCTGAGTTTCTCTGATCTGAGGTTTGAGCAGTGGCCTGCAGTGCTCATCACAAACCCCAAGGATGCACAATATCTGCACCCAGGGGTGGAGCCACTGGGTCGGATACGAAGGTCGACGCACATCAGGTGTTTTGTCTATGCGTTGAATTTTCTGTTTTCTTTTGTTCCAGTGCAAATGAATTTCAATTTCTAATATTTAAGAATTCATTTTCTTTTCTTTTCTGAAGGATCTTGGCCTTCTCAGAGGCCCCAATCACTGCGGTGCATGTGAGTGTAGATGGGGAACCTCTGGGGAAAGGTCACTCTGCTGGAGGCCCCCTTTATGTTCTGCTATGGGATCCGTCTCTTTACCTCACAGGACTGCACACAATCAGAGTTAAAGTGGAGGTCGGTGCAACATTCATTTATCTTCCACTTTATTGTGTTCTGAGACTTTTGAATATTTCATGGGTCTTTTATTAGATTAAGAAGATTTGTTTTCCTTTGTTGAATTATGAATAGCTGTATTAGATTTGCTGTCTGGGAATTGTAGCTAGAAAACACCCACTGGTGGCTATGGGGGTTTGTTGTACTCTCGTACTTTTAAAAAAATGCTCCTACCTTTCTCTAAAAACTAAGAACTTCTTGTCTTTCTATGTGTGCATGTGAGTCAGGACGCGGCAGGCCGGTCATCAGTGCGGGAGCAGCACTTTACTCTGGAGGGCGATCTGACTCCTACCTTCGGCTTCGTGCAGTCTTTCATCCTCCTCACAGATCACTACATCCTGGGCCGGGTGGCCTTTATAATCACGATGCTGCTGAATATTGGTGTTCTCATGGCCTTCAGGTTTATGCCTGTTCTCTCGGGCAGAGGTGAGCTGTCTCTGACTAACCTTCAGATAAATAGATCATCATAATGTAACAGACTGTTCAGGTTCAGTCGCACTGAA
The DNA here is from genome assembly GCF_001858045.2 of Oreochromis niloticus. Taxonomy (NCBI): domain Eukaryota; kingdom Metazoa; phylum Chordata; class Actinopteri; order Cichliformes; family Cichlidae; genus Oreochromis; species Oreochromis niloticus. The sequence continues at coordinate 19,233,154 of NC_031983.2, read as the reverse complement.
CTTGAGACACAGACAGGGTTCTCAATAAGGATTCAATGTCAGCTTTTAAAATGCACACTATAAGAAGTCTCTCTGCACTGTGCGCAATCATAGATGTTTGGTATTTCATTATGTCTACAGGATTGACCTCTCAAGTGTGTATGTCACTCCGCTTGGTCAGTAAAATAGACACTTTCTACTACTCTCTGCTGCTGTTCAACCTGTGCACGGCCTTAGGTGAGTTTAATGCTGTGCCTTATTCCCATTTAACTTTTTCCGTCCTCTTTGTCCAAAAATATATTTTATCTGCCATCCTACACTGTATCTATCATGTATAATAAACAATAGAGTTGTTTGTGGTTGCCAGATTTGAAGCTTGTACAAAGCAGTGTACAAATAACATCTGGTTTGCTTTACAAGATTACCCAGTAATCTCTCCTATGTTGCTGTAATCCATTCCTCTCTTCCTTCAGGCCCGTGGTTCATAGGAGAGCTGATTGATGGCCACAGTGGGGCCTGCTTCGCCTTTGGAGTGTTCATTGATGGACATTTTCTAGAGGGCAGTCTCACCTATGTGGTTGGAGTTGTTCAAGTAAGAACATTGAATTTTTTTCCCCCCTTGTTTTGGACACATTAGCCTCTCTGTGATTCTGTACATACGTGTCATATGTCCAGCTGTAGACTGTAACTGAACATATTTGCTTTAAATTTAAATTAATTTTGTTTTCAGCAACTCTTAGGAAATGTGAACTTCCTGCCCAGCACCGACTGTTGGATAGGAAAAACTAATAGCTTGTGAACACTGTGGGACCCTTAAAGGTGGAAAGCTTTCTCAGGACGTGGAAAAATAAATCAGTGACATGGAAATGAAGGGAGCATTTCAGAAGTTCTCCTAAAATACTTATTAATAATAATAATAATAATAATAATAATAATAATAATAATAATAATAATAATAATAATAATGATAATGATGATCATGATTCCTGAAAACAAACTCTTTAGGATGGAAAAAAATCGCTGGTTAGGTCATGTTGCCACAAACTGGATCAAAGGTCAGACATAATTGGGCAATGTCGCAAATAATGGAGTTGAAGAGAACTGAAAACTCTTTATTTAAACCGAAAGTAAATATACAGTGGCAGAATCTTTAAAAAGAAGAACATTAAACCCAAAATGAAGCTTAAATAAACTAAATAACTAAATAGAGAGAATGGTAGCTATAAGATCCTTTTTAAACAATTAGTAGAGTGACAACATATTTCCTCTAAAGACTCATCTGTTACACCCTTCATGAACCAGAAAGAGGAAGGATAAAGCATGCAGCTGGGTGGGGGAATTACAATATTCTCTCTCTAAAGCTATAAGCGATGATATAACCTGTGGGTACTGCTTCATTCATAAATGCATGTTCTGTTCACATCAACTAAACTCCTTTCCTCTCTGCCAGCTCCTCTTCTTCAACATGCCCCTCACTTCTTATCTCTGCTGGAGCCTCCACCACCGTTGCCGTGGCAACACCTTCCGATCCCACTTCCTGCGGCCGGGCTGCCGCTGGAGGACTCTGGCTGTTCACCTATTCATGCTGCTGCTCCTCACCTGGCAGGCCCATTCCTGCTACTTCCTCCTGGAGACCTATGGCCCCATGGCCTTTTTCCTGTCTCCTGTGCGCACGTGGGCGTTAGGGCTCAGCCTGCTATTGGTCTACCGCGCCTGGACAAGCCCCGCCTCTCTCATTCGTGACACAAGCAAGAGCGTCTCTCCCTCTTGACAGTAATTGCACGGTACCGCCGCTGTTTCCCCTCAAGCCTGACTCTCAGATATATTTTGCTGTCTCTATCCACGGCGCAAGCCTCAGTTTCCCCCGCAAAGCAGCCCCTTCCTTTCTTTCTTTCCTCTATCCGAAGCCACTTCACGGTACATCACTCACTATCCTGTTTCTAGATAGTGTTGTTTACTTAATATGCATGTTGTTGTAAATCACCGGTGAGCACATTTCTGGCCATATTCATAGCAATGTGTACAGTGTAAAAAAACAAACAAAAAATACCTTGGATACTATAAGGGTAAATTAGCCAATCTGAGCTATGTGACAGACTAGTCCAACGTATGCTGCTGTTGACAGTATACTGTATTAGAGTTGTATTCTCCTGTGGTTTAAGCTGAGTCATTTACTTCAAATTTAGCACTTTTTGGAAGTGTTGCCTTGGCCAAAATGCCACTTCACCACTGCCAAAGGATGAATAAGAAAGATTTCACCTTTCCTTTTCTTCTCTCTTTAAACTCATTTTCATACGCTAATGAAGGCTGGATGTGCCAAAATGATCCTTGTGGTTACCTTCTGATAACAACTCACGTGCATAAGAAAGGATTGAACCACCTTTTGTATGCTATATCCTTTTCCATTTACATCTTGTGAAGGTGACGCCAGTAATGGAACCTAGACGATCGTATTCTCAAGTTAATTTTACACACAATTACAGATAATCACATGAAGGGAAGTACAAATTAATCAAGTACTGTAGCTGATGTGTGACTGCTAGTTTTCAAGTTAAACAACTGCCAGTATCGTCAATGTTCACATTGGAATATTCATATCAAAACTTTAATGCCAGTCTTTACCAAAACACAGAGAAGCCGCCTCCACTTTTTTTCATGTTCCTTCAAACATGATTACAGAAAGCAGCTGTTTGTTTCTCAGGAATGTGAGCAATTGAACAAAAAGCTGGTCCAAGTAGTACTTCAGGACAATGTTTTTGTACTCATAGAGTAGCTCAGTAAACTAAACCCGTATTAAACAATCCAAATGTGTGGTGGCTAAAAAACGAAATGAATGTTTTAATAGCTTTGGTGAAATGAGATGAGCCAGTGCTATGCTGTTTTTTATTTATTCATTCTTATTCTATTGTGTGATTTTTATTTCTCCCCCCTTGTGTTTTAAATCTGCACTGGAAAATATTCTTCATTGTCGGGATGAATGTGGTTGAAAAGAGCATTCCTTGTGTCTGAAGTCGATCTAACTGATCGGCGTGTGTGTGCGTGTGTGTGTGTGCGCACAAACATGTTTTCTCTATGTTATTCAGATTGCTAATCTGTGGGAACTGTAAACTAAGTCTTTCAGTCCTTTCTAGTCAACAGTAGCAGTCGCCTGGATTCTACAAGAACTCATCTGAAGTACAGAAATGTTCTCTTTTTTTTTTAACCTCAGCCAGACACAGCACGAACTGTGGAGAGCTGACCCTCATAGTTTAATACTACAACAGCTGCCAGACACTAAATAAATGAAAGTATGTGCCGTCTTGATAACAGGGGTTTAATTACTTTTTCCACCCCTTTCTGCACAGACAAGTCTTCATTTGTATAGGAGAACCACCAAGTGTACAAACAGGAAACAGATGGATATTTGGAAATTCTGGACTTTTGTTATTAGGGGTTTCTTCTCTAATGATGCTCAGTACCTCACTCAAGCTGTGTAATCTGTCCACAAGGAGGCAGTGTTGAATGAATTTGGATGAATCATGACTGTGCTGCATTTCACTCTCACTTTAAAATTATGCATGGGAATGTTTTTTGTTTTGTTTTTGTTTTTGAACAAAGCATCAGAACTGTGTTTTTATTAAGACGGGTTTATTAGTTTAATGGCACTAAATGATTATGGTTAATAATGACTCTGGATGTGATTGTTCTGTACTTTACACAAGAAAAACTGACAATGACTCCACAACCATTTCATCTCTTACAAGGAGTATATTGTAATGTGTTCAAACACTGAAGCATATGATTGAATAGATAAGGATTTTACACCTGCCACATATTTTTCTTGTGACAACTGAAATTAGAGCCGACCACAATTTTATTTTATTAATGGTTTCTAGTGCTGTGAAATAAAAATGTTCATTATAGTAAATGATAACTTTGTGTATAGATTCATTTATTTCCAAATGATGTTACACAGAAGGGAACAAGGTGGCAAAACAGTAAAAAAGACAGATTTAAAAAAAAAATAAAAATACTGTATACAATAATGTAAAAAAACCCCTTGAGCCACCCGTTATTCATGTTTTGTGTCCAACATATGTTTTTGTCATTTTTAAAGTGGGCTTGAGCAATAGTTCTCTAGGCTTTCTGAAGGTTATATAAAGTTTTATTCATTCTCAGTCCACTCCTTAGACCTGAACACATCTTTAGCCACTTTGTTACTAGCAACGTGCTGCAAGAACACAATTCATTCATAACGTTCATTTATGTGAAAAGCGAAAGGCCATTTTCAGAAATGGTCTTGGTGGAAGGACTGAAAGAACACATCCTTTAAGAAGGAAAACTGAGAAAAGGTTGATGTATGCAAATTACACAAGTACCAAAGTGAAAATCTGTGCAGTGATTGGTGTTATAAAGTGATATTTGGCATTTTTGGTTTAAATAATCATTTAGCGAGAAGGTCAGAGTCTCTACAGCCATCTGTAAACCACAGTGGAAGCTCCATCATGGTTTCGAGCTGCATTTCAACCAGTGTTGTTGGATATCTTGTTAAAATTAATGGAACTACGAATATAGAAATAAAGAGTCAGAATTTGATCCACCATGCAATACCATCTGGAAAGCATCTGATAGCAACGGCTGCATTTTTTAAACATGACACTGATCTCAAACACTATATTGAAAACCACTTATTTCCCACTTTCCCAAATGTTACCTGGTCTGTTAAATCTCAACTTCTACTAGAACATTTGGATATTAGGGTCAAATTTTGGCCTGAACACCATAAAAGTATAGATGGTTCAGTGGTTAACGCTAGTGATGGTAGTGTAATGGTATGGAGGATATGTTCTTCATTTAGCCTACCCAAGTATAGCTACTGATCATGCCCATCGCTTTATGACTTCAGTGTACCCGGTAACTTTGGGTACAACAGAAAAAGCCCTGCTAAGTTTTTGCTATACTAAAGCAGGGAATTTCAAGGTTTTATCCCACATCAGCACCGTTAAGAGACTGATTTTTAGGTTAATATCATGTGTCAGTACTGCAACACTCTGCTCTACGGTTCTTTCACTGCTGCACCAATTTCCAAAAGACTAAACAAACTCTTATTAAAAACTGAAGACTTGTTCGATTGCTAGATTTTATTATTTATAATTCAGTTGTAATTAGCTGGCCTCGGTTAATCAGCGCAATATTTTGACTGCAGCTCATTAAGTAACTGTTAATGGCAGAGATAACAGGCAGCAGTAAGGTTAATTTCCCATGGTGAGTGGTGAGAGCGCAGCCTCCACTGGAATCACTGTAGATTTTCTTCAGTGGGATATTTTTATGATTTGCTTGCCAATGTTTCCGCCTTTCATCATAGAGCAAAATGCATCTGCAAGAAAAGGAAAAAAAAAAAAAATTAACTGCCCACAACAACTTATACAATTACAAAAATGTTGAAATTCATACTTAAATACCTCCCATATTCTCTATGCCATTCACCACAGTTTCCAGAACCTGAAGAGTGAAAGCAAGATTAAAGCGATGAAAACAAAGACAAAGATGAAGTGTGCAATTTGCAAAGGTGCTTATACAGTGAACCATACAGTGAACCACACAGCATCACCATTTCCTCTGTACCTTGATTCGACCTGATTTAATCCACTGGCTGAGCTCACACAGGGCAGCGTCTGCTTTGCTCATGTAGTTTAGCACCGTAAAGCGTTCCCGGGTGATATTTTTACTTTGCAGGTTCTTCTGAGTCTCCTCGCTCAGAGGTGGTGGATATGGCACGTCCTTGTTATACTGTGAGATCTGACCACACAGGATTATGTGGCTGCCGTTGTTCATCTGGAGATGATCGCAAGTCGATGTGTCAGATTGATCTTACAGCACACAAAACACTGTTGCACCTACAGCCATCACGTCCAACACTATTCTTTTACAGCACATACGGTTTACTTCCCAAAAATGATTCATCCCCCTATGAAAACTTCATTCCTTTATGATTCTCTTCTACATAAAAGCTTAGCTGGTTAAATTTTGCCCATATTCAGAAAAATATAGTTGTGATGGAAGTTTCCAGATGCATTTTTAACCCTTTCCAAAATTATTCATACCTTCATCTGCCTCACTATTAAGCCAATTGTTGTTTACTGCACAGATATTTGAGTACACTCAGTATTTTCCAGAAGTCTCTACAATTTTAAACAAATCCAAGCCATGTTGATTTCTAAAGCATTCCTGGGGGCTATAAATTGAATGGAATTGGTATAAACACTCAGTACTAGGACATCCGCCAGAATGTAAAAAAAAAGAATTAGGTGTGGATCTCCAGTCATGAGGATGCCATAGGCTACAAAACCATATCCAAGTGACTCCAAGTTCCTGATGCCAGAAAAGAGCATTGTTAACAAGTTGAATGTATTCCACACCATCAAGAATGGGAAAGGATCTGTTAGAATACCTAAGGGGACACCTCAGCTCACAGCAGCCAACAGTAACCCACACAACACAACCAAGGATATTCTGCAGAATACCAGCAACTCCAGAAGTTTTTACAGTTTTCAAAACAGACACTGCAGAGAACATTTTAGAAGGGGGATGGGAGTCTTTATGGCCAGCCAAGGAACCACTCAGTTACAGGCATACGAAAACTCACCTAGCCTTTGCAAAAGCTCATTTAGACGAAGAACCCTATAATTAACCCTATAATTGCAAATAAGAAATAAAATATAAAAGTCTCATTGATGTTTAAAATCTCTTTTCAAGAGAGACTTAGACAAAGAATTTTTGTGTCAAATAAAATGCAAGTTATTAAATATATTAAAAATTCATGTGCCTGCATTTCTTAAAACCTTATGTCACCTTCTTATGTTATTGTGCAGGAGAACACTTGATCTGCCAAAACAAACAAACAAACAAACAAACAAACAAACAAACCCCCCCTCAAAATTCAACAGGGGTGTGAATAATTTTGGGAATAACTGTACATAACAATGAAAATTTAATCAAGTAGATCATCCATGCAGATAAAAATTATGTAGTACCTGTGCTATAACAGCATCACTAATGGCACCCCCTACGTTGTCAAAGTAAACATCAATGCCATCAGGACAGCTCTCCTTAAGCTTCGTCGGGACATCCTCCAGGTGATAGTTGATGGCTGTGGAGAAACCCAAATCTTCCACTATAGCTTTACACTTCTGATCAGAACCACAGATCCCCACCACTCTCACACATCCATCCAACCTGCCAATCTGGGGGAAAAAACCAAAAACCAAAAACAAGCAGAGTAATAGATCTACAATTTTATGGAAGTCTGGCAAGTTTTTCCTATATCTCAGACAGTTTAATGTCTACAAAACACGCTAAACTGTCTGGTACTTGTTGCATTTACCTGTCCAGCAATGGAGCCACAGGCACCAGCTGCGCCGCTTACTACCATCGTGTGATTGGCCCCTTTGGTTATGTGACCCTTCTCTCTGATACCCAGTAAGGCAGTGAGACCTGTTATTCCAACTGCACCCAAAAAGTAGGACAAGTGTCCATCAACCAGCTGTGGATCAACCTGCAAAGAGACCAAAACCTGAATGACATCAGCATACATACTGTAGCAGGTAAGCTGCTTTTAGTCAGTGTGTTTTGCAAACACAGGGTATGAATCAGTTCCTTCACATTTGCAGAACACAGTGTAATTTTTATGTACATATCATTAAGACAGGTTTCCTCTTCCTGTCTGGAAGAGGAAATATGATCCTGTTCACCAAACAGTGGTGACACACAGGAACAGAGACCTTCTGTAAGTCACTTCCGGTCATAACAGCATGGGTTTGCCAAGGCCAGTTGAATGAAATGACCACATCTCCCGCAGCAAAATTATTGCACCGGCTGGAATCAATCACTCCCACACCTCCACCATCCACGCACTTGGAAATCTGCCATGGAGTCAGGTAATCAGCGCCGGTGTCCTCATTCATTCTACATCGCTGACAGGGAAAGAGTTTTAGTAGGAGTTAAAAAACAAACAAACCCCAAAACAAACCATCAGCTGTTACTTTATTGTGCTGTAGTCTTTAATTTTAATTACAACATTTAATTACTCCAGACAGGAAACGCTAAAGGTCATGACTGATGCCTGCTGTGGCTGTACCAATGTCATGTGTTTGTGTAATACCATGTAAGGGTCGACTGAAAGATAAAGCGTCCGAACAAGAACTTCCCCATCTTTCAGGTCAGGTGCTAAAGTAATCTCCTCCAGGCGGAAATTTTCCGGAACTGGCGCCCCGTTTTTACCTGTATGCAAAAACAGAAGGTTGAGTAAACACTAGCCACGTGATTGCAGTAATGGTGCAGTATCAGTTACTGTATGAAAGACTTAAAGACTCAAGGTGCAGAACACGATAAAAGAGGAGGGTAAAAAAGTTACACACCTGGTCGTGAGTTAAGAACGACTCTTTGCACCTGCATCTCGCTGAAATATCGCGAGCACCGAAGTTGTGTTTGTAGCAATGACTAAAACAGGCAGCAAACGTCAAGTTTCTGTGAGCGTTGAGCTCGGTCACAGTGTTAGAGAAAACAATGTGGACAAAGTATTTTACCGTCAATAGCAACACGTGAAGATATCGAACGGCTTACATTACCGAACAGGTTTCTTGTTATCAGTTTGCAGGCTAGCAGAATGTCAACAGAGACCACGAAGAAAGTCACGACCACAAGAGCGAGAGAATTCCCTGCTGCTAAAGTCCGTGTTCGTTTAAATCCCGCGAGACTGAGGGTTAGGGTTGAGGGATTTTTTTGTGTGTGTTTTTTAGAAGTTTTGTCTACATTTAGATTTGCTAGTAATTCATTCTTTTTTTAAATGCAGTATATATTGAAATAATATAAGGTCTAACTTGAGATACCTGAATGAAAGTGCGACATTATTCCACCGATGTTCCGGTGCAGCGGGGGTTTACTATCTTGCCTGTGATAAACTAGGTGCCGTTGAGCCGTTAAGATATAAACGGTACGCGGCCTCAACAGCCCCATTTTATTACAGTCGAGTTTATCAACACTGCAGCTAATTAACATTTTAGCAGTTCAGTCGGTCCGTTTGACATTTACATATTCACTGTTAATGTCCCGTTGCACCACCGACTGCTAGCTAAAACTGAATCAAAGTAGGACTGGGGAAGTGACGCCTAGTGAGGAAAAAAAAAAGTTTGATGCTTAAGTCAGTCGCTACCGTTACACTATTCTAGCATGCCGTCAGCATTAGGTGCAGCGGGGCGCTGTCGAAACAGCGAGATGATGAAGGCTTGTGTGCCATGGAAGGGCAGAGTTTAATGTAAGTACTGTTACTGCATAAGGGCTGTTTGTGCATGCTACTAAGTATTTTGTTTATGAAGGCGAATGCTAAATGGGAAGCTATTAATGTGCCATTACTAGACAGCGAGCTGTTTTGTTTTTTGTTTGTTTTTTGTTTGTTTTTTGTTTTCCCTTTCAACCCACGTCCATCTCACAAACGCGAGTTGTAAAAATCCCAGAAAGCCCCCAGACTACAATTCATACCAGCGATGTCACATTTATCTGAAAAGTCCCTCCTACGTAAACAGTGACACTTGTAAGTTAGGTTGGAATGTGGCGATGTGCTAAAACGTGACTTTATTAAGGAGAAGCATCGGTTTTGGGCAGTCGTTGCAAAAGCGTGTCAGCATTTACAGTGATATTTATGTGCACTGTTTAGAAACATCTCCTGTTGTGTACATTTAGATTAGATTAGATGTACTGATTAAGAATGTGGGCTCTAAAATGTCAGCACACAGAGGGAAGATGCTTGTTTTCTTGTGATTTCATGCTTTCCTTTTCTGCACTTTGTTCTTACTGCTTCCAGAAAATCCAGAATCCAGAAAATGAGCTGGAATCCTCAAACATTAATGACTAACCCATTAATCAACCAAATGTTACAGCCATAAACTTTGAAAACTTATATTGGTGAGTCCTGTCATGTAATTTGAGATCCACAGAGAAGGAGGAGAGACTACAGGCCTGCACTGTCGTGATTTTGCCCAGTGTTGTAATAGAAATTAAAGGATTCAGCCATAATTAATTTGATCCTTTACACATATGAAAAAAAGGCTATGCACTTTGGTGAAAAAACACCCACATTTCCTTTTGGTTTATCGAATTGTTTCAGTTCACTGAACTCCAAAGTCAGCTGATATAGGCTTCAGACCCCCTGCAACTGTGATATGGTTCAGAAAAGGGGTGGATGGTTGACATGAATGTGTACATACATATACAAAGAATAGTTCCGAATAGAGAACACCACAATACAGTTTCGCTAAAACTTAGAGCAAGCAGTCAGGGCTCTTTCACTTTTGTTTTTAAATAATACTCATAATAATAGTAATAATAATAAAAATACTTGTCATTGTTGTCATACACACACACACCTGTTGTTGTCTTCTTTCTGTCTATTTGTCTCCATGATGATCTCCTACTTTTCCTCCTGTCAGCACCACTTGCCAATATCACTATCTGTTGCACTTGTTCACTGCCCCATTCGGATGAGTGCTAAAATAAAAATCGATGCACATATTTGAGATGTGTCCACTTGTACAAAAGGAGTTCTTTTTTTGCTTGTCACGAGAATAATAATAATAACATAATAATAACGATGCAGGCATTAAATATTCACTGGATACTTGCTTCTTCATTTGTGAGGTTCAGCAGGCCTCCACTGGTGAGAGCAGCCTGGCTTCTTCATTTAGATCCAACCACAGTTTCAGGTTATAAATCCACTGCGATTGTGAGATGCTGCTACAGCTATCCTCTTGTTAGCTTGCTTAACTGGTTGAGCAAAAAATAAAAACTTCCATTAGCTTCCTCCAAAGGGTCCCTGGGCTCGGCTTTAAGAGATCGGATGAGGATGAGCCACTACTTTTCCACATCAAAAGGGGCCAGTTGAGGTGGTTTGGCATCCTAGGGGGATGTGGTGTTGCAGACATGTCCCACTAGGAGGAGGCCCCAGGGCAGACCTAGGACACCCTGGAGAGACTGGAAAGATTACTCTAGGCTGGCTTGGGAATGCCTAGGTGTGCCCCTGGCAGTTGGAGGAGATGGAGGTGGTGGAGACCCCTGGGCACTTGCCCAGAATGCCCATTGGATAATCAGGCCGAGCATACAGATAGTCAGCTGTTATATTAGTGCATTCCTTTAATTGCACCTGTGTACTTCCTCTTATTAGTTATCTGTGAAACTGCAGATTTCTACTTAGAGTATATCTCATTTCACAGTTCCACGTTTATTTTCACAGTTTACTTATTTGGATAGCCATTTAAGCTGTTTTTCATTTAGAAATCCTTACATGCTCTGGCTCCAGTCTATGATTCAGTGTGGGTATTTTGTCCTTATCTGTATTTTGTCAGGAAATTGGGCGTTCATTTTGCAATGTTTCCTAAGGTAATGAAAATACCCCATTGAATTGAAGACAGTGTGATTCCTATGAAGTAGCATTTCATTGTTTCACATTATTATATGGAAAACTAAATCACACAACCCTGGTTATAAACACTTTGTGCCCCACACCCTCAAGGGCCTTTCTGCATTTGCCTCTAGAAACAATCTTCCTCTGCTGTTTCCACTTGTAAACATTACACATAGATTTCACAGAGAAAATATTCAATAGAAAGAAAACAAGAAGTGTGAATGTAGTGAAAGGAAAGTGAACGTCCTTCCCCTTCAGACCTTCGGTCCTCCCATGTGTGTTGGAATTTCCCGCATGGACTGAGAAGGATCTTGCTCCGTAAATTACGGCGCCTTGCATGTCAAAGGAAACCCCTTATTTGGGCAGGGAAGTGGGTGTGGCCAGCGCGCTGGTGGTGTTGGAGGGCTGGGTTGGTGGCTGGGTTAAGGGAGGGGGGAAATCACAAGACGAACGGAGACGCGCACAGCAAGTAGGCCGCATTGCCAGTGTGTGTTTTTAGTGCAATCATAGTGCAATAATGTGCAACAGACAGCGGCATCACTGCGCTCACGTTTCTCCAGATTAGCACCCCGTTTCCTGTCGCGAAGGACTCTTGTTTACGCAGCGAGGTTGACCCTCGCCCCCCTCCTCTCTCCCGTGTCTCTCCACAAATTTTCCCTCTTTGTAAGGGGACGTGAAGGGAAGAAAAGTAGCAGTGAGTGAGTGAGGTCAGCAACATAGCATGAGTCAACCTCGGGGATATATGCAGTCATCATCGCAGGAGTGCATTGTGCGGGCCTGCTGCCGCTGCTGGCCGCACAGAGCTGCGAGTGTGCGATCCTGCGGGCTGAGCTGCCGTTAGTAGCAGCTTTCATGACAAACACAGTAAGTATCGGGGAACACGGGGCCGGAGCCACGCTGTCGATGACTGTGGCGTTGTTGATACGGTCGACACTGCGCGTTATTGTGGCCACAGCTTGCTGACAAAGTTTTGTTTACCTCGCCCGTGGCGGACTGGGCGGTCGACAGATCGGAGCTCCATGCGGGGCTTACCGCTCGCCCTGTGCGACGTGTTTAACGTGCCAGTGAACGCGGATCGCAACGAAAATGCATAGAAAGAAACGTGACGTATTAATTTTTTTGACAAGTTGAATCGATAGCGTTGTCTTTTAGCGTGCCACCACACTTTTTTTTCCTCTCTCGTCACGGGGAGCTGCATTGTTGCTTCGGTTTGTTGCAATGGGACATGGCATTAGTGAGTAGATAATCCGTTTTCTGCAACAAAGGGCTTCTCGTAAAACAGGCTGGAAACAGAAAGTGATGTGGAGGGAGTGGGTCCAGGGCAACACGTTGAGTGTTCTTGCGTTTTCTTTATTTGTGCAGGCCGCGTATTGTGTGTGTGTGTATGTGTGAGCGCTGGTGCTGATTTTGAATTAGGAAATGGCGATGGATTAGGGCGGCTAATGGTGCTTGACATTTATTTTAAGCCATTTAACGCGTTAGTTTGTATATTGGGCTAAACCCAAGGCTTGTGTAAGGCTGCACTTGTGATGCGTCATGATGATCTCTCACCTCAGATGGTGCGGTTAATGCTCGGCATGGTCACCCTTAACCGTTTTTATTTATTTATTTATTTGTTTATTTTAATCATCCTGCACGAAACGTGCAGCTTTTCGTAGAGGATGTTTCACAGTTTGAAAACGTGTCTGCATGCATGTGTAGCAGCACATTGTGTTGCTACTGATGCAGAAACAGCTTCTTAGCCCACATAGTGTGGCGATTCACTTTACTCTGTCAGTGGTGTCTCGCAGAGAGTGCAGGATCTGAACAGCTGCAGCTGTCTATTTTAAGCAGTGTGTGTGTGTCTTACCAGGTCACCAGAGTAAAGGGTGACAATTGTCAGTCACTTCCTATGTTGTCAGAAAGGACCTTTGGCAAGGCCATCCTGTAAAGATTCTCGTGTTCATTTATGTAATCATCTTGCCAAATTGTTGGTGTGCAAGACCAGCCGTGCAGCGATTACAAAGCTGTAATGCTTTTCTCTTGAAGTTGTTTAGTGCTGCACAAGGTTTGGTTTGTTTTACACAGACAGAGGATTGATTTGAAATTTTAACAGCAGCAGTCAGGATGTTTTTGGCAAACTGAACTGTGTCAGAATCTGTTTTGAAACTCGGACATCAGATAATATTTTAATAATGGGTTACCAGCAATTGTCAAGATCTTTCCATAAGCTAAAAAAAGCCTTCAAGGCCATTTTGACTTTTTCCTTGCTTCCCCCCTTTGCATAGATAGTTTCATTCTGACTCATCTTTGCTCACTTTCAGTTGCCCTTCTTTTTCGAGTCTCCGGCCGTGGTTCAAAGGGCATGGGTTCCCTTCTTTTCCCTTTGATGAGTCACCAAGTTGTAAGAGAAAAAGAAAAAAAAAAAGTGGTTTCTATCACTTTCAGTCCGCCGTCTGTTACGCGGGAAAGAGAGCTTCCTTTTAGTCAAAGGTCACGTGTGCTGTGAGAAGTTTGATAATGGTGATAAAGCAGTGGTGCAGTGAACAATTAGCTTTTTTTTTTCCCTCAGTGCTTGTTTTTGTTTCAGTGGCGATTAAATACGGCACAGTAATATCCTGTGTGACATTTCCAGGAACTATTGATTTGGCTGTCTCTCTCAACTACCTTATTTTGGTTCCAGTTTTCTACGCACGTCTGGTTATATACATGCTATCCTGCATGTAGGACATCATCCCTTTGTCACATGAGCTTTGTGAATAGGCGCCTCGCATGCTCTGTTCTCACACCCATGCTTTTCGGTCGAGGTCTATTGCTGAAAAAGCAAACAACAGGTTTTTTAAATGATTGAGGCGGGGATGTTAATGAGACCCTCCAGTGGGGAGAGTCCCTTTGGACTGATAGCTCAGTGCTTGACATCTGTCTCATTTTCTCTACAGGGTGTTGTCCATGAATGACAAAGACACACAAACGTCTTCATATCTGTTCACTCCCGGCTGACAACCTGTGATTAGGTCACAAAGAACTTCAGAGGGGATAGAAGATAACCTTGTTTGTCCTGGCTCCTGCTTATTCAGACGTCAGTGTGATTTTTCTGGTTTATTTTATTGTACATTCCCTATAAAAGGGTATACGGTATATTCCCATCTTTGATTGCTGGATTGATACATTCAAGTGGAGTATTATCACTTTAGCTGACTGAAAATCTTTACCTGCCTCGGAATATTCATGCCCGTCATGAGCGTACCGGCGCAGCAGAAACCTAATGCCAAAAGAACAGGCAAACGAATCACATTTTTCAACGATCAAAGTGTAGCAATGAAGGAGACTTCTCAGCACCCAGATGGGTCCTACTATGTGGCGAGTGGTAATGTTTCAGAGCCTGGACAGAGTGAGGCTGCAAGTACTGTGACATCCAATCCAGAGGGCCCTCATATGTACCTCAGCTCTGTCATCTTCAGCCCAGATAAGGGCGACCACAGCAGGGGTCATTATCAGCAGACTGTACCCATGAAGTGGGCTCACCAGGAGCCCAATCAGCAGCAGTCGAGAGCTGCACCTTGGACCACCATGCCTCACTGGGGGCAGAACTTTGCAAGTTATATTGGAGGAGTAACTGACTCAAGGACCCAGAATGTATTTGTGAAGTCAATGCAAGAGACCCCTGGCTTGCAGCCACATCAACAACCACCTAACAGAGCTGCAGACAAACCTACAGTGGAAGTGTTCAGGGATGTAGGCAAGTCTCGGGGGATGGAGTGGGAGCAACAGCAGCAGCAGCAAGTTTTTCAGGACACCTTGAAATCAGGGGTGATCAACACCCAGCAGCAGAGTACATCCCACCCAGGAGGAAGCTCAGTCCTGCAGTCCTTCCAGTTGGCCTTTGGTCAGCCCAAGCAGCACCTGCCCGCCTACTACCAGACGTTCCAAGGTAACAAGACAACTCTACCTAACCCTCCAAACTACTCTGCACAGAATGCAAAATCCCAACATCACTTACAACAGCTGCAGAAGCAAGAACAAATACAACGCCAACAGCAACATCTAATCCAGCAACAAATGCAGCAGCAACAAATCCTTCAGCACCAACAGCATGTGCAGCAACAGCTACAGCAACAGCAACAAATACAGCATGAGCAGCAGCAACAAAAGATGCAGCAGCAACAACAGCAGCAGCAACAGCTCCAAATTCAGCAAATGCAGCATCAGCAGTTGCAACAACAAAACCCCCATGTGCTTGACTATTACCCTGGTGTGCAAAATGCAAACCCTCACGCTCACCCCCAGCCCGTTGTGGTACACTCCTACGAGTCCTCTGGTCCAGCACCGCCAAAGATCCAGGAACCAATCATCCAGGACATCACACCAGAACCACAGCAGCCATCAGACCCGCTGCAACCCCCTCTGCAGTCTGAGCCCCTGACTCAGTCTCAGCCTCAGATCCAGCTTCAATCCCAAACGCAGCTTCGCAGATCTCGACGGCTCTCCAAGGAAGGTGGCGCGCCTTCAGACAATCCCTTTCTGCCTGTCCCCTTGGAGCAGTCGGCACCAGTGCTTCAGGGACCGCAGAACGGGTCACGAGACATCCAGGCAGCCCCGACAGGTGTCATCCAAAGCACACGCAGGAAACGCAGGGTTTCCCAGGAGGTCAACCTGGAGATGCTTGCTCAGAAGGCCTCAGAAAGGGAGTCTCCACCATCACATCTTAAGGTAAATGCATAATTTTATTTGGAAACTGGCAATGCAGCTATTTTTTTTCCCCCCTTGCCTTTGCTTTTATGTGCCTTTCTGTTTTCCATGTTGTTTTGCTCACTCATCTGCTTCTCAGCTGTTTTCTATCAAGCATGAGGACGGCAGAAATAAGTATTGATATAAAAGGACAGAATGTTCTGAATCCGAGTGATTGCACTGCTGTTTAAATCTAAACTTGTCGCTACAAGCTGGAAGCCTTAATTGCAAATATTTCAGTGCGAGCTGGAAGTCTAGGTTTCTAGCGTTATCCCAGGGTATAATTGCATTGGGACTTTTACTCCCAGAGCAAGAGTGGGAACTGGGACAAATGCCACTGCCAGGAAAACTGTGCCAAAAGTTGTGTTGTTTGTGATTAACGTGTTGCTGGAAGAGATGCTGAATGTAATCAGAGCCCAGTGAAGTGTACGCCGCAAAAGTAAACTGCTCAGCTCTGCCCTGTGGGGAAAATCTGCAGCTAAGACAAAACTTTACATAGCAAATATTAAACTGGGGTAAAATGTGCTCTAGGAAAGCCTCCATGTCTGACTTTACACCTCTCACAGGATTTGTTAAATGTACAAACCTGATATTATGCCCTGACTGTACCATGCAAAGTCATACAATTATCTGTGTTTATGTGCTGAATGTCTTTATTGTGCAACAAATGCTGTTGCTAAACAGTGCTGAGTCAGTACATCTATAGTTAAGCATGGCTTTGGCCTGAATTTCCCTCACAGTTAGCTGCTTGTACAGACAGTGTGTTTAGTTACATGCTTGCACACCCTCCCCTTTAAAGCAGAGAAACTCCAGCCTGCCCTCCCCCCATTATCTATACAGGGAGGGGTGCAGGGTTGTCCTGCCTGCAGTGCTCAGCAGAATATCTCTCCACCACTCTGGTGGAAGGGCTGGAGTTTTCCACCAGCAATAATGAGAGCTGCTCCAGCTTAGCCACAGTGCTGCATGCCTTTCTAACCATGAAGATGCAGTGTGCAGAGACGGCATGCATCTGCCTTCAGCTGTCCTATAATGTGGTCGTTTAGATGGCTTTGAAGTTGTTCCTCAGTTGATCACGGCACAGAGGCTGCTCGGGCCCACTCATTATGGTTTGTCGAAGGAAAAAAACTGTGAAGAATGCCTTTGGGGGTTGTTCCATCGAAGTGCATGTTAAATATGTCACTAAAGTGCTGCACCTAGCAGTAAAATACGATAGTGAAAGGGCTGAGAGTGAGACATTATTATATTTCAAATTCTGGCATTTGAAATGTTTCTTTCCACAGCAGTTCACTTTCTCTTGTGCTTTTTTTTTTTTTTTTCAGTGTGATTGGTGCCTGCATCTGTTCGAGTATTGATTTAATTGTTGTTTTGTGGGATTCCAGTTTATTGTACTGATTAGAGTTCGGCAGCCTGTTCAGCTGAATTAACACCCATCCTGTTAATCAGATCTATTTACTGGGGTGTGCTAAGCTGGAAAACAAAGCTACTCTTCCTTGGAGTTGGTAGGCAGTGGCATTGTTTACAGATGTTGTTTACTGGCAATTGATTTAATTAGTTGTCCTTTTTGCTTGTTGCTTCTGGTGAGTCTTTAGCAGTCACAGTGTTGTTGTTTGAGAAGTCAGATTAGCTTTTTTCTTTTTTTTTTTTTAAATACTATCAAGTAGGCAGTAGAACTCATTTAGTATGGGTATAATTTTTTGATATGTCATATGCTTTAAAAGAAAACCATTTATAAAGAGTATTGCAATAACGAATTTTCATCTCTATTAGGAGCCACACAGGCCATGGAGTCCCACAGAACAAGAGATTATGAACCCTAAGCGACCTCGAGACGACAACCTTGTTCCACTTGTCATCCCCGTGTCTGTTCCAGTCCGGAGGCAGGAACCCTCGTCTCCCGAGAGTGACGAAGCAAGTCTGGCAACCAACTGGCCTCACAGGTCTTCAAACTCCCAGGATCTCGGGCGCACAGACCACAAGCCCTCGGTCATCGTCACCCGAAGACGCTCACTGAGGAACTCCTTGTCAGACAGTGCAGAGCAGGTGGGTACACATGAAATTCTTGCTGCTTTTGCTTTTTCTACACTCAAAACACACTTTTATATGCAGAACTCATTCACCAAAATCTCAGAGGGAAGTTGCATGGGAGTCTCCATGCAGTTAGGGAGAATACATTGGAGTCCCACGTTTTATATACATTTGGTTTGTTTTGTTTTTTTTCTGTTATAAATCCTTGAATTTATTCCACATTGTCCCACCCATGAACACATTCTCCCTTCCCCCAGCCAGGCTTCATGCGTTCCCTGCCCCCATATTCGTCCTGTACCCTTTTCTCCCTTTCTCTCATTTATTTGGATGGAGGGGGGATAGCTGGTGAACTCTTTGCCCTGTCCCAGATCAGGCAGATTAGCAGGCTTTAGCACTGCCGTACTGTACATTATGTACCTAAGATTTGAGGGTTGGGGTCCCTGTTCTCTCTCTCTCTTTTTTTTGAGGCGTTTACAGTCACTAAACCAGCTTTGTGTATAATTTATTTTAGCATATTTTTATTTGAGACACAAAAACGTCTGCTATAACCTCACCTCTTAAAATAACATTTTCCTTCCTTCCCAGAACGATGGCGCAGAGGGCGAAAAAGACGACGATGGCAAAAAGTCCAAACGCCGTCCACGCCCTGAGCCTCTCTTCATCCCGCCACCTAAACCTTTATTCATCGCCCCGCCCGTCTACTCCAGCATTACACCCTACCAAAGCCACCTACGTTCCCCCGTACGCCTCGCCGACAATTCTATCACCATACCTCCCTATACACCACCGCCGATCCTCAGCCCTGTTCGTGAAGGCACCGGACTGTACTTCTCCACTTTCCTGTCATCTGCTTTGGCCAGTGGCCCAGGCCTTCCCCCTCCCGCTACACCCAAGTCAGCCACACGCAGCCTATTGCGATCTAGTAAGTAAAAAAGGAAGTTTATAGAACTCAGCTGAATGAATTTCCAGTTTAGATCTCCTGTGGATTAAAGTTTTGTGCACTTGTAATAAGCACCTTGCTGTAGTTCCCCATAAATAACTGAATATAAGACCAGGTACATTTTTTTTTTTGAATATATCGTGACGGACTGCATGTTAGTGTACTCCTGTGCTGTGTCTTTGTTGTTGCTGGAGTGAGTGCGTTATGTGTGTGTTTTTGCTGCCCCCTTAGACAGCTGCGACATCACACCACCAGTTTTGTCTGCTATGAGCGAAGCCACTCCGGTCAGCAATGAGCCGTGAGTATTTCTCCTGTGCGATCAGTTTAGAGGTTAAGTGCTATTTTGAAAGGAATTCTATTGCTACAATGAATTATTCAAAGCATAACAGTGAATTGAATTATGAAACGTCTTGAAGGAGAACATAGACTTCTTGAAATTCTAATCCCGTCTTTTAATGCGGCCTCCCCCTTCACCACAGTTACCACTGAATTCTTTTGCTCTGTCATCCACAGCTAACATTATTACCAGAAGTTGTCTCTTTGAATCAACTATGTGGCCCAATGTCGCACTAGAACATCTCGTTTTTTTAAGTTGTACGTGAAACCTGGTTTCAGTGTGATATGCAAATATTATTTAAAGTTTTGGCAGAGTTGGAAAGTGATTAGAATGGGCACATGTAGCCGTTACTGATAGTAAAACAGGGCGTTTTGCTTTAAGGATGCTCACTGGTTGCACTTACTGTGTTATAAATACAGAGAAACAATATTATGTTATTTCATTTAATCAAAAACTAAAAAAAAAAAGCCTGCTGTTGGAAAAGAAATGCCTAGAACGAGTAATAGATTGTGAGGGTTTAAGGTAAGATCCTAGATGGAAAGACCCTGAATCCAGGGTGAGAGTGGCATAAGCTACAGCTGCTAGTGAAAACTACTGTATAGAGCGTTATGCATTTACTGAATGTAAATGTATAGAATGGCCACTCCAGAAAACTAGTAAAACTAGATGCTGTAATGAAAATGTAAAGAATTACAACCTTAAATGCATTTCTAGATAAAGTCAGCAGTTACTCCATGAATAAACAAAGCCACTGATAGCTGGGTGTGTATGAAAATCCATTTTTTGTAGTTGCATCAACGATGAGTTGCAGTTTATGGGGGTGCATTGTGCAAGCTGTTGCTTCACTGATGCCAGCTGCTCAGATGTTAGGCAGGGATGAGCTAGGGAGGCTTCTCATAAATCATGTTTTCAGCTGGATCTGGTGTGCTTTCAAACACAGAACAGCCTTTGCAGGTCAAGTTTTAGCAGCCCACTTTCTCTGGGGGAGGCTGCCAGTATACACACACACTCAGCTGGGTACACCGCAGTTTCTCTGGAAATGCAAGGGAGGGAGGGGATATCCTAGCGCTATCTGTTGACAGCATAATTTTTACAACTTTCACACTGAGATATCTGGTTTGCATTGATATGTAAGTTTTTAAAGAACTGTATCTGATTCACATTTAATTTTGCATGGTTTTGTTCTTTTTCTTGCTAAATTCAGACCATCGGTTCAGCTGGGTTAACAGTACAAGATCTGCAATGTTCAGAGCCGGAGTGCCTCAGCAATTTTTCTGTGACCTTTTAAAGAATATAACAGACGAGCAAAGAAAATAAAAACGTTCTCAGAAACAACACGAGCTTTACTGTAAAGCGCAACTTGATACTGATACTCATAAAGCAAATGCTGTCTTCGCTAAAATATTTAAGAGTGACTAAATGCCTCGTGAATGCAGAAAGAGTCGATGAATTTTAAATGGATCAAACACCTCCTGCCTTGTTTTTAAAACTGATGTCCTGTTCCCAGACGCATAAATATTGGCTCACGGTACCAGGCGGAAGTACCAGAGCTGAGGCAGCGATCTGCTGTCGAGCAGGATCATCATCGTGCAGAACTGGTCTGGGTTCCCCTGAGCGAACTGGAAGGAAAACCTGACCTTGAGCAGAAAGGTGAGTCACTGCCTGAGAGTTTTTGAGAATATGAAGTGAAACCGAAAGCTTATATAATGGCACGCAGATGGTGGTGCAGTGAAAAGTTTGATAAATTAAAGTGGCCTTAAAGAAAAAAACCTCTCTTCATAAGAATTTCAAGTAATAGTATATAAATGTTGCAATATTGCGAAATTGATTCAACAGCTGGAGTATGTAATTTTATTGAGTCCTGGATAATAAAAACATACCAGAACACTGAAACCAACCATATTTTGTCTCCATGTATTGCATATCTTAATAATACATTTTCTTATTGTCATCACTGTATGCAAAATCATTTTTTCTCCCTTGCTTTTGCAGTGGAAGACCTCATGCACTTGGCCTGCTCCAGCGTTTTATGTGGAGGAGGCACCAACCAGGAGTTAGCCCACCATTGTCTGTACGAGTGCAAAGGGGACATAATGGTGAGTTCAACAGAACAATCCATACTGACTGCAACAGGGATTACCATGAATAATAAAAACATAACTGGGAGCTGTACTTCACCGTGGTCGGACTCGAGCCAGGTTTTCTTCTAGCCCACTCACACTTTACACCAACCTGTTTACCTCTTAAAGACTGTTTTCACTTACAGATCACAGATAAAGTCCACACAGATTATATTGTGTTACAGTATAGTAACATTCGGTATAAGTTGTTAAATGGTAATATTTCATATTTGAGACAAAGGCATCATGCATAGGTCTTATATGCTCATTTATTGTTGCAGTGCTCCATGTAACAGAATGAATGATTAATATTTGTCACAGCACAAAAGCAGACAAGAATGCACTAATAAATTACTAAAATTTAAATAGCTAGAATATTTGGCAATTTTGCTTGAGATTTTATTTTTAAATCTCATGTGAACAATTCTGTCTGCTTGTTCAGTGTAGGAGAAAAAAGGCAGAGGAATGAAGAAAAAAATCAGTATTTGTACTGATGTGTCCTTGTCAAAATAATTAAATCCTGCCTGCAGAAAACATGTCAAGCTGTATCTTCAGTACACTGAAAATAGACCAGCACTATTTCAAAAATCTTGAGCCACCCAATATCACCTAATGTATATGGGAAATGGGTGCAGTGATTTATTGCAACATGTGCAAACATGCATGGAAATACAGATATATAAGACACAGGCTTTATACAGTTCTAATGCTATATTCTTCAACATAGCCTGAACTCTCTTGGGTAAGCTTTCTTGTAATTTCTTTGGGAATTGCTAACAAGGCTTCTTGAAGGACATTCAAAGCTCTTCTTTGGATGTTGTTCTATTCTCAGTCAAGATGATCCCCTCTGGGAAGGCCAATTCATTACTGACAGGGTTGCATTGTCTTTTTTTTTCTTTTCTTTTTTTAACTACATATGCATTTATGGAACTGAGAGTGTGTTTGGGATCATTTTAACGCTGAAAAATGAAGCTGTTATCATCAGATCGTGTTGTATGGTAAAACTGATTTGGATTTCAAGATTGGATTCAGCACTTTATAGGACCCACTGCCACAGATTTTCAGTCCAGTTCTCGTGTAATTTGTAATACCTCAGACTTTTCTCCCCGTTTCCTTTTCTGAACAATGGCAGATATCAATCTTCTGTAGGCTGTTGGCCTGCCACTTCTTCTTGTTGTGCTCAACATGTCCAGTTTCCTCAAAATCTTTAAAGACACACTGCACATCATGCTGAGATATACCAAGTTTTTGGATAATAAATCACTGGGAATCACTGTGCTGGTAGAAAAATACTCTACCTTTCATAGATAGAAGTGAGTGTTGCCTTGAGATTTGTGCAGTACACTACTGTATATTATAGAATATACTGACTGCCTGCTTATGCATGCTAGGTTTAGTGATGAGTGCCCTTACATGTGCTGACCATGTTTTTAATGTAGTCATTCAGTGCCTTTAGCACTTGGTGAGTAGTGAAAGGAAGTGAGTGATCAGTAGAATTTCACTTTACTCTGTTCTGAAACCCCGGTGGCCTGAGATGACGGAGATAGTTAAACCGTTTGGCCGTTTAGTCAGAAGCAGACTGATCCTCCTGTATCGAGGCACAAAGAGGTACACGTACTGCTGGGGGCTGTAGAGCTGAAACACTTATTTAATCAGTTGATAAACATATAATGGTTAAGGGAGATTTTAAAAGAAATATGCCACATTTTTGATAGCTCTCATGCTCTTGGAGCTATCTGCCTTTTTTCTTTGTCATATGTGGTAGTGAACATATCTTTAGTGGTTGATGAAATTGTTGAATGTATTCCCAGGTGATTAGTGTTATGTTTTGAGTGTGCTTTCTTGCATTGTTTCACACGTTGGTCTCAGAGAAAAAGACAGCACGGCCAGTAAAATGTATCGTGGCTGTCAGTCACGTTGGCAGGTTCACACATTCTTCTTGGCGTTACTCGCAAGAGAAAGTGCCTTAAATGCAACATGTGACATAAATGTTTATGACCTTGCCATCACTCAGCGTGGCGTTCCTGAGAAATCTGCCTGGACAGATGGGTGTTCCACTACACTGCAGCTATGATGCATCCTGTGTCTCATACTTACTGCAGACCACTAGTTGCATCTGAGCACATGAACAGATCGATCTAGTGAAGATTTCAGTGCTGATACTGCAACATGTAAGCCACCAACTGAAACGCAACTTTCACAGCTGCGTTCAACAGCAGAATAATAAAACATTTACATAAAACACACCAAACCTCAGTGTGTGTGAGAAATAATAGACTCTGGGCTTGTTGTAATGAGGTCAAAGAGTGGTTGCTGTTAAATGTTGAGGAGGCAGCATCTCTAGTGGCTCTTACCCACCATTTCAACCCCATTAAACTCCCAGCAACTGAACATCCAGTGACTTTTTCATATATATATATATTTTATTATTGTGTGATTAAATGTACTATTATTTGAATTAAATAAAAGGTGGGAGGGTTGGAGCAACATCTGTAATAGGATGCTGGAATATTTAAAAAAAAAAAAAAAAAAAAAAAAGGTCAGAATTGGAAATAGAAAAGAGTGATGGCAATGATAATAATTTATTGTTGTATACGACTTTAAAAACAATGCTAAATGTCAGTCACTGTTTCCTGAAGCACACAAGTGTTCTGCCATCTGTCACACTTTATATGGGCTTAGTGTAAAGACAATTTAAGGAGGATGTAACTGATGATAGTATGGTAATTATGTATGACACTCATCAGCAGAGGAAGACTCTTTGCATTGCGCATTACGTTGCACTTCATTACAGTGACTTTAATGCAGATCTTAAGTCAATACTTCCATTACTGAAGCAGAAGTTGTCTTGCAGCGTAGCAGTAGAGCTGTCAGTGTGCTTTATGATGCTGCTGGTTACGATTTCAGGCCCTAGCGACCAGCAGTGGTCCAACGTTGTCAAGGAAACCACGAGGGGAGGGGGAGGGGGCTGTCATAGCGCCCACTCTCTGCAGCGGGCCAGCTCGAGCTGCCGCCTTCCAGCATTCACGCACAGTCAGTTTCTCCTTTAAGAGCACAAAGTTAATTGTTATTTTGACAATGGCAGAGAGCGCGCACAATTATGATATAAAGCCCTCAGATACCTGGCATTTTCAGGGAAAGTGAGAGCAGTGGTTATCTCAGTCCCTAGTTACCTGTGAGAAACTGATTCACGCTCTGGCTCAGAGTGTTTTACAGATCTATAAAAGCACAATTGGAGCGCCTAATAGAGCAAGAGTTGGCTTTGTGTAGCAGGAGGGACTGGCTGTATAAAGGCTCGTAACAATCACTGCTGTGCAGCTGCTGTGCCGTGTTTATTCACTTTCAAACACTAATGGTATGTTATTTGTTTTTCAGGCTGCTCTGTCCATGCTGATGCTGAGGAATCCAATTTTCCCAAAGTCCCATCATTTGTCCAACTACCATTACTCAGGTAAATTAAGCTTCTTTTTTTCTTTTTCTTTCAAATAACCTTAGATTTAAAAAAAAAAAAAAAAAAAAAAAAGGGGTATTTGAGATTATTTGTAAAGTTGAAAAAAAAAATACTGGATTCATTATCAAAAAGTTGACTTTCAAGCCTTTTTCTGTACTAAACATATCCAAGCTGTTTGATTTCGGTCTGCAGTGATATTAAGTTCATAATGTGGAGTTTTTAGACTGGACAAAGCAAGTTGCTATACAGTAAGATTATCAGATTAGATTCATATTAAATTGCACTGTATTTATGCACCATCCTGGTTTTGTGACCCTGTCAAGTAAAAGTCCATCATTGCTATTTCTGTTACACTCCAAACAGCTGGTACTTCAAGAAACTCAAAATAAATTCTTATAAATCATTGAGAATTCTGATTTCACCCAAGATGAACCCCATGTGTGCATGTTTTGGCTTTTCATTTCATTCTTTAGACCATTTTTTAGCCCCGCTTTTTGTGCTTTCATCATTAAAACAGTGATCGATTTTGAGCCCTCTGCCTTGCCTCAAAGCAGTGGCAGCTGCAGTAGTGAGCGTGTGGCAGTGGTGGGGTAGTCGGTGACTGTGGAGGATTGTCAGAGTCAATGTGATGAGGGAAGTAGGAGAATTGGGTGGGGGGGTGGGGGTTGGAGAGGCTTGCAGCATGTGGTTAATCCCAAGCAGGAGACAGGGGAGTCTTTGTTTATCCAGTAGTGTGTGTGTGTTGAGAGTGGGGGTGGAAGTGAACTTGACGAGGCTCCACACACACCCTTTATATGGAAACAGATAGTTTTGGAGTGTTTTAAACTAACAGCTGCATTTCTTTTCTTTCTACCTCTCTTCCTCCTCCTCCTCTGTCTTTCTGTGCCTCCTCTCTACAGGATCAGACAGTTGGACAGCAGCTGAGAGACGCCAGTTTAACAAAGGCATCGCTGCATACAAGAAAGACTTCTTCATGGTGCAGAAACAGGTATGTGTCCTTTCAAACACAAGGAGAGGGAAGTCCAGACTATAGTGACGGAAGAACAAGGCCATCTAGTAGCTGTCGATCACTTTCTACTATGATCACTGTAGACATGATATTTTTCTTCCTTTGAGTCGCTTCGTAGAAGTATTTCCTTTTGGTTTGATGTTTTGGGGTTTTTTTTTGGTGTCTCATAGTCAACAGGTTTTTCTCAAAAGTGCAAAGTGATACAGTTTTGTTGTCTGAACCATTTCAGAGATCAAGGAGATTCTCTTTCAAAAATAAAATTTCAGTGTCACTGAGGTCCTGAGGATTTTGCACATGATGTTTACTTATCTGCCATATTGGAGCTATGATAACCATAGTAATAGTGTAGGGTCAAGTGAATAAGGCCCTAGTTCCACAGGCCTAGAGGCCGGTTCGTAACCATCTGGCAACCAGGGATCATGAGGGGAAAAAAAACGTATATTCTCCAACTGCACCTTTGGTCACGAGCAGATTGCTACATCTACATGCAGACTTGTCTGCACTCGCCAGCTACTTTCTGAATGATAGTGAAACTGTGATAAGTGCAGCATGAACTGGAAACTTAGGGCATGTGTTTTCAAAGCAAAGCAAATTTGATCATTTTCCAGTTTACTGCACATTTTTCCAAGTTTTATTACGGCTCTGAAAGTAGTTGGAGTTTGTTTGCAGAGACGTTTGTCTCTACAACGACAGGTGACTGCGAATATCTGCTAGTGACCAAAGGAATCCTAAAGATGTTTTTGGTGTAACACCCTATTTGTGATCAGCTTCACCCAACAACTGCCAGCAATCCCTTGCCAACCATTTGGGAATACCCATTTTTCCCCAGAAGATGTTGCAGCACGTCCAATATGGTGGATGTGATATAACCCCTGTAACGTTACTTAAACTATCGTTGGCTTGCATCAAGACGGAAACACACTCACTTTAAAAGAGGCTGATGTGGCATCATTTGTCATTCAGGTTATTGCTTTACTGAAATAGCCTCTCTCTAGCCAGTGAACCAGAGAAAGCTAATACTGGGCGCTAGCATGGCCCATGCCTTTACTATAGAGTGAGAGCTCCTTACTTGCCACTCTGCACCAAGCACATCAGCGAGCTGATTAAGCTAACTGAATTAAGTATAAAATAATCATCAAAAAGCCTAGTTGGACAAGTGGTAGCCACAATGTTAGCTGGGTTATTTTAGCTTCATTAGCCAAATCAAATTTAAACTTCTGAATTAGATTTAGTGCTGACATTGTCTTTTTCATTGTCAATCTTTGTGATGGGCATTTGTCATTATTGACAACGTAGTTCACTGACTACTAAAGAAAAAAAGAGAGTTGGTGGAAATGGCAGATTAACCAATATTGAAATGAATCATTTGAGCTGAATTTGCAACAAGGTTTTTCAAGGGAATCGGATATAATTAAGCTGAAGTTGAAATGCCATGATGCATAAAAATGAAAAGACCCACCCCCCACACACGCCACAGAATGTGTTTGTTTTTTTTAAAGCTCTGAACTCTTGTTTTCAGAAAGAAGTCATTTGGGTGCGATTGCTTGTTTTAGCAGCTCTGAAATGCTCATACATGTAGGTCGACTCTATAAAAAAGAGAAATGTTTAAAATTCACTAATAAAGAGCACGGTTGCGGTTCACAGGTAGCCACAAAGACGGTGGCCCAGTGTGTGGAGTTTTACTACACCTATAAGAAGCGTGTGAAGACTGGCCGCAATGGTACGCTAACCTACGGTGAGACAGAGCCTTTGGAAAGCAAGACCACAGAAGAGGAGATGGACCACAAGGTCAGTCTTAAACCATGTTTCACATTAGCGCTGCAGAAAATAGCGGATAAAAGGATGTCTGGTTAATAAATGCAAATATCCTCACTGATCGCTGTTGAACTGAACTATGTAAAAGTCTGTAGCTGTCTGCAACTGTGGTTCATGGTGTCTATAGTAACCGTACACACTGATAATAGAAGTAGAGCATGTTAAAAAAAAGTACAACTACAGGCTGGTCTGGTTTTATGGTAACTGAATAGTGCTGCATGCATATATATATATATATATCAGCATGTTTGCTATAATTGTATTTAAGTAGCCACAGTGTGAATGTGGTCATGTACAAAATAGCTCTCAAAATGAATTTTATACTAGTAGATGTAAGTTCAATGTCAATGTTCTTCTTGGACCAGCAGGGCTCTCACAGACTGGAGCCACAGCGGGAGGAGGACAGCAGGAAATGGGAAGGGTCAGCTGACAGGAAACCGGATGTCTGCCCTACCAGGACGTCTCATGCACTGCCGTCCACAGAGAATGTACGTGTGCAATTAGAAGAGCTGCATGAATTAATGATGGTGTGAATACATTAAATGAAAACATGTAAAGCTGAGCAGCAAGCACAGAAGTCTTTCCTTTCAGTGTTTTCTCCTCTTTGTCCTCAAAGATGAGATAAAATGAGTTAACAGTATTTTTAATATAATACAACCCCAAAATATGAAGGTTGGTGCTCTAGTTTGGTTGCACTGAATTTCTATCATTACTGTGGTTATTATACTCATTATACTTATCGCGTACAGTGTATTATTTAGTAGTATATTATCCGTGCTTTTTTACAAAAATAATTTTTCAGAGTAGAAATAATGTAATTATGTAATTTATTTTAATCATCTTTAGTTTTTTGCTTTTGTGCACACACAGACTATTCTAAAAGATATTTTAAAGCGAGTATTTCGACTGATTTATATTGAACATATAAGTTAGATATAAATTAATTTAAAGCAAAGAGAAACTGTGCAGGAGAGTTTCGGAAGATAAGATTAGATTTTATGGAAAAATGTTTTACGGCAAACTGATTCCTGCTTTAGAAATGTATCAGTTGAACATTTGTCCTTTTGAACCTGGCCTGAGTTGCTGGTTGGCTGTTGGTTTTGCTGCCCCCCGCTGGGGTTTTAGAGAAGAAAACTCAAGTCCTCCCCTCAGCTCTCTGCTCTGCATTGTGCAACTCCGTAGCCTTTGTTGGGAAACGGTGACTCAACAAGAAACTTTTCTCCTTTCTTTTTCTTTTTTTCTTTCTTTTTTAAATGTTAAAGAAGAATTCAGGCTGTGTGTATGTTGCAGTTTCATTGTGTCCTCATTTATGCATCCACATGCATACCGTTGTGAAGCTATTCTACATAAAAGTTGCTCGTAAACTGGCTTCAGCTGCACTAAGCAGCTATGTTAAAGGTGTTTTGGAGCTTTCATGTTAACAGCACGTCTTTCTTTTATTGGGTGTGCAGCCTGGGACTGTTCTGATTATGAAAGGCCAGGAGGACGCGGGGAGGGAGCAGTCGCTGTCTCGGGTTATTCACCCCCCTCATCCGCCACCTCCCAGCTCCAAACAGCGCTACGAAAGCAACGCCCGCAAGACAACTCCTTCGACAGGCAACAAAGGCCCAGCTGGTCAGGAGGGGGAATTTCCCTGCAAGAAATGTGGCAGGTCAGTGATCAGAAATGTGGCATCAGTCACCGCTGTTGTGTCGGAGAGGCTGGGGTGAGTCTGTTTGCTTATGTAAAGATGACAGCAGCGCTCACTCGAGTTGCGTAAGTAGCCTTAGACACAGGACAAGATGGGAAAAATAAAAATTCTGTTGGAAATATTTGTACTTCTTTTGCCCACTTGGAATATGAATGGTAAATAGATGGAAGTGTCTCATGGTGTCTCTCTGAAAGAATCAAACCGTCCTGTCATGCTTTGGTAAAATAACAACTCGTCCTCTGGCAACACCGGCCATGTTATTGCCAACTGTGTCCTAGCAACCGAAACACAGAGTAGATACGGCACATCACACCTCCTGTCAATGCAGCTCTACCCAATGACTTGAAGAGCACTACGCTCGCTCTTCACACCAGCTCAGTGTCCTCATTATAGACTATCCTCCACCACAGATATCCAGCTAGGTGATTCACAGCTTTGAAATGTTTTATCGCAGATCTGCTGTTGTGTCACATGACGTGAGATTTATTGTGGAGTTAAAATGATCGAATTTTAGTTGTAATGTTTTCTTCATAATTGTATGAGAAAGCACAAAGAAGTAGTGAAAATCATTGTTGTTTAGAAGCTTGTGTTCGTGTATGCTAGTGAACTTTGACCTCAGTCTTTACAGAGAGACAGATTCTTTGCTGTCTGGAAGTACTGAGCTTAGAATAAATGTGTGAGTTGTTGAATAATGTGCAGTGTTTCAATAAAACGTGAATAAAAGAGGCTTTATGAGGTGGTTCCCAGAGCGTATAATCTAATTTTCATTTTGTGCTCTTTAAAATAATAAAATAATTCCCCCCGGCTGAACCCTTTTACTTATAATGATGTCTTTTTGCTTAGTGGGCTTTTAACATTTTCTCTACACCATAATTCATAAAGTAATATATTCAAATTCTGCATATTCAGTCTTAAGCGGTTTGTTTTGCTGTGACCATGTCAGGCAAACAGCAGCTGAAATGGGTTCCACCTTTTTCCAAACAGCCTTGTTTTCTTTGCATGTCTTTCCCTTTGCATTGGTACCCGATAGTTCTGTTTGTTTGTTTGTTTGTTTATTTTAATATGCTGAAATTAACTCGTCAATGACATGGCTGAGGAACTTCCATGTGTCACTGACTGTTTCAAAAATAAACTCTAGAGAGCCACAGTTTCATATCTAACAAGTCAGACCTAGTGATGAGGACGTTTATCTGTCACTGGCAACACATTATTAGTTGTTTGGATAACAGTGATGTTGGAGGCTGATGTCTTACATGTCTCTATTTAAACGTGTCTCTGTGTGTGCTCAGCCACCTCCATTTGCCATGTTGCAAACAGACGCACATAGCCAGGACATAGCTGGTGTCCAGTGTCCGTCCAATACCAGCTTTTTTTTTTTTTTTTTTTTTTTTTTTTTTATTAATGCTTTTGTTGATGCTTAAAAGCAGCTTTGTGTTCCTAACCTCCAGACTTACAAACTGAGCTTAACTGAGCCTGCTTAACAAACACAAACAGCACTGCTTTCCTCTTCATAGCAAGAGTAGCAGATTGCATATTTATAGAGCCGTACATATTAAATGAGGCGAATATGCAGAGTTGCATTTTAGCTGTTTGTAAAGCATGGAGGTATTAGTATAACCACTCTGAGCAATGAAAGCAAAACGCATCTTTGACCTGCTTTTCCCTAACCCTGCAGGATTTTCTACAAGGTGAAGAGCCGCAGCGCTCACATGAAGAGCCACGCCGAGCAAGAGAAGAAGGCTGCAGCTCTGCGGCAGAAGGAGGCTGAGGAGCGGGCGGCGGCTAAAGCAGCCGAGGCCGCTGCCATCCTGGCTGCGCGGCAGCAGAACGGGAAGCGACAGGTGGGCGGCGACAGCACCAATGATGACTCTTCAGACGCAGAGGACGAGGACGACGATGACTGGCAGTAAATGGGAAGGCCGTACACACCGACTGTAACGGTAGCGAGGTTTGATTACTGGACAGGAGAAGGACAGTTTAAAAGAAATAAAGAAACCCTCCCGTGAAGTTTCTGTAAATTTTTGTGGAACAAGAAGACTTCTGTTACTTGGCACATTCAGGGACAGATGAGCTCCCGTGTCCTCATTTAACTGTGAACGCGTGGACTGAGTGAGAGTGTTTTATTCGTGTTGGAACAACGTGCTTTCCAAAACTCACCAACTCCCCTTTACTCTGCTTGAAAAGCTTTTCAAGTGTTACCTCTCTTGGTCACAGGGCTCGGTCAAATCAAAGCCATGCCGCTTCTTTCGGCGCTGTCCTTTTTCTCCACTCCCAGCCGCGGCCTTCCTCGCCAGTTTGAAACTCACCCTGCATCATTTTGACTGGTGTGGAACTCGTCAGACCCCCT
The DNA here is from genome assembly GCF_001858045.2 of Oreochromis niloticus. Classification (NCBI taxonomy): domain Eukaryota; kingdom Metazoa; phylum Chordata; class Actinopteri; order Cichliformes; family Cichlidae; genus Oreochromis; species Oreochromis niloticus. The sequence continues at coordinate 19,201,300 of NC_031983.2, read as the reverse complement.
TTTGTTTAGTTTTTTTTCTACTTCGCTTCTTACGATGAGCCACAGCACCTGCTTAAAAGCTGCATCTCGACCGTCCAGCATCGGGTGAAGTTTTGAAGACATTAAAATCGGACAGCTGGAGGAGCGTTGAAGCGAACGGAGGCTCGTGCTGTTAGGTTCTCCGCTCCGGGACGGACAGATGGATGGATGGCATGTGCAAACTGTTGCCTCTGTGTCGCCGCTCTCCTGGACTCAAAGCTGCCAAAAGCTTTGTCAGACGCATGTGCGCCAAATGGGTTCTGTGTTCATTGGGCTTTTGTTCTGTGAACCCCCCTCCACCTACTCCACCTTCAGCCCCGTCACCTTTTATAGCTCCCGGTTAGTTCCTCACTGTCGATGCCTTGGATGTTATGCTTTTTATCTCAAAATGACAATCAATTTTACACTGTTGTTTTTTTTATTGATATGTATACAGGTGACGTTACTTTTTTCTTTTTTGCCTGTGTAGCTATATACGGTTATTGTTGTTGTTTTTTGTGAATATTCCTGTTTATGATTATTATTATTAATATTATTATTATTAATATTATATTCTGGTATTGGCTGCAGTTTAATTAAGCGCTTTTTCCCATCTTTGTCCAGAGCTTTTTTTTCTTTTCCTTCTTTTTTTTAATTTAAACAAAAAAACTCAAATAATGCTACTTGCTGCCTGTTTATAACTGTGAGATTTCTTTTGGAAACATGAAATGAAGAAAAGGCAGAGATGTATGTGCAATAGAACAAGTTGACCCCCTGTTACCTGAGTGTTCAAGCCCACCCGCCCCCTCCCACCTTCTCCTTCAAGCTTACGACCAGCTGCTCCGGATGCCTCACTGGCACCACTGTAACTGATGGGAAGCATTGACTCAGACTGTTGAAACTGCAGATCTCTACAGATGCACACATTGAAGCAGAAAACGGTAATGACAAACTCGAGACAGTTCAATTAAATTTGTCTCGATAATAGTGGAAATTTTTGCTTGTACAATCTGGCTCAAGCAAACTAAAATTGTCGTTATCCTGTGTAAGTAAATTATTTACTTCCATCAACAAATGGGTGAAGCAGCAGAAACTTTGCTCACTGCTAACTGAACCAATATTGTAGGCCTTTAGCACATACTTTCTACCTCAGTATGCTTTTTCCTCATACTTCCATCTAATTACCGACTGAATACAAAAGGAAATTTCTTCTTTATGGCTGATTCAGACTAAAATGTCATGTTTTGCAGGTTTTTAGAGGCAGTTCTTTGCTCCGTCTGTCTCACAGATTCTTAAATCTGGCTCTTTTATTATTTTTTTTTTTCTTGCACATGCCCTCTAGCTAAACCTGTCAGCCACAGCTCACTATTTACGCTCCCCACAAACTGTTGATGATGGTAAATAATTTACTGGCAAAAGCTGAAACACAGGCATTAAGAGAGATGGAAGCTCGAACTTTACAGGGTTTTATTGCTGTCATGCAAATTCCCCTCGAGTTTTTGCTCCTAAGTTTACTATAAACACTTCACACAGACTGTTTACTATAAAACATACAGATCGGGACAAAGGGAGGGACCATTCTCTACTTCAGTACCTGGTTTGGTTTTTTTTTCTTTGCAGGCGAATGTCCGTGCCGTTATTCAACTTGTGTTCTTGCACCTGGTTGCTGATATTTGGTGCTTCTAAATTGAAGCGTGATGCGACAGAAGAGAAGAATAGTGTCTCTCTTTAGTTAGCATGGAAAAGTGTCTCAGTCTGCATTTAGATTGTTGTGGCACCAACACGCTCCAATGAGAGCTTGGCTGTGGGGAGGGGGTCGTCAGCAGCAGCTAAAGGACAGCGTGACCCAGCTTACAAATGCATTTGATAATTAAATGGAAACGTGTGCAAAAGAAATAGATTAAAATGCACGTTAATGGTATAGCTGTGATAAGGAATCCATGCATCTGTGGTCGCCTAATTTTTTGTTTACTTTGTTGCTGATACGAGGCGCTGAATCAGACCATGGAGACGGTGTGTTTTGATCCGTCTATCGCTGCATATCTGTGTTAAGCCCTTCAGCCCAGAGCCAGCTTCTGTTGCCATGGCAACAAATGGGTTAAAGGGTTATTTTCCTTTAAAGGACAAACCACAGTGGGGGAGCTCGGGGGGGAGCGGGGAGAAAGGGCTCCAATTACCGGTTAGTCCACAAGTTAAACCTGGGTCTATGCACAGACTGTTCACGTACGAGTGTGTGTGTGTTTGTGTATGTGTGTGGCAGGGGGGCACCGTGTTAAAAGAGCGTGTGTGTGTGTATGACTGCTGATAGGTAAGATGTTTAACTGTACACCAGTTAGTGCGGAGAAAAGAAATTGCAGACTGTTCACATGTTTGATATGTTAATTTATATTTCTTTTTATTTGGGTTCATGCCGGGGGAGGGGAGGGGGATGTTGCGACAGAAAAAAGATGTTCCCGCTTCTTAAAAGCAGACTTGTGGGTGAAGTCGAGGCCACGAGCTTTCCTTGTTTCTTCTGGCCGGTTAAGGGAATTTTGAGGGGACAAAAGGTTTATTTAGCTAAAGATTAGAAATCTATATAAGAATGGAATTCTATGTTTGCATACTTTCTATGCTATTTTCATATGAGGTTCACACTAATGATGAAAACGGAAAGGAATCTCAAGTGCTTTTTACTACAGTGTAACTTATTTGTTTTGATTTGATTTTTACCACCTGTGTTTTTAGTAATGATTTATGAAGCACTGTATATTAAAGTTTTAAAATATTCTGCAGGACTTTCTGAGTCACTTTTTTCACCCCCCACGATCACTACACCAAGCCAGACCTGAGAAAGTTCTAACAGTGAGAGTTGCTGTTGTTTGCATTACTTCACAGCCAGCACACAAGGGGGCAGCATTGCTGCAGCGGTTCATGCAGGTAGAAGGAAAGGAGGAAGAAGCTGTTCTGTGCCCAGAGCCAGGCTGTTCTGTGATGGCTTAATCACATCTGATTGGCTTACGTCACATATTACCCATATAGCTGTACGCTATTTGGTATCATAAATATGCGACATGACAGCCAGTCAGTCCAGCAGTTTATTCCAACATGTTTAAATATTCATGGAAATACAGTAAATCAGACAAAAACAGAGCTTGTTCATATTTGTATGACCGTCTTTCTTCTTCAACACAGTTTAATCTCTTAAAAACCGCCATATATATTTACAATGACTTGAACCAAAGGTTTCTCATTTGGGTTCATCACTCCATCAGTCCTGTTTCTGCTGGTTTCCAGTACAGTTATGGTGTAATTTAGACGACAACTGTACTGCCTACAGCCTTTCCTCATTTTCTCTTCCTTAAAAAATGGTTTCTTGACCACCACCCTTCCACTGAGACCATTTCTGCTGAGGCTTCAACGAACAGTAGATCAATCAGCTGCATCTCTCAGGTCTTTGCTGGATTTATTCCTATTTCTTCAGGATACAGCTTTCAGAGACTATCCATCTGTTCTAGTCTTTTAGTCTAGTCCAGTTTCCTAATATCTATCTAGCTATATATATATAGATATATAGATATATATATAGAGAGAGAGATATATATATATAGATACATAGATAAATAAACATTGCATCATCCTCATTGTGATGTTATGGTCTTAAAGATAAAGTTCCTGTTCTTATCGGTGAGATGAGAGTGAAAACTAAAGTGTGTAATACAAAACTTTCATTTTCATTATTGAGTTTATTTCTGAGAGAAAGTGTCAAAGGTTTCTCACTGCAGCTTAAAAAAAGAATCCCATATACAGTTGTTGCTACATTTAAACGTCTTAACCCTAATACTGTGTTCTTTTTCTTCTTAATACTTTTTATATCATGGCTGCTTAATGAACACAAAATCGCAGGTTAGAGCACGAAACTTGGAAAAACCTGAGCCTTTGTAACAATGATGCTTGGGTCTATATGGCTGTGACTGTGTAGGATGTTTAAGAGATAACTGTAGGATCTGACAGTGGAGATAAAGTGATGAGGGGAACTGAATACTCCCACTAGCAGCAGGGCAATCTGGGAAAGGCAAACAAGAACAGCATGCTGTTCAGATGTGTCCTCTCGTTCTCTTTTTGCTCATTCCAACCCGTGGGAGGAGAAGGCGGAGGAGGCGGAGGAGGAAGACAAATAGGAGGAGTGGGAGCCAAGGAGGGAAACAGGCATCCTGATCACAAAACTTTATCTGCCTATCTTACAGCTGGAGAAAATTAGAGATCAGGGCGGGCAAAGCTTTGCAAACACTGAATCAGAAAATTGCACAAAACCTCCGTCGCATCCATCTCTGAGCGTTGGTTGAGTTTGAAAAATTGCACTCATCTTTTACATCTAAAAACACTTCTAAGACATTCCTGCAACTTAATGATAACTTGTATCAGCGCTGGTATTGCAAAGCATCCATCACATCAACAAAGAGAGACTAGAGGTTATTTATAACAGCCCTCGTACAGTCCAAATCCCTCCCTGAGGCTCAGACAACATGTGTCAAGAGAAACTTGACAAATACAGCCAGGTGCTCTCCCTGAGTGTGTGTGAACAAGAGTGTGTGGGAGTTAGAGAGAGAGGAAATGAATGTGGGGACTTTTTTTGTTGCTCAAACCCGATATAATACTTTCTGTGCCTGACCATCAGAGCCAAGCCCAGCAGGAGGTGTGATATGAGGACTCTTGGCCTGATGTCCAGATCCTGCCAAATCCTGGACGGATCTGCCACCTAAATGTAGCACCTAAAATCTGACAAATGTTTTCAAACAGTTGCTGAAAAGTTCAAGGTTACGACAAAGAGTATAAAGGGCTCTTTTCGGTTCATTGATTTAAGTTTAATCTGTTTTGGTTTTTTGTGCAGACAACGAAAGGTTTTCAAGTTATCCATCCATGTCAAACATGAAACACCTCAGCAACATTTCGACTGACTGAAACTGATTTTGTGGCAGACATTTATATACCCCTCAGCTATCTCTCTGTGCAATCATCTCAAAGGTTTTGCAGAATATATTTCCACCAGCTCTTATTTTATTGTAGCTTATAGCTTTCTGAGGAGCCTTCCTCCAGATTTAACATCCACTTATTAGAACACTGGAACGTGTTTTCAGGCATTTCTCATCTGGTTGCACTCACTAAGCACAAAAAAGTGACAAAATAAATTGCATTCAAACCCTGGCTTCCATCTCACCGCTGTACAGATGGCTAATAATTATGGAATGAGGTGGGTGTGAACTGTTGGTTGCACAGAGTCACAGAAATGTTTGAAGGCTGCTCTGCGACTCCCCAAGGTGGGGCGGGAGGGAAACGCCTGACCGCCTCACAAGCAGCTGTGCATATTGTTGCATTCAGGCGTAATTAGCGAATGTTTGCATACTAATGTGCTAAATTAAGATGCTGGACCTGGTGATAGGATGCTGATTAGTGCAGCCTCACAGAACCACGTCCGTGGCCTTTTATTCCAATCCCCGTTTATTGTTGTAAATGATTAATGGCTTTGTTTCACCACAGTCGGAAATACTTTATTTTCTCTAGTCTTTCCTAAACAGAGGAAGGGGAGGGTGCAAAGAGTGTGAAACAGACTAAAATACAGTTGAATTTCATTCTCATAAGGAGGCCCTTGTTACTGAAACTACCTGAAGCCATATTAACAGAGAGGAATGCTTGCTAAACTTGTTCATTTGGCTTAAACACATGGAAAAAAACAAGATTTTTTATTATTTTCCCAAACATCCAAGCCCAGGCTCGGAGGCCTTCCCGTCTCATTAACTACCCCAGAGCAGAGGCTTTCTCGTGGGCTTGGAAAGGCCGACTTATCCTCTCTCTGTGTGGTTTTTGGGGAGCTGGCTCCCATACAAGCGTTCATGGCAGCGGTTCATCGTTTCTGCGCACACATACACACACTGGATCCTTATTAGCAATTACAACGCCAGAGGGTCTATTTATACACATCTGCTGAGACAGAGCACTGCAGCGGTAACAGATACATCCAGCAGCACTAATCAACTCCAGCCCAATCCCTGTAAACAAGATGAGAGGGCGGATAGAGGGAAGAGAGGAATAATGTACCAGGGGAAGGAGGAGGGTGAAGGCGGGAAGACAAAAATAGGAGAGGCGGCAGGATGGAAAAAAGAAATTAAGAGGGGAAGGGTAGAAAGAAAGGGATCAAGGGGTGAAAGAGGTGGAGATGAAGACTGGGAGAGTATCTGAGAAAGCCATCAATATTCAGTAACAGAAATAAGGACCAGATTCTTCTCACAATAGCTGTTCCAGCTATTCTTCTGCTACACGGTCATTCAAAGGAAAGCTGAACTTCTAAATTGACATGTACAGCCAACAGGCTGCTTTGGGATCCTCTCCGGGGATAGAGATGACCCTGATTTACCCGATTTCTGCAAGACTCATTTTACAAACTCCCCACACCGGATTTTATTTTGCCAAAGCCAGTTCAAAAATGATAATGGGAGTGTGGGGGATTGAGATACTGTCCAACTGTAGTGTTTACAGGTGACCACATAAAAAAGGAGTAAAATTAGGTGGCATTAATAAGGCTAATAACAAACAATACTTTGCTGTTTATTTCACTCAAGGTCAAATTTTTCTTGACCTTCCTTGAAGTGCTGGTAAGTGATAAAAAGAAAAAGGCAAGAAGTTTTTTGGCTTTTTAAGTAGTGCAGCCTCCCCCACCCTGCTACTACTGCTACTGCTAAAGCTATTAAAAATGCAAGAATGTCTGCTCCACATTTAATCAACCTTTTAATACTTTTAGAGGATTTGGGAAGCTTGAAAATTTATCTTTGAAAACAATGGCTCAATATTTTGGGAAATACGCTAATTTATTAAATTACAATCAGGAGCTGTTTAGCATAGCTTAGCATGAAGACTGTAAACAAAGGGAAACTGCTAGCCTAGCTATGCCCAAACAACACTGGAACTGCAACATACCTCAAACAAGTTAAATTAAATAATTTTAAATAACGACAGATTTTTTTTTCTAGATGAGGTAGAGGAAGAAAATGATGGGAACACCTTTTGAAAAAAAAAATCCATATATATTTTTAGAGTTATCAAATTTAGCATCTTAGCTGCTAGCAGAGACAGGTTGTGAGTCTATCACGGGGCTTAAACAGAGAGACTTAAGTGAAAAACAATGAGGATGAACAACACATTAAAAGTGTTGAAATAGCCTTTCCGTTGTTGAAATGGAGCTAGCTTCCTTACTTATACACCAAACGGAGTTTGAAGCAGGGGACTTCTTGTTGTGTGGTGCATGTTTGAAGTTTTAGGCCTCAGTTTTTATGCTGAGCTATACAAACTGACTGCTGGCTGTAGCTGGACAAATATGAAAGTGGTATTTTTCCATCTGTTTACACAGAGATTAGTTGTAAGCAGTTCAATCAAAGGTTATTTCTAAATCTCATATTGCTGTGTTTAAATAATCAGAGGCCTAAAGGACTCGATAATTGTCTTAGCTCCTTTGAGCTCTTTTTCCAGGAGGGTTTTTTCTCCCATGATTTAAACAATAGTCATTTTTAGCCATCTTTGCAGTATCATATTTAAACTTGGAAGTAATTAGGAAAATTGCTAACCTTGACTGAATTACTGCCATTAGAGCAAGAGAAATCCCTCTTTCTAACGGAGGGGAAAAAGTGAACAACTCTTTTAAACTCCTAACAGTTATTAGTAATTACCTGCGAGGGTCACTTTTTAAGTGAGTGAAAAGTATACGGTTGATTTCCTGTTCTCATTTTTTGTCTTTTAAAAAATCCCACTAACAGGTTTAGCAGCTGACGGCAGGCCGGACATTCTACCACATGTTAACAGGCCGGTGTGGGTGTAAGGAATATTTTCACAAACACACCTTCTAATTTCTTAGCAGACCAGTCCTGTAGGAAAAACTGATGTAATGTTGCAGGAATATTAGCGTGCTGCCAGAGGCATGGGTCTGTCTATGTATAAACTGGTGAGCTCCAGATTATGACTTCCATAGCCTCACACATCTGATACAGATTCACTGTTAAGCTCAAGGATGTAAAATATCCCTCCTGTTCTTCAGTCCCTCGGTGCTCTCACGCATTGTCCTTTTTAAACCCCTTTCTAGAAACCGGAGGCTGGATTTAGTCAAGTAATGTACAAAATTCCCAAAAAGCTGGGATGCTGTATGAAATGTAAATAAAAGCAGAATGCATTGATCTGTAAATCTCAAAAACTCATGTTTTATTCACAAAAGAACACAAAAAACATTCAAAAAGCTAGAAAACCTTCACAACTAATGAGGTTAACTGGCAAAATGTTCTTTTTGCGTATAAAAAGAGCATCTCAAAGGGAGGATCTCAGAAGTAAAGACTGGGAAAAGACTTAGAGTATATCATCATCTACAGTATATAAGATCATCAAAGAATTCAGAGAATCTGGAGAAATCTCTGTGTGCAAGGAGCCCATTAAAATTATCAGTGAACTTCACATTCTCATCTATAAATGCAGGTTAAAGCTCTATCATGCAAAGAAGAAGCCATATGTAAATAAGACCCAGAAACACTGCCATCTTATCTTGGCCAAATCTTATTTAAAAAGGACTGAGGCAAAGTGGAAAACTGTCCTGTGCAGCAGGATGGCTTCATAGTAGAATCTGAATGCTTAATCGCACTGCCTCCAGTCCAGACCTGTCAGTCACAGCATCACAAAATGAAAAATACAACAAAGAACACCCAGGACTGTTGAGCAGCAAGAATCTTATATCAAAACAAAAATAGGACAATATTCCTCTCCCTCAAGTCCAGCAGCTGGTTTCTTCAGTTCCCAGATGTTTACAGACCGTTGGGAAAAGAAGAGGGGGATGCTACGCTGTGGTAAACATGGCCCTGTTCCATCAGTTTCATAATGACCTAATATGTTTTTTAAAATTCAACATTTTTTCAGTTTAAACATTTGATATGCTGGGTTTGTGAGATCTGCAATACGCTGCTTTTCCTTTTTTATTTATATTTCACTCAGACAACCAAGTCAAACTCCAGAATAACATAGTTCAGCAACAAATTATGAAGAAATCCATGAAGTTTATTACAGATATGGCAAGAATCATCGTGATTTTTAAGGTTTCCAGATATTTTTAGGACAACAATCAGGTGAAAATTGTAACACTGGTACATGAGCATTGTCTGGTCATGTCTTGTTTTGATGTTGTTGCCTCTGCACTTTGATTTCAACCACAATTGAAGTGTTGTTACACTATTTGCTGTCAGTCATCTGTTTTCTGCCTTTTCAAGTGGATGACAGGATGCTGCAGATCCTTACCATGATCTCACCTGCTGATTGTATGCTCCACCTAATCATAAAAAAGGGCCTTACTTCAAAGCTTTTTAAACAGGGATAAGGTCAGCGTGCGATTCTGCCCAGTCTTTTTTTTTTCTGCCACCAGGGGTCGCCAAAGTCAAAACATTTCAAGCAGATTTAAAAAACAGAAGTTAGAACCTGTTCTGGAGCTTGTAATTAGTGTTGTGTGCTGTTGATGTTTAGTGATTATTTAAATGAAACTTACTAGCAGCGTTCCCAGGTCTGTGTGTGCATGAGTTATTACAGCTGTGAGACAATTATTTTCCAGTCTTTAAAAGGTTCATGGGTCTAATTTTCTTATTCGTGCTGACACAGCGGGTCTGTGTTGGCAAATTACCCTGGTTTCCTCCGTGACAGGAAAAAAAAACCCTGGAAGCCCTTCACTTTAAGTGTTGTGTAAGTCAGCATTAGTGAATATGTACTGCCTGCACTATGCTTTCTTTATGATCAGCAAAATTATTCGTACTTTAATAAATTAGGCCTCAACCACATGAATCATGTATGTGCCGCTGGGAGCCAGGGATAAGTCTGCTCATCACTGACTGCATTTGATGCACGTTCTTTTGTTTTTTACAGTGCTTATGGTCACATTTCAGGCACTAAAGGCTGTTATAAAGTTTACCATGAAGCTATGAACTTAACTAAAGCTGCAGGTTTCACACAAACATGTGAGGGCATCACAACCACAAAGATGTGGTATTTCCTGTGCAGAAAGCTGAGAGGCAAATATTTGAAGCCACAGTGGTAGCTATTATTATCATCACAGGAGGCATTTAGATGCACAGCACCCCACTATACCAATTCAAAGAAAATTAACCCCACATATTAGTAACTTCCAAATAAACATATTCAAATGCAGGGAACCCGCTTCAACTTCCTTTTCCCTTCAATCAGATAATTTAGTTTTCCAATGCAGAAATGAAGCTGCACCGCTTTCTACTTGTAAACACCCATAAGCATTAAATAGATTTGCTTGATTAATATAAAAAGTTTCTTTTGCTTTTGATCAGTTCTTTTCTATACCTTCATTATCATTATTGGACTTTACTGATGCATACGTCTGATTCCATTTTTCTACATGTTATTTTACTTGCCTGATTGATATCTTTGATGGATTTAAAGATGTCCAGTTTTCTTTTAGAGATTCTGGCTAATCTGATGTTTAAGAGCTCGATCTGGATGTTGACTGTGTAATTGCGGATGTTTACTGCTGTGTGCACAAAGGATGCACTGGTGGGAAATTCTTAACCGGTACTGATACGGGCATCTAGTTCAGGACAATTTCAGCACAAATTTACATCTGTTAACTCGATAAGCGGGCACAAAAGCTCTGCACACCAAGGCCAATGCTGTGAGGAAGATTCCCAATTTGAGGTAAACTACTACATCCCTGACTCCACCCAGTAGGCCTTTGTTACTTGGCATCATGCTATATTTACCGTGGTCCGTATGCTATAATCCCAGTTCCAAAAAAGTTTGGATGCTGTGTTAAATGTACACAATGCTATTTGCATATCTCATAAACTCATATGTGATTCACAATAGAACATAGAAAACATATCAGATGTTTAAATAGAGAAAATTAACCAGATTTTAAGAAAAATGTTGGCTTCTTTCGAATTTGATGACAGCTACATGTCTCAAAGAAGGTACAACGCTGAAAATCCGTAGTAGGGATAAAGAGATGTCTGCATTCTTCCAGTCCTCAGGTGGCACTGCATTAAAAACAGGCTCGACTGTGTCATGGAAATCACAGCATTGGCTCAGGAACACTTCCAGAAATCACTGTCTGTGAACACAATTCACTCTACCATCCACTAATGCAGGTTAAAGCTCCACCATGAAGAGAGAAAGCCAAATATGCATATGGTTCAAAAACAGATCCATTTTTTTTTTTTTCTTTTGTGGTCTGATGACTTGGAACTTCAAATTCTTTGTAGATCATTGTCCTGCGAGCAATCCACCTTTAACAGCCTTCTTCATCTCTCATGTAATGAATGTTATGGGAGTGCATTGGTGCCATTGTACACATGTGGAAAGGCATCATCAGTGCTAAAAGGTATACACATGTTCCAGATTAATCCAGATAAATCTTTTTCACAGAAGGCTTTGCATATTTCAGCACAAAAATGATAAACTGCATGTAACATGGCTTCATAGTAGAGAAATACAGGTGCCGAGCTGCCTGTAGTATGCATCTTTAAATGTTGCAAAGATTTGTTGCATCATGGTACAAAAATTGCTGCAAAAGAAGACGCAGGAGCGTTGAGCAACTAGAATCCTAGACAAGACAAAAATAGGAAAACATTCCTCTCCCAGACGTCCAGCAGCTGGACTCCCCAGATCCCAAATGTTTACGGCATGTTTTTAAAAGAAGAGGAGATCCTACACAGTGGTAAACATGGCTCTGTACCAACTTTTACAAGACATGTTGCTGTCATCAAATTCAAAAATATGTAATTTTTTTCTTTAAATTGTACATTTTCTCAGTTTCTATGAGATGTCTGAATCGTCACACAGCGTCTCAACTTATTTAAAACTGGGTTGTAGTTTGTCAGCATGGTCAAGCTTGCTAAGTGCAGTACAAGACTGTAAATAAAAGACCACTCTACTGTAGCTTCTGGGTCTGAAAAGCTAATTCCATAAAACTTATTTCCTTTTAATGCCCTGAAGGGGGCAACTCTGAAAACTACAAATTTTATGGTGGCACTTCTGGAAATTTATCAGCTGCTCTTCTTCATAGAAATACGGATGTTTATATCATACTAGATTGCAATCAATCCCTGATAATGTCTGACTGGCATTAGCATGCTGTTTAACCTGAAAATAACAAGTGCTTAGACAGAACCTTCAGCATGTATGAACAGGCTGTTTTTACACCGCATGTCACAGCCAGTTTGGAGGAGAAGCTGAAAAAAATGACTTGACTGCCAAACATCCTCTGCATGCCTTCATCAGCTGCCTGAGTGTCTGAGGCCTTGCTCGAGATTTTCCCCTGACAGCGAGCCTCTTTGTTTAAGACAAAAAGGGTGACAGCCAGACTGACGGACACACTGCTCATCTGTTGTGGCTTATTTGTGTCTGTTGCCACAGCAACCGTCCTGCTGTGATGGCAGAGGGAGAGAGACGATGGTGGCTGCTCTGCTTTTCAAGGGCAAAACTCTGGAAACCGAGCGGAAACGTGCGGCAGATCTGCAAAGACTCAAACCACGCATCTAACCAACAGCCCGGTCAAGGTTCAGGTGCCGATTCCTTTCAAAAGACAGCTACTAAAATGGAAACATTAATGCTGCTGGGATGAAGTCATAACTCACATTATCTTCCATTATCATAAAACGGAACAAAAACAGGAGCAGGCTGATGGGTTATTCTTCTTGGCTTGACCTGGTAATCAGTGCATCTGCACTGCAGTGGGCATTTATTTTTAGCTGTGGGTAAGGCTTTACATCATAGGTTGGGACAATGTTGATAATAAATCTCTCTTTAATGTGTCATCCTGTGGATTAGCAAGTTTTGTGAGTCCAGAAATAGACCTTTCATGCCGTCGAGTTCCCGCTCGTCTTGTGTTTTCTGTCACACACTTTTAAAACGACATCATTTAGAGAGAGAAGTGCGAAGAAAAATACACAAGTTCATCACAATTGGACAGCTCCGTCTGCTGATGAAGATCTTCTAATCCAAACAAAAGTTAATCATCGCGCAATAACTACTGCTGTGTGTTGTATCTGGCTGTTACTGGCGTTTATTCCAATATGTTCTCCTTATTTTCCAACAGCTAGTTCGATCTCCATGCATAGGATCAATTAAAGTTTGCAGGGAGTCAATGAGCAAAAAACAACAACAAAAGAAGCGACACAAATTTTAAAAAGTGTTTAATCAGACTGACCGCCCTAATAAAAAGATGAGACCAGAGGACAGTCACTTCATAATATATAATGGGAATACAAAAATCAGACGACAGAGTTCAAATTCATAAAATAAAAGAACACGCACACAAAATGTCTCTGAAAGAGAGCACGGTTTGTTTGCTGGTTTTTATTGTGACTTCGGAGCATGCTGGCTTCTTCCATGTAGTTTCCAGGCAACATTTTCACTGCAGGGCCCCTGAACCTGACAGAGAAGCCAAGAAAAACACACGTCAGAAGGAGCAAAGTACAAGAAGGGATTTGCTTACTATCTTTGTGTATGAAAATGGCATGGAAACTATAGGAGACGAGCAAATGTAAGCAAATGAATGAAAGGACGATGGACGTGAATACCTATTTATTTATATGTGTGGCTCTCGGCTCCACCGCGTCCAAATCCTGGAAGGAAGAAAGACAGAAATGTTAAAAAAAAAAGGGATTAAACACTGGTTAAATGGTTAAACATTACAGGAATCTAAGACAGAGCAAATCCTTTCATTTGGTTTGAGCGTTTAAAGAGACGTTTAAATGTTTTACTGCATGTGCGATCAGGTGATAAGTGTGCTCTGATAGGACCATTTCCAGTCTCAACAACACAGATGCAAAACATTATCCCCAATCAGGGTGCAGCGCCTGAGTCTCAGTACCAAAGGTGACCGTGTCTGTCTTTTATAGTTTTTTGAACAGCTCAAGGCGTTTTGATTGTGCTGCTTGAGAGGGGTCAGAGCGAGTTCAGTTATTGTGTAATCTGGATTATTCGAGCTGAATGCGCTTACCTTTAGGTCCGAACAGAGCAGCGTAGCAGGGTTTGTTACAGTAAGGCTTGCCTTCATGCTGTAAGAGGCAAACATAAGTCAAACCATCTGGAAACAGTGAAGCTGTTACTGTGCGTGTCTGCATTATGACTGTATTTAGAAGGTGGTTTTAGTAAAGTAAAACACTCCAACGTTATGCAGATGTGATAAAACCGTGCACACGGGAGGGGAAACTACAGGATATTTTCATGTGATTTGACTATCTCACCTCTGCGTGTGAGCCTGGTGAAAGAGTCTTGCTGCACTTCTCACATCTTAGGCAGGGCCTGTGCCAGTCCTTTCCCAGTGATGTCACCTTCTCGGCTGCAAAGCACAAAAAAAATCAAATGTAATCACAGCGGATTCTAATTTATCCCCACAAACACACATAGTTTCATCCGGAGAGGACACGGAAGCTTTCCACGATAACCTACTGGGCCGGTTATGATCTGAGGCGCATATGAGGTATATTAATAATAGGTATACATATTAATTCAGTGTCCGTTTAAAAGTTGGGTGTGGTACTCGAAGCCCTCAGTGTCCCTGAGAAGTGTCCCTGAGAAGCGTCCCTCATAAATCCTGATATAGCCAGTTTTTATCAGATTGTCAGAGCTGTTCTGCACAATGATCCATCATAAGGACTGTAAAAGTGGGAGGCAACCGTACTCAGCAGAGACCTATGTTTCATGTATGGAGAAGACCGGTCACATGCTAACATGTGGTCGAATTGCGGCCAAGAATCTGCTCAGGTTCAGCGAGGGAGACCTCCAAGCCATATGGGGTAACTGAAGACAAGATTAGCCTCTGCAGATTTTCTAAAAATTAAAAAGTGAGAAAGGACAGCGGATGCACGAAAGAATGAAACTGTCAAAATGTCAGGAAATGACCTATTTAGTTCCCAAGAATAGCCCGATGTGGCATGAGATTATGCAACAGATGGTGGATGCAGGGTGGGGTCAGCCTCTCTCTCAGGCCAACTCATTGAAAATTTTTCAGCTGAATGCGGTGGACAAAAAAGTCCGACCCTGAAACAATGACCGAGCTTAACTTCAAATAACAAACCAATGCACTGAGCAAACAGTGGCTTGACAGTGATGTAGGAGAATATAATGATGCACATTCACGCTCCCTTGATCGTGTATAAATCTGATAGCCTTATTGTTTTGTGCGACAGCTGCAGTATTTATTTTACCTCATAATATGACATGAAATTAGGCGAGCCAGACAGAAGAAAAACGAAGTTCGCTCTCAGCTTTGAATCTGCAGCACGTTGGAGCAAGTCCAGCATACACAAACATGCAAATCTGAATGGACAAACCTACCATGGGAGGGGAGACTCACCCACTTTTACTTTCAAATAATTTCCCAAATTTTCAAGGACAGGCTGCTATGCTAAAAAAGGAGAAATAAACAGGGCATTTTAAGCACTTAGAGTTATGGGAACTTTTTTCTGCACTTGTTTATGAAAGTATACTTAGCGAGTTAGATGAGAAAGCGGATAACAGCCTGCATTTATTTCCGTCCAGAAAAAAATAACTAGCTGCATAGCTGAGGCTCTGGCTGATTAAAAATATCCGTTATATGTGGGTAAATTAAACACACAAGACTCAGTGTTAAGCTTTAAAGATGCATCTTCTGTTTAAGCTGTTATTGGACAGCTCTTTCTTAAAAGCTGATGAACTTCTGTTTATAAGATATTAATGCCATGTAGAGCCTCAATGCACAATCTCTACACATCCTAATCAACATACTGCCCTCCCTGCTCCCAACAGCACAAAGCACGAGTGTCTGAAAAGTTTCCATCAACAAGTATTTGCTTCTTTTTTTTTTTTGACTTGGACCTCCATCATTCAGGCAGGCAGCAGTAGCCTGATCCTTTCCATCTGAGAGCTTGCTAACGTTAAGATAGAAGATCAGCAAAAGAGATTGGTAGTGAAGCTGCGAAGTGCAATAAAGACAATCGCACACTGATGTGGAAAGGAGTGAGACAGTTATGCAGACAGTTCAAAACAACGAGAAGACTGTGAGCCCACACAAAGAAGGCAAAGCTTTGTTCTAGCTTTCTTCTCCTTCGGCTGGAAATAAACTTTTTCTTTTCCTACACTGGGGAAAAAAAGGAAAAAAAACAACCCATGTCTGGCTGGCTTGTTCTGGCCGAAACAAATTGGTTTGCTTGTATTGGCCAGGAGGGAAGAGTTTATCCACGAGCAGGGAGAATGGAAAGTCACACGGACCATCCATCTGACTGACAGTCCAAAGACTCGTCTTTGTATTTTGCATTGGCCTCAGCTTCTGTGCATCTTCCCCGAGAGAAGATTTATCTGTTGCGCTACTGAGCAGGAGACAATGTGGTAAATGGATTAAGACACAAATAAACCTGAGCGAGCCCCCTTTTTCCTCCCCGGATGCTGTAACTGGTCCCCGCTTTGATAGCATTCTCACAAGATGGACGGAGGTGTATTTAAGCAGAGGAGAAACATGTTTCCTCGGTCTAGTCATTATTCTAAACACAGGGTCTAGCTCATCTCTCATTAAGGAGGAAAAACCACTTCCACCAGGAGCAAAGACCTCAAACTACAAAGTAGTCTGACAGCAAGAAAGCTTCCAGAGTTCAGCGACCTGTTAAAGCTGCTATTTATCTGTGTAACTATCTGATTATATTTAATTAATTATTTGTGACTGTCAAAACTTAAGTGTATTCAGTATACATAATATTATGTATTACAGATGTTAGCAATAATCTAATAATTCATCCTACTTCGTGCATAATTTGACTTCCTGTAAATTGCGTATTTTTGAGCAATTTAACTGCATTTTTAACGCTAACCTCTTCTAAAAATACAAAACATGCACCATTTGTTATTTTCTAAACTTAATAGCAGGTTATTAATATACACCAGGAAAGCACTATATACAGGTTTACTAATTTTTTTCCCCGTCTAATATGCAAGTGAAAGGCATGCGTCTCAGTCAGTCTGTCAGACTCTTGGTTTCCTGTTTCCTCCTCTGTACAAAAAAGCCACCGGTTTTTAAAAACTAGAAAATCCCGGATGCTGCTCACAGTGTTAGTACACGAGTAACGTTGTAATAGAGAACTCAGATCTTACCGAAGTAAACTTCCTTCTCGCACTTTGGGCACTTCGGCATTTTTGTTGCAGCTGTGTGTGATAGTCTGGAGGAGAGAGCAAAGTCTTGATAAAGTTTCCTGCAGCTGTCACCGGCCCACCTGTTAGCTCTGACTGACCACGCCTGCTCTAAAGTGCAGATGTTGCCGTGCTCCGTGCTGCATTTATAGCGCAGAGGAAATAGTTCAACTGTTTTTTTTCCTGCAGTGGGAGAGGCCTCAACCACGTTGTGTTGAAGAGACGTGTACGTGCAGAGCACATCACATGAGGAACCGAAATTAAAGAATGAGCTTACTACACATAAAGTGCATTTCTTTTTGCACTTGTTATCAAACAAGGTTTTGCTTTGTCCCTGATTGTGAGCTGCAAATTGAGCATTTCTTCTTTTCAAGGTCACATGAAGACATCGATCAAAAGTTGCTCTGTTTCAGTGTTTCAGTGTTGTGCAATGAAATAAATATAATCATGTTAAATTGCTGTACTCTCCTCCTTAAACTAATCAGTGATCAGTTAGTTAGAGTGTAGCATTTCGTATGATAACTGAATTATTTTAAAAACACTGAATTATTCAATCCCAGAAAATCTTCTATTCATATTTAAATCTTCATGTCCACTTAAATCTCATCTCCCTCATTTTAAAACTTTAAAAACAATGACTGTGTGACTTATAACTCCTATAAGAAAGAAACTAAATATCAACAAAATGCAAGCATTACCCTGAGAAATCTCCCACACCTCAGCTACCTCCTCTAAAAGGAGGGTAAAAGGGGCCTCCTCATTGTCATCACCATCGATCTGTTTGACACATGGCTATTCACTGCTGGCTGGCAAGTTAATCCACATGATGAATAATCCAAGTCGAGGTGCACACACCTGTGCACGAAGAGCTTTGTGTATTCAGGAGTGCAGGTTTTCTGTGGACATAATAAAACGTATGTACATACTCTTTGGAATTACTCTACGCAAATAAGTGCCATCTGAGTCACAAGTACAGTCAAACACAATGTGCTTAAGCTAATAACACAAAAAATAATTACATGCTTTATATGTAGACAGTGATTAAACTTTGAAAAACATTAGAAAAAGGAAGCGAACGTTTGGCCACAGTGAAAAAAACAATTTCTAGTCACTAAAGATCAGCTCTTATCTGCAGATCTTATGTCTGGTTCTTTTGAGGTTATCCCCTTTCAGGCTAAGCTTTAGGCTCTGACTAGGCTGCTCCAAAAGGCAGCTACTTCAGTGCCCTACTCTATCACTAAACTTCTACCCAAAATTTATGCGCTCCGTCACGTTTTCCAAAGCACGCAATGGGCCGGATTAGAGTCTCTGCTGGACTGATTCTGGCATCTGGGCCTTATGTTTGACACCCTGACCCATATGATATCTCAAAAAAAATTTCCTTTGACTATGGTAAGACTCTAAGGCAGATGAATCTCCAAATAAACCAAAAACAATTATAATCAAGGGGTTAAATCTCTGTGAAAAAAGCATGTAAACATAAACAGAAAATGGCTTAAAAGTGTTGAATTAATTGGTGAAATTGAAACGTTTTCCACTCAAGCTGCAAGCCTACCTGAAGTAATCCAAACACACATGGATGTAAAGACAAGTAGCAATATTCACTTTTATAAAATTAATAAAGTAAAAAATGAATTTAAGTGAGTTTAAGTGACCAGTTTAACATGTTGCAAAAGGTTTGTGCACCTGCGTGCGGAGGTAGCTGCACGGCACCTGGTCTCTTGTTTTTATTTTTGGTTTTTATTCTTTTAGAAGTCACTGTTGGCGTGAGATTGCATCACTTTCATGACAATGTTAGTGTCAGTTGACTCTCATGCTTGTTCTTTGCTGTAATCACCTCAGCAGAGGCAGATCACACCCAACCGAGGGCGACTTTTGACCTGATCAGAAAAGCCATTGTTGCATAACAATCCATACGCGTATGAGTGAGGGCCTTAGCATGTTGCGCATACAGACACGCCTGTTGTCTGCCACAGCTGAAGGACTTCTCAAACCCTCCGAGGAGCATATGGAAATTAGATCACCGTGGCAACCAAAACAAAACAAAAACAAAACAAAACAATCAGTTATGATGTTACCTTTAGCTATCTTTAGCATTCACGAGGATAGCAGAGCTAATCAAGATGACAGTTTCACTGAGATCATTTTAAATTGCCCTAAACACAGGATCCAACCCATATCCCGCTAATATTAGGTGTCAGGCATTAAATTATTTTCTTCTTCATCTGCAGGCAGCAGTGTTACTTAACAGCAGCGGGAAACATACCAAAAGGTAGAAGGAGAAAAGAGAAATCCAACCCAACATGCTTCCATCAGTGCTAGCGGTGTGACTAATCAGGTCCTCGGCACTGCAAATTTCAGTGCACTGGGGGAAAATTAAACAATGCTGAAAAAAAAAGGAAGATCCAGTGCAGTATGGTTGAAATCTTGTTAGCTGTGGTTCACGGCGAAGTTTTAACCTGCAGGTTTGGCTAAATCCTTGGTGTGAGAAGATCGCCACGCAATTTTCTTCATGGGATGGTTTCCATTAAATTAGAGACGTAAGGCTGAAGCCTAATCTTCAATGATTAATTGGTGAGCTAATCTCCCTGCCACCCAGGTAGCTGGGAGGGAGGGGTGTTATGCCTCAGTGTCCTGAGATCTGCTCCAGAGTCTGCTTGGGCTTCGTCCAGCCATTGAGGTTGATGAGTTGCTGCCTTGTAATTACACCGAAAAAAGAGATTAGTTCAACTCCCTTAAATAGGCAAGATTAAGGTGGAGGTTTTATGTTCTACATCACTAATCAAGCACAGTAATAACTCAAGAACCACATGAAGACAACAGTGCACACATGCACATCAGCCGAGTTGAGCTTTGTAGGCAGATGTGAGCTTTAGTTTGCAGCTTTTTAAGAGTTAAAGCTGTTTAGGGTGGCAGAATTGTTTGGACAAACTGGTTTTAGTTGGTTTGAGGTTTTACCTTTGATGGAACTCTGCTGAATGATATCAGGAATAACTGACTCCATTTTCAGCTTGGTGTAGTCACGAAATTCAAAAGTCTTTGGAGCCAAAAAGGATTAAAAGCTGCAGATGGCATAAAGGCCACGTGAGGCTGGCTCCCAAACTGAGCCAGTCCCCATAGACTCCCATGATAAAATGGTGAAGTGTACAGCAGGAATTAATGTGTTTACAGCCCAATACAAATAAAGCTATTTTCCCCTTTCGTGACAAAAGCAAGGGGATTGAGTCTTTTTTATCCTTCAAATTATATCGAAATTATTTTTATGCCTAAAGTTATGGAGTGTCAAGTGCCAGCTAGACCTCTAGCTTCCTGGCTCCAAGAAATCCAGGATGAGAGTGATAAACACACATGAGGTTCAATAGTGTAGCGGGTTACACATTTGACTAAGAAGTTAGGGATCCTCAGCAAATTTCTGCAAGGTTACACCAATCCTCTGGGGATTAGGTAACACTTTATAACACAACCCGCGAATAAGGTGCAAGTACCCTGTACTTAGGTGCATTTTGCAGGCAAGAAGTCAGGTTTTTGCAAGAAACAATGAAACAAGTACACTGTAAGTACCCTATACTTTCTGATGCATGGGTGGTGTTATGGAGTGACTAAGGTGCAAGTACCCCATACTTACATGCGTTTTGCAGGCAACTAGTACAGGGTACTTACAGATTTATTTATTTATTTGTTTTTCTGAAACTTTTTTGCCATACATAAGTCAGAATTCTGGGTTTAGTTTAATGTTTAGTGTTGAGATAAAAGCCCAGATTTGGATTTTTAGACAGCAAAAACTAAATAAATAAAAATAATTCATTGGTGGTAAAAATCTATCAGATCAGAGCTGCAGGGCTACCTGCTGTGGAAACCCCCTGCAAATAAAGGAGCAGATGAAAGAAGCTTCAGAGTGACAAAAATGCCTGACATGACACTTCGAAAAGGGAGCTGACAAACCAGTGGGTGTTGTCATGGTGATATAGCCTCTCTGATCGCAGCCCAGGCAAATTCTTCAAGGACTTGGAATTCTTTTTAGTTACCTTATATTTCAGATTAAGGATTCCTAATATGACTGTTTTATCATTTCATTAACATGATTAAGGATTCAATATTTACTAAAATGGATTGGATTGGATTCATGTAGAATCACAACTACATAAAATGCGTCACTTATGCTGAGGTCTCAGCATTTCAGCTAAATTTACTTATGTGAAAGTCCTTGCATGCTGTGCCTTTGGCGTTTTTCCCTCATTTAATTTTCCTTGAACTTCAGTTTTAAAGTACAATCCTGGAAAACTGAGACTTTCATGGTAAAATCTTATAAAGAAGTCAGTTTGACAGGTTTATATTTTATGACAGAAAAAGTCTATTCAGTATTTCTGCTGAAACTACGTCATGTCTTCCTCGAATGTCGTCACAGTGCTGTTTTATATTCTGGTCACATCATTCAAACACTCTGATAGGGCTCGTGACCTTTAAACCAGAGAATTCATGCGATCCATGTGAGGTTCTGGCTCGAGCGCCCTGTGCACGGAGCAGCTACTGCAAGCTACTGTCAGCTAAATACTGTGTTATTCTTGGGGTGCATGACATCACTGCTTGGTGCATTTGATGCAGTAAAATCTGACATTTCGATTGCATGCGCATTAATCAGAAAATTAAGAGGAAAATTAGAGAGGCCCCTTAATTTGCAGGAAGATTAATGGCCCATGGAAAAAGTCCAAAATTACTTGCAGAGCAGCAAAATGAGCCCAATAAATTTAATGTCATGGGTCTCAAAATAACCTCTGCCCTGCTTGTTTGATTTTTTTTTTCTGGGTTTTGTTGAATTTTTGTGAGCGCATTGTAATTATGCACAGTGATGGATCAGTTTCTGCATAAGGAGCAACACAAGTAAACTTAATCTGTTTTTAGGGAAACGCGGAGTAAAGGGAAAAAAGGAATCATGGCAAGGTGTTGGCCATCACTCCTGCAGATCTGTCAGATGGGTGCCCAGGGGATGGAGGTGGAGTAGGGGAGCAGATGAATCACAAAAGCCAACTGGAGGAGTAAACTGTGTCAACTGTGGCTGAGCAATGGAAGGAAGTCCTTTCTGATTTACTGTAGGTGGATTCAGTATGCAAAACGTTCTGCACATACACCTATTTACATACTATTCAAAGAGACTTTAATTAGTTTTTCACTCAGCTTGTGGAGCATTTCATCATCGTTCAACTCACTGTTTAATTTTGTTTTATGATTGTTTAGACTCACTTTCACAGATTTCACAACTTTAATCAGCGACAAAGATCCAAACTCTATTTTTTTCCCCTCGCTCACTCACAAAGACACACTCCAGGTTTTTCCAGGGTTGCTATCAGCTCCCAGTTTTATCACATTTGCAGTATCTCACATTAGGTCTTTATCTCTGCTCTCCTTTGATGAGCCAATTACCTCAGCCTCCACGTAAGTTTCCTGTGAACTGAAACGAACAGAAACGCTGGACTGTCTGTGCTTTGTCGAGGTTTCTGGAAAGATTAGTGTTCTCTGGTTTTATCCTCGCATCTGAACCATAACACTTGACTCACTCTTTGCTGTAGGTGAACTGTATTCCCATTCAGTACTGTAACCACACCTGTCTTACCAAAACAAGAAAACTCCTCCTGTCTTGATGCCAGGAACATAACTGCATGCCAAAATGAAATACTGCAAATTAGACATAATTACTTGTAATAAGGGGATCTTTTCCCAGTGAAACTCCCTTTTGATATATGCATTACAAACTGCATGTAGTACCAGTGATGTCATACCACATAACACTGTACTCCTTCATAAATTTCCCCTCAAATGCCCTAAAGATTATCGTCACTCAGCTCGTGTTGTCTTTTGTCTTGCATCATACTATCTCCGAGGCATTTTTTTTCTCTTTCATCATGTCAAGCTGCACTTTTCTGATTCGAACATGTACACCCTGTGATCTTCTTGTCGAGGTGAATCCTGATGTCGTGCCAGCAAGACGATTTTCTTATGAGGTATGCACAAACACAGCTTTCTGATTTTATCTCAATAAATTGTGCAGTTAAATCTAAGATAAGGTTGCCTCCGTACAAGTTACTGCTAATTCAGATCCCCCACCACGTCACTACAGGCAAGTCTTTGCATTGAATTTCAAATCATCAGGGCTCTTCAAGCCAAACCCGATCAATACAGACCCTTCCAGATCCTCTGGGATAGGTCTGCCTTTTCCTACTGAGTTAAAAACTTTTTATGTATCATATATGATGGTTTGTGTTTCTCAATGCTTCTTTTTAGCCTGCTAATATGGCTCACAAGCTGTGATATAAAGTGAAAGCTGACATCAAGAGTTTGAAAAAACATTGTTTTTTTAAAAACTTCATAATGTCAGCTAAAGATGTAGCCCAGAGAGTATGAAGGCAAGAAGTAGTCCCTCCCCAGAGTTTTGCCTCAGGCATTCCTTTATCCTTATCTTTGTTAGGTGTTTACAATTAGCAATTAAACCTTGGGAACATGCTGCAAATGCAATGTGAGTAGGGGTTGGGGAGGCGTGTAAGACTTCAAATTTGCATGATCTTTTTTCACTTGTAAATCAATCTAATTGGCCTTGCACGTCTTTCCGTTTGCCTTGTTGTGTCAAAATATATTAAAATTGCAAATACATTTGAGCCTGCACCCTCCAGTCCTGGGATTTACGTCATTTTCTTCCCATGGTTGCAAAGTGCCACTTAAATATTCAGTACACTGTGCAAGAAGTCACTGATGGCAGATAAGTTCCATAAACCATGTTTATCTTGGGCGTCTTTCAGTTGTGGTCCCTCAGTCAAAACAAATACACTCATGTGCGCGCGCACACACACAAACACACATGCAGGGTGCATGTGCAAAGCCTGCTTTTTGAGGAATGCTACAGATCAAGCATTTGGTCCATCGTGGGAAATGTCAAGGGCGGAAAGTCCAAAATGGACATCATCAAGATGAAAACATGCAGGCGATATTTGATAAAGAAGAAGAAAAAAAAAGTTCCAGTAAAGACTATTCAGACTGAATGAATTTAAAACAGTCATTTCAAATCAGTGTGCTACAGTAAACCGCTGTCATTAAGGCTGGGACCGGGCACCAGTTCAACAATTTAGTAGGAAAAGAAAGGTCAAACAAATAAACACTGTGGTAAGCTGCAATTTCCTTAGCAACCGTAATTGTTTGTTAGGATGGTTGTGTTCGCTGCCATGGCAACTGTGAGTTCCTCAATAACAGGAAGTGAAGAGGCTGCAAGTTTCTGAGCCTACTACAAGATCGTTTCCTTTTAAAGACATGAAAGAGAGTACAATGTTACACAGTGTGAAAGTATCACATACATTTGCCTTTTTTGTGTCTGAGCAAGCGCTTAAACAGACAAACAGTAAGCAGCCAATACACTTAGTTCAATGTTTTGGCTGGTTATGTTGAAATAAACACTGAGTGTGACCTTACATTAGCCAGAAATGGGATCAAATACATTACAGCCACTACTAACTAGCTCTACACAGCTCAAGAAGTTACAGGAGTGTTCCCTAAAAACACATTACTCAATCCCAGTGCTGCCTGTGGTCATAATTTGATAGGTTGCAACATCACTAGTGGGTGACAAAATAGTTTCAAAATAACCAGATGACACTCAGGCATTTCTACAATGCTGCAGTTACATCATAGAACAATATATATAAAAAGATACAAAATATTTTCCTGACTGGTGTCAAGTTAATCTTATGTTTTGTAACTTTGTAACTTTTTAGAATGTAAAAGTAACATGGTTGCGACATTGCTTATTTGTCTTATGTGTTAATGCTAGTGCTATGTAAGGTGAACTGTTTTGCAGGAGACCCTCACGATGCTGCACCAGCCAAATTTTGTTCCCAGGGTTTCCTCTTTAAGAGCCAGAGAAGGAGGCACAAACAAACCTAAAACCTCAACCTCAAAATAAACCTTCTCATCTGGGATAATTTTTTGAATTTGGTGTTCAGTTGTTGGTTAAATTAAGGGAATACAACTACTTTATTATTAGGTTCAGATGCAAAAATACTGGAATAGGTTTAATTCATAGAGAGTGAATTAGTCAGCTCTGTTCTTCATAAGGATTGCTTAACTTTAAAAATGTAACACAGTTGAAAATAAGACCATCTGCAAGGGCTTATGAGGTAAACTTTTTCCACTCTTTTCTGATTGGCAAGTTTCCAGAACTCATTCAGTCTCAGAGTGATGTTTAAAAGCAAGTTTTATGCATTTATTACTTCTAGGCTGGACTACTGTAATTTATTGTTGTCAAGTTGTTGCGAAATGTCTCCAGTTATATCCAGAAGATATGCAGAGAGAGTCCTGACAGGGAAGAGAAAGCAAAATCATAAACTCAAATTACATTTAAAATCCTTCTCACATATGAAGTCTTTAATAATCAAGCCCCATCCAATTTTAAAGACTTTGTAGTGTCATGTTATCCTAAACCAGGGGTGGGCAAGTAAAGGCCTCGAGGGCCAGTGTCCTGCAGGTTTTAGATGTGTCCTTGATCCAACACAGCCAATTAGCTCCTCAACATGTCTTGCAGTTCTCCAGAGGCCTGGTAATGAACTAATCATTTGATTCAGGTGTGTTGACCCAGGGTGATATCTAAAAACTGCAGGACACCGGCCCTCGAGGCCTCGTGTTGCCCACCCCTGTCCTAAACGATCCTCCTAAAAGTAGAATTGGACGCTATGAGACCCGTCTACCATGGAACCAGCTCCCAGTTTGGATTCAGGAGACAGACAATTAGACTCAAAACAATCCTCTCTGCCAGTTAAAAGGGAGTTCTTCCTTTCCACCGTCGCCAAATGCTGACAAAAGGGGATCAAATGATCGTTGGGGTTTTCTCTACGGTGTACTGCCTTTTTGTCAAATCTGCTCCAGCGCTGGACTGCATGTGTAGTAGAAACGGGAAAAAACAGGCAACAATAAAGGAAAAAAATCAAGTAGTTAAACTTGGGAACTATTAATTATACATCTATAAATAAATTCAGGATGTATGTGCCAATAAAAGAAGTAGCTTGCTGCTTAGTAACATCACAGAATATATTTTACCCAGGGAGTGTCTGTAAATCATCAACATCTGGTTTTGAAACTACAGTAGACTATAGCCTCACGGATTTCCCGAGAGTCTTAAGATTTGTTGCGCATACTTGCCTGTTCATTTTACAGTAACCTACTTCACATGATTTGCTCACTGACCAAGAGCAAAAATATATTTCATTCTTAATTGTAAAAACCTGTTTTGGGGATTGTAAAGGCCATTCACCGACACTAATAGCCTATCATACTCATCAACCAGTAAAGGGGTTACGATTAGTTTGATGATAGCAGTAACAGTTTTAAAACCTCACGTTTATATTAACGCCTCAGATTTACTGTTCCTGGAACTCATTAGCTGCACGATCACTAGCAGAAAGGTATGTCGAATCAAATTAGGGAGCATTTTGTTCTAAAAAAGTGTAACTCCAGTTTTCCACCATTGCTTATATAAAATAGCTTAAGGTGGGATATTATTCTGAATGAAAGCACAGCAGAGGAAAGATGGAGCAGCGGTGAGAATGTGGAACAATACCACATGTTTTAAATGGGTTTCTATGGAGTTCTTGCTTTGGCAGCACTCACTCATCTCATGCCTTTATATTGTGCTTCAGTTCTCTACAGCCCTTAATATAATACTTAAGAGGTAGCTTGTTGGTGATAGAAATATGTAACAAGTATGCTTCTTGCCAGTTGAACGAATACTTGGTAAGCCACATCTCCTGAGTGCTGGTCTGAGGACAGTTTGGTTTCTGAACTCACCAAACCGATCATCAGACATTCACACTCACTATATGCTGTGATTACAGATTGCTTGACATCTAACTCTTAAGTAAAATTCTTAACTCACTCTTCATCTGAACAGCCAAATACATTAATAAGTGCCTCAAACACTGCGTCTCCCCTCTCACATTCTTGATTTGCTGTGATTTGTAGGCGTGGCAGGGAGTTTTGAGGCTGTGCATTACTGTGGCTGTCTCACTCATGCACTGCAGGCATGCACAACAGAGGTGCAAGCGAGAACGCAAATGTCCCCTGCAGATCGATCAGGCACAAAAGGTCAGTGTAATGCCCTGTAATTATCTTGGGAACTCACTGTGAATAAGCGGATGCTTGCTTTGCTAAATTGTAAAAAACTACTTGTACTCATATAGTATGAGTACATCATGGGCATTTTTAGAGCTCGAGCCCCCTCTGCAAGCTTTACTGTGCTATCTCCTGTTGTATGTTGCATGTGATAAAGGGCAATTTCAATTATCCCCACAATAAACGTATAAACTAAAAGGCCCGCTGTCCTATAACTAGAGTGCCAAGATGATTTGGTTTATAAGATAATGCTTACATCTAGTCTGTGTTTCCATGCTGACATTTGCTTGTTACTTTTTGAACTGATGATGCCCTTAGATTGGATGCTAAATTATTATCCTGTGGGGAACCACTTTTCATGGCAAGCCATCCATTGTTGATGTACTGTACAAGTGATGGATGACCAAACCGAGTGACACAGCCATCCCCCACCCACGTGTGGTTCGAATTAAGTAATAATATCATAAATAAAGGAAGTTTGGTCTTTTTTTTCATCACTTATACAGCAGTTGCTTACTTTTAGGATTTCAGGCCAGTGGTTTCCTACTTTCCCCAGCTGATTAGAAGTGAGTGTTGGTTAAATATTTACTCTCTATTTGGCTTGGAATTGGTTTCTTCATCCATCTCAATACGCGGTCAAAACAATACAATCCCCTCTTTGTTCACTGGCCTCCACAACCTCTACTGTCTGCAGTCTGCAAATGAAGTCTCTCCCCTGAAGGCATTTCCCACTGAAAAAAGCCGAGCAGCTTCCATCCTCACTGTAGATCAAACCACTTTTCACCTCAAAATGCCAAATAACTCTTGATCATTGCTGTATAATTTAGCACCTGTTGACAGCTTCGCAGTTGTTCATAACTTCCCTTCTGGTACCTCCGAAATGTGTTAAGATTCCTGCTCATTAGAGCCTACGCTTAGCTGTGCTGCCAAGTCGTACAGTTTTATATCAGCAGCACAGGGTGTATTAAAGGTAAGAGAAGGCCAGGAGGGAGACTTTTATATCATTCGCAGTATAAATGGCAACGCATTAATGCAAACACGGGGTTTGTGTTTTCTAGATCGGGACTCATTTGTCAGTCTGTAGGAAGTCAGTGGGTCTACTCTCACCTCATTGTAGACTTGGCAAGCAGTCAAAACATTCACAAGTCTGAAAGCATTTCCAGCTGACCAGCTCCCTTTCTTTTCTGTTTCTTGGCCTTTTTAAAGTTTACAGTAGGTGGACCCGTGGTGCATTGCATCACCGGGCTTTGACTTGGACAAAAGACAGCTCAATAACCCTGTCTTGTGCAGCACACTGCAAAAATGCCCAAATTCTGTAAAAGTGCCAAAAATGCTTTCAAGGCTAGGGAAGACTTCATTCTCTCATGCCTCTGCAACGATGACCAAAAAACACTCCTGATTTCTATTTTGCAGCATGACTCCTTAAAGAGAGGTGAGGGGAACAACATCAAGAGCCCAGCTAAAAACAGAACACCATCAATAACGACGCATATGATATGTCTGTGCTTAATTTTGTGGGAAATTATTAATTAGCCACAATTAAGTAATATATCTGTCAAGTCAGCGACTAGGTCCTGCATCTTTTTTCCTTTTTTGCCATTTCAGAATGAACTTTGCTACACATACAGCACTTGTTCCTAGTTTGTCGAGCTGAGTTTTCTAGTGTGTTTAACTCATCCTAAGGTTTATTCTGCCTTCTGACAGTCAGCACAATTAGTTGAAACCTTTCTTTCAGTGTCCTTTGTCTAGGTTTTCTTTAGCCATAGCCTTTGTGCCCACTTTGCACAAAGTGAAACTACGTGGTTCCCGAAATCCTATTCAAGGGCAGCGAACTAACAGAGAAGCAATCAATCATCAAAGCTTCCTCAATAAGGAGGAATAATGCCACGCAAGGTTAGCAGGTTTTGACAGCAGGTCTGAAAATTGCTCAACCCAAGTCGTGCCACTCATCCAGTGTTCCTGACGCGGAGTTTTCTTCGCACAGCTGTTTTCCTTTGATTCTTTTTAAAGCTTCACGGTTGGTTTCGGCCCAGGCTGAAAGTACTCTTAAACCCTGAACACTAAGCAATCATCAACCAAACTACTTTGAATGGTTTCACTTTTTATCCCTTAAATGCCACTTAAATCCCACTTCAGATCAATCACGGGACTAATAATTCACAACGCGCACTAAATTATATGTTAGTGCTCTCCATCTATCTGCATTTCATGTTAAGGAGAGGCTGTCGTGACTGGTGACAAGCTATAAATTTTACACAGTCTCACTTCACGGACAATCAATAACCGAGGTTTGGATGATGAAAAAGTTAGTGCGATGCCTTATTAAGCTCATAGTGCATCAGAGCTGTAGTAGTACGAAGCTGAATGCGTTTATAAAAAGTTAATCTTTTTGTTTAGATTTTTAAAAGTCTGCGAACAATAATGAAGCAACGTTATGTACTTATGACCCAATGAACCAGCTGTGCAATCAGCTATCGTCATCATTAAAGCCATAAGTGGTACTCAAAGTAATCAAATGTCACCCTGGAGGAAAGATTAAACCTATTAGATTTTCTACAACCTCCCCTTCGTCCTCTCTCACACTTTCCCATGTGCCGTTTTTAGAATATCAGTAGGCCAAAATGACTGAATGCTGGTATTACAACCACTGTACAGTATGCTCCGTATGACTGGAGAGTTCACCAAGCCAGTGGAAAACTAAAACAACAAGATCTCATGATATTTATGCCTCTGCACCGGAAAACTAATCAGGCTTTCCTCGAGAAAGAATCCGTGAATGCCAGCGGACGTCGACTTGTAGTCAGAAAGCCATTAATCATCCAGCGCTCGTGTCTGTTTGTCTGCGTTTCCATAAACTCTCATAAATCTGGTTCAGCAACTGTGAAATGTTATACTACGGAGAGCTGATGAGAGTTTATGTGCAACTCAGTAAAAGGTAAAGATTTGACCGTATCAAAAACAGGCTGCAGAGCAGTAATGGAAACACGGGGATTATTTTAATATGACATTTTGTTTCTTTTTTTTTACCCCTGAGCACCACCATCTCGTTTCAGATCCAAATACAGTGATTCTGTGTAGCTGTTATGAAATGTACTCAGTGTGACAGAATTTATAGAAACGTGAAACTTGACTCTGTGTATACTGTTTGCTCTCGCCGCTGCAAGATTTATTTCCACGAGTAAGGCGGGCGGCCATCTTTGCGGTCTTCTGTTTATAACTGCTGTTGTTGTCTTCAGCCCATTGCACATGGCTGTAAATCAAGGGCGGGTCTGAACTATGTGATTTAAAGCAGAAATCCTCATATGCTCCTCGCAAATACCTTTGCTCAGTGTGTTTGCCATTAAGGCCTCGATTTTCAGCTTTTAGACTGACCGCACACGGAGCAGTATAGCTCACCTCCAGCGAACCGTTCCTTTCATTCCATCGGGATAAAGATAACCCCGTTTCCAAAGTTGTGCTGCGGATTTTGCAATTGCCCTGTGTGATGTGGTGCACTTTAAGAAGGGGCCTCTTTTGGGGAGAGATCTGGATGTTGCATTGAACAGAGCACCGGATAATGAGGTGGATGTAGACAGATTCTGAAGAAGCTTAACATGCAAATAGATTCATGATGGTTTGCATTCAGGAAAGTTTGACTGTGCGTGTGTTCTCGATTTCATCAGCGACATTGTCACACACATTTGAATCTGGGAACTCTCTCGCATTGCTGTTTTGTATTTTGGCTGCTGTATTGGAGGGGTGGTACTACTATGCATTGCTTGAGGGCAGACTAGTGACAC
Source organism: Oreochromis niloticus (assembly GCF_001858045.2). Lineage (NCBI taxonomy): Eukaryota > Metazoa > Chordata > Actinopteri > Cichliformes > Cichlidae > Oreochromis > Oreochromis niloticus. Next base: position 19,170,203 of record NC_031983.2, on the reverse strand, counting down.
AGAGTCAAAGGATTGCTTTCTTACTGGGAGATTGTACTGTAAATGGCAGGTTTTTTCCCCCATTAGTCACATGGGGGAACTTGCACTTGCAGATTCCCACTCGGCCCATAGCTTTGTGCAGATATCATAGATACAGTACTGTGCAAAAATCTCAAGCTACCCGTCATTTATTTATATTTTGTTTCCAAGGAGCCAGACTTCCTATTTCACCCATTTTTAGTCCAGTCCTTGTACTCTGGAATTTTCAGAGGTATTTTTTTGTTTGTTATCCACTTAACACTAATCTATGAATCATTCAAGGATCATACAGGCACCAAAAACAGGTCTCACAGAGTAATGAATCCAAATAGAAAGCTTTTGATTCAAACTGTCATCAGTATGTAAGCAGGAGGACAACAGTGAATGTCCGCAGCTATCTGTAAAACACGGTGGAAGCTCTGCAATGATTTGGGACTGCATTTTAAAAGTGGAGAGCTCGTCAAAATTGTTAGAGTTTGATTACAGAAAAATAACGTCAGATTTTAACTTCTTCATTTTTTTAATGCTCGACAATAATCAAAAACACACTACCAGTGCAAAAAACATACAATGGAACAGTGTCAGTCATGGATTGGCATCTCCGGAGTCTAGACCTCAACGTTATTGAAGCAGTGTGGGATTATTTTGAGCAGCCAAGAGCCAAAGAAGAGCTTTCAATGTCCTTCAAGAAGCCTGGAGAAGTATTCCTGCAAAATACTTAAAGAAATGACAAGAAGCTTGTCAAAAAGAGTTCAGGCTATGCTAAAGAATAAAGGTGGTCTTACCAAATATTTACTATCTAGCTCATTAGAATTGTTCAAATCTGTTGTTCAGTTGTTCAAATTTCCATGTGTGTTTTCCTTTTCTAGGAGCCAGAGAGGTTTTATATATGATAAAGAGAAAAATTAAAAAATTGTAATCAATGCATTCAACCTTCTGCTTCAAATCTCCAACAGGCAGTGTCATTCATGCTTACATTCACATCCACAGTAAGCAGTGACTTAATAGCAAGCATCTCTTTGGGCTGTAGGAGAGAATCTGAGAGCGAGTTTAGAGTTTAGCTTTGAAGCAGGGCTGGTAAACACTGGACCACTTTATCGCTTCCATAATGAAAACAGAGGATTTCGCAGTTTGAGGTCTCCAAACAACTGCAATTACTGAATCACTCTATGTGAAAAATGGTTTCTGGAAATGTTAATGCAGGGGTTAGGAAGCTATGGCTAAATTAAGTTTAATTAAAAAAAAATAGTGTCGTTTTTAGGAAGAAGGCTTTTAGGTTGAGGGCAGATTTACTGTCATATCAGATAATGTAGGACTTTAGACTTCAAATAGCTACAATTACTCTCAAAATAATCCTCATTTATGTGACAGGCCTTCATGCATCCTTCCAGTTAAATAACTGCAGTTCCCTTTTAAGCCAGCTTCCTTCCAATTGGCTGCCCCTCACAAGGAGCAAATTTGAACAGCAGGTGGGTGTGGCTTCTGTGTGGTCAGCCAGAGCTGTGTGGCTTATGACCTAACTATCTTATTTCAGCTGGATCTGCATATTTAATTAGACAGACTATTACATTACATGATTACAAAATCTGAAACTGAGCATGTAGAAGTCTTTGAAACCTGAGCTTTTGGCCCACATATTTGCAAAGCTAACTGCATCTATGAGACGAAATCAGAAAAGCTCAGTCGGTCCAGAATGTCTTCTGATGCTAGTTTGATCAGCACACTGCTTACACCTTAACTTTTTGCTATATGGTTTTTAATATATGATCCTGTAAAACCAGTGCACACTGATACTGCACACAAATATATAACGTGGCATTTCAAGATTCAAGATTCAAGAGCTTTATTGTCAGTACAGCAGTATACACAGTATACAGTGTACTGAAATTCATTTATAGCAGAACTGATTAGCCATGCTCAACCAAAAGACATTTTCCAAAACAAAGACTATTTTTAAGGCGAGCTGCTTTCTCTCTGGCTGGAGGGAAGCATAAAATCTGTTGGTTTTCTCTAACCAATTTCTGCTTGGGCCAAATCAAATAAAGGTTCTTTTGGTCGGGGGATATTTAAGCCACATTTCTGGCAGTCCTAAGAAGCTTGTGCAGCCACACACTGGTGAATAATCAAGCACTAATAGCATGTTAGTCCAAATACGTATCAATCATCAGACATGCTTGCATCTGGATTATGTTTTCCTAAGTGGTGTCCACCACCGAAGAGAAAACGGAGCAATTTTTGAATGCAGATTTTTGCATGAAGACATGCTTTATCAGAAAGGACACGGTGCAAAAGTGAGAGATGTTCAAAATAACTTGGAATGCTGCTCGTCTGAGAAACATAGGTCTCCTTGGCAACCGCCTCCCGATAACACAAACAGACCTTGATTCCTGCTCCAGGCAAATAACGGGCCAAAGCGGAGAGAATGTTTTCCCAAGTGATGGTCTCTGGAGGGTCCCCGTGGTGGACTTTGATTATGTGGGAACGCTTTGTGACCACTGAAGAAGTCTGTGAGATAATATGGGAGCAACAGCTGGGGTTTTTGCAGGCTGAGCGTGCACAATTCATATCCTGTCAGTGCCCACGTTATTTGCTCTGGTTTTTGTTTCATCTGGCATCTTGTGCTTTTTTTTCAGCGATACGGGAGTACAGTTGGATGGAAAACAACAGACTTCTAAATTAAAACAGCATGAAACTGCTAGGATGCTGAAATATGAATTCCCCCCACATTTGTGTGGAAACACAACTGTTTTTGTTATGTGCTTTGTACAAGGATTCAAAACACTTCATAACACTGAGAGTTTTCCACTGATTTTGCACTCTGGTGAAGCTGTGAGACGCATCATGGATGTCTTTTTTATTTCCTACATTCTTCCTTCTTGTTGAAACCTGGCACCTACATTACCCGCAGCGTAAGTCAATGCCTACAGCTCGGGATGCAGATGTGGGTGTATTATACAAGCAAGAGCTAAAAGCCTCAACCTGCCAGCCTGGACATAGGCTACAGAGGTGTGGTGTGCTCAGTTCTTTGTAATTCCACCACTTGAGGAATTTTAGTAGGCTTTGTACAGTCCATCAACACCTGTCAGCCACTTTGTTAACTACATCTATTCAAGTGCTTGCTTTCGCAAATATCTAATCAGAGAATCACATGCCAGCAACTCAATGCATTTAGGCGGATAGACATGATGAAGACAACCTGCTGGAGTTTAACCCGAGCATTAAAGTAGTGAATAACGCTACCATAAGTGACTTTAAACGTGGCATGGTTGTTGGTTCCATATGGGCTGGTCTGAGCACTTATCGATCTGCTGGGATTTTCTCACAAACACTGTTAACAGAGAATGGCTGAAAACATCCAGTGAGATGCAGTTAGTCTGGGTGGTAATGCCATGTAGCTGGCGGAAGTCAACCAAGGTACGCAGAAGAGCATGGCTGAACTTCAAAGCAGTGAGCTACAGCAGCAGAAGACCATATTTGGTGCTGCAACTGTCAGCTAAGAACAGGAAACTGAGGCATTGTAACTAAAATGTTACAATCAAAGACTGGAAAAGCATCGACTGGTTTGATGAGTCTCAATTCCTTGCCTGGAAAGCAGTAATATCTAGCATGGCCAGAATTTACTGTAAACAACACGAAAGCATGGATCATCATTGGTGGTGGGAGATATTTTCTTTGCACACTCTGGGCCCTTTAATACCAACTGGGCATCGTTCAAACACATCGCTTTAACTGAGTTGCATTTATGGCCACAGTGTGCCACAGTCTTCTGATGGCTGCATCCTGCAGGATAATCCACCACGTCACAAACTGGTTTCTTAAACATGAAATTGTGTTCACTGTAGTCAAATGACTTCCACAGTCCACAGATCTCAATCCAGTAGAACGTTTTTGGGATGTTGTGGAAGACATTCTCATCGTGGAATGTAGTTGATAAATCTGCAGCAGCTGTGTGATGCTATCATGTCAACATTGACAAAAATGTCTGAGGAATGTTTCCAGCACCTTGTTGGATCTGTGTACAAAAACAAAGAATTCAGCTAGTTCTAAAGGTACAAGAGGGTCCAACCTAGTGTTGGTGTTCTGGCGAATGTATAAATCTGTTTTTTGTATATAACATTTTTAATTTCTCTTTTAGTAATTGGGTTGCTCTATATGTTATTAATTATGCTCAGAAAGTAGACCAGCTAGCTTCCGCCGTGGTTCCCCACCCAGATTTTTGGTGTCTCTGTGTGTGTTCAACACACATAAGATCACAGATAATGTTAACGATTCATGACAAACACTGAAGGCGTATTAGCTGGTTCACTTCCTGTGTAGACTTTGAATCAGTAGTTCAAACATCACAGCTACTCGATCAATGAAAAAATAGTGGCAGTAACCTCACAGCAGAAAAATACTTCTTTGTAATTAATTTGTTAGCAACTAAGAACAAAAGCTTAAAAAAAGAAAAAGATAGCTGTTTATTTTATGCATTTTATTTTTTAAATTCAGTTTTTACTTCAAGAAGTTACTCTAGTTTTGGAGCTTTACACAGTTTCTTCTTGTCCTCAGTGTCTTTGTTGTCCTATCATCTCCCCTCATTCACATTCCAGTCATCGCTCGTCCTCCTCCACGAGCGACACAAACTCTGCAGCGCTTTAGCTCAGCACCCCTCCTCGTTTGTTTTCCAGCTCAGTCTGGCAGCATGCACACTGAGTCCATTGTACACAAGGAGGTTGTCCCCATTTACAGTATACTCAACAATGAGGAAAGCCGCTGTGACGTCGGCGGGCGCGGCCTTGGACACAGACAGACGCATTTACTGCGAGGCTTATTTTACATTTATTAAGGATACGTATGACGAAAATGTAAACATGTGCAGAAAGATGAATGAAAACAAAATCAACATGGCGGTTAAATATTTGCCTTCTTGTTCCACATGTGCTACTGATTTTTCTGAGCATGTTAGTGTGCTCAGAGGGGCTCAGGGCCCACTGTTAGCTCATTGTTTTATCTGAGCTCGGTTAGAGATAAGAATTAAGGGAATTACTTGTGACTGCTCCTGCATTCACAGACACTCAGTCACACACATTTCAGGAAGTTCAGCCTTCTCATTTAATGCAGCAGTATTTGCTAATAAGAAATTCACTCAAACAAGATATTGAAGATTCAGACACTTTTATTAAAATCGCATCCGTGGCTCTCTTTGTGATGGATACAACAAACTTATTTACAGATCCAACAAACACGGTGTTGTGAAGTTTAGTGACTTACGTCTGGCTGCTTTTTATCAAAGTATTTGCTTAAACAATTGTGGCAAGATCATAAAGAAGATGAAGGCTGATGGACTTCCTCAAAACAAACAGTAAGATAAAAAGAGACAGAGACGTAAGAGGTTTCATCCCTGACAGCAACATTTTTTGCTATACACATAATTTAAAAAAAAATTAAAAAAAATGTTGATTAGTGTAGCTTTAATAGCTCTCCACTCTCAATTGAGAAGCATAAAAGTAATTTTGTAAAGTGCAGCTCTGTTGTTTCCAGTTAATTAATGCATTTCTAAAAAGCCAGCGAAGAGAAAATGTCTTGAGAGACTTTATGGGAATCTGGTTTGATTCTACTGCATTTGTTAGCTGTGCAGCTATCGAAATAGAAATTATAGCCCTTGTTCTTCTCCTTTCTTTTCAGTGAGGGCATCATGTAAAAGTCTGAATTCAGAAGTCCACCTGTAACCTGTGAATCCCACCAGATCTTTCTGTTTTATCTCACTTCTGCTTCCAACTGGATTAAAAAAAGAAAACCCCAAAAACAAAACAATGAAAAAACCAAAAAACCTAAAACCCGAAGGGAGTGCCAACTTTGCTTTTAATGGCAGGAGGCTACCCAACTTTCCCTATTTATCTCGAGATCCTTTTTATTCTTTTCATCGCTCATTAGATCCTTTTAATAACCCTGCTGTAGCTCATGCAGGTATTTACGTTCAATTAAATTGTGCACAATGGAAAACTGAAAAGAGAAGAAAAACAGGAAAAGGGGACAAAAGAGGGAAAAGACTCTGGACAGATGTGGTGATGAGGAGCCGGCTGTTTCATGTGAGCGGTTTAGCAGCTGCTTCCTGGTTGTCTGAAGGGTGTGGCTGAACATTATGTAACCCATCTGACATCAGTAAACACACAAAAGCACGCTTTTCACTGGGTTTCTATTTGCTTAAGATATTGCAGAAAGGACTGATGGGAAGGTCAAAGTGGGAGTGGTACATGGAAGTTCAGCCAGGGCTTCAAAAGCATCCCTCCAATATCAGCACCGAGTCTGTTTTTCCAATCTCACTTTCTGTTTTATCTGTTCTCCGACCTGACAGATGAGATAAATGCCAGCAAAAGGCTCTGCTGTTGCTCTTGGATTTGCAACCAAAGGGACTTTGGTCTTTGCATACCTCGTTAACTAATCTGTGTCATGTTTTGATGGCGTAAACAAAAGGTGAGCCAAAACCAAGGTTATCCTCATTTTCTTTGCCACCAGCCTTCAATTACCCCTGCCACGAATTGTAATATGACCTAGAAAGGCAGCTGGTCTCTTTGAGTCACTGATATCTGTGAAAAATAGAGCTCTCTTTACCAAAAGCATGATAAAAATCCCTTCATCGCAGGCTGGGCTAGGCCCTGGGGGAACAGTGGGAGAACGATACAGAAGAGGGAGAGAGGGAAGGCCTTGGCTCTAGGCCTAGACAGTGGCAGCTCGCCATGGTTTCATGTCTCTCCGCTGCTGTACTCGTCTGTTTGAAACAGCAGACGGCCCACCTGTGCTTGCTGATTGTTCTTGTGAGGTAGCTTGGGGGAAGCAATGGAGAAACAGCATATCATTTTGGTCTATCAGGGTAACAGGGAGGTTCTGGGGTTCGTTTTTATCCATCGCATGCAATCGTGTCATCGCACTTTCAGTGTGGGTCCATCTGGCTGGCCTGAGCTGTGGCAGCCACAGGGAGGATGTTATGAGCAGAAGAAGGGAGAGGCCGAATGGCTGTGCTGTGATTAAACTCTGACATCTGCTTCTCTGCATTAGCATCACACAAACACACTGGATGCTGATGCCAAACATGAAAACTGAAACAAAAGCTTTCGCAGCGTCTTTTGAAAACCGTCACAGGCAGTGGAAGCGTGTACAGATAGCACCGTCACTGTAATGAAAAGGACACTGCTTATAAAACCTCTGACGCCTTTTACTAATACAGAGGATCTGATGTAGCTGTACAGTTAAACCAAACCCATGGTGCAAAGCCAGGGCTTCTAATATGACTTTATGCTTATTACGCGCACCTCCCATCAGATGTTCTTTGGTTGGAGCAAAGTCTTTTGGTAAAAACACCAGAACTGAGGTGTACATTTCTTATCTTGTAACTGCTCCCTTTAATATCACAGGAGATCAGAGGGCATTTAAAAACTTGAAATGTAATTACCAAAAGGCGCCTCAATAATTCATTCAGACTGCCTGACCGAAGGGGAAACAAAGCTGTGACTCCCATGCAGTCTGTCACCCACTTCACTGGGACTGAAGTTAATCTAACGTGGATGTGAGCCAGAGGAGCGCTGAACAGCTGTTTGACAGCATCAGAGTCAGACTGACACACGACTTCTAAGAGTCACTGAAGACATCCTGAAAAACTCTTTTGTTAACCAGCTTCTTGCTATAAGAGATGAAAGCATACGCTTAAGCTCGTAACACCAAGTGTTTTGTATTTGATGCATTCGTTTTTGTGAGGTTTTGAGACTTATGCATCATCAGTGTGATGCCCCCCACCTCCTAAATAAATTATATAACACATTTTAAAGCAATAGATTACAATAAAAGTAGGCTGTAACAAATATGTTACAAATTAAAACTAATGTATGCAAATTGATATTTAATTTATATTTTTTAATTTGATTCAATAAACACTTTTTCTCTTATTCAGACTTGAAAGGATTATTATTTATTTGGAGTTTTCCACCCTTAGCTCTGGATTTGGTCACAGCAAAGTAAAAATCTCCAGGGCTGCTTTGAACAACTAAAAAGTGCCCAAAACCAAAAACTTAGATCCTGGAGCGACCACTTGAGGCTGGCTCCAAAACAGGGCAAATCCCCACAGACTCTAATGTTAAAACAGCTTTAACAGCGTGTTTACAGCTGGATACAAAACACATTTTCGGTCTCCATGGATAGTTTCTGCCATAATTACTCTACAAGGGTGATTTGTTTTATTTTTTTATATTACACATCCATCAGGATACCATAAAGGTTTAAAGTTAGGGTGTGGTTGACAGGTGTGGTTACAGTTGTAGCCTTTTTCTGCCAGGCCTCATCTTCACTAATTCCGCTATGGTTGTGGTGTGGGTTCCCTCATGTTAATAGAGTATCCAGCCATGAATACATGGCTGGATACTTTGCTTATTCAAAGTCAGATCACGTTGGCAGCAGGCTAATCATGCTATTCCAAGCAGGCTTTTCCCCAGCAATGCTCTCCAGTGTCTTGTGAGGGATCCCAAGGTGTTCTCAGCCCAGATGAGATAGAGCAGGTTCGGAGTCTACCTTGGGGTCTTGTCCCAGTTGTGCATCCTTACCTCAACTGGCTTCTTTTGGAGCATATGCTCCCTCAAATATCTATGGTCCTCACCCTATCTCATTTTCGCAGCTTATTTTCACTACCTTACACTTTTGATCATTAACGAGATCTCATGACCTCAGGAAAGGGTTGGGACATAGAAACACTGGGAAATCACTGCACCAATCCACTGGTCCCACCTTCCTATCACTCATGAATAAGATCACAAGTATGAACTTCACTGTGAGGTACTGACCATCCATGAAGTTTGTACTTTAATGACAGAGCGCTAAATTTAAGTATTTTATGAGCGGCCCATTTTAGGGATAGTCTTTATTAGTCTCAGTCAATGATACTAGACACATGTAGCAGGTATCTGTGTCTGTGTGTTGTGTCCAAGCAGTATATGGGTGTTACATGTTAACCACGCTTGGTTACATAAGCACTCCACCCTCTCATTTAAAAATGGTCACTTCATGGCAAAGGTAGCCAAAATACTCAAACCAGCGGACGATGTCATGGTGGCCATGTCCATCTTTCATATGCAGTTTATATGTGTCTTGCTTGGGTTCACTAAAAATCGAGCCACTGTCAAAATACTGACAATATCTGCTATAAAGGCAGCAATTTACAGTTTTAAATGACTCTCAGGGTTGTGTATTTTTGCAACAAAGCTAAAATAAAAAACAAATTTTGATCATGGAGAGCAGTTGCTTTACATTTTCAAGACTGGGCGTCCACGGAAAGTGACAAAGACTTCTCCACAGATTTGTCCCTGATCCATTGGAGTGACCTCTACACCTACATACTTGTACAGTATGGCTGCTTTGGTCACTTTACTGGAACTTTTGGACATCTGGTGGATGGGTTAGGCCTGTGGAAGTATGCAATATCTATTTAGGGAATAACTGCTGGAAATATTATTTTATGATGTGAGACAAAGCTCGCTCCCCTCAATGAAAAGGAAATGGTCCAAAAGGAAAAGAGAGAGGGAGGAATTGATATCACCTTATTGGAAAAGCAGTTAAGAGACACATTACTTTAACAGATAATACTCCCATATCTGACACCTCTCACAAGAAATCTCTTTACTTGCCAATTCTCTCAGGGTTTAAGGTTAGACTCTATTTTAGCGCTACCTGGTTTGAGACAGGTAGCTTTTCTATTGCTAAATATGTTCATAGGGCGCTCCTCTTTCATTTTTGTGATCCTCGTGATAATATCAAATCAGAAAAAAAAACATGGGTGGGGATTTTTGGCAAGTCTTTGTGCTGGCTCATGACTTATGCGCGCTGAATGAGAGACTGTATGGTGGATCTTTCACATTTAGCAAGTTCTAAACCTGAGGTGAACATTACAATCCGTATTTCTGAAGCCAGCACATTGTATGAGTGGTGACAACTGTATTCTCTCTAATTCCTGCGTGTCTAATTTTGCCTGCAGCAGATGGTTTTATTTGGCAGTCTCCATCACAAGGCGGCAGTCCATCCAAGGTGCATGTGACCTTGTAGTCACTGATGTGAAACAGTGTAGGTGGCTCCGTGACTCTGTACATACAGAAATGTGTTTGGTATCCAGGAAACCACACAGGTTTCAGGGTGCGGTTCAGCCCAACGGTACAAAGATGTTTCCACAGCATTAGTAGATGTGACTGAATGCTGGGAAGAAACTGGTAGTTTGTATTTTGACTTGATGATGACATAAGCTGCAACTCTGCTGCCATGCATGTCCATGCAGCAGCAATGCAACCACACCTATATTACTGGGAAACTTGTTAAAAAGTGATGTAAGGCTGAAACTGTGCAGCAGGGTGAAGACATTCCTGCTGCTTTCACTCACCAAGTTTGGAAATGTGTGTGTGTGTGTGTGATAGATATAACTGACACCTTCCAGTCATTTCAAACATGTTCTTTTTCTTCAGCGAGGTATCTAGATACTGTGACGAGTTTCAGTATTAGCTTCCGGCAATGTAGCTTATCTCATAGCTCACTCATTCATAATTGCAGCATGGTGGTGGTTTCACACTTTCTAGCTTTCAGAGCAGGGGGCAAACTAACTACAATACCTAACAGTGTAAAGAAACACAAATCCTCTTCATACTCTTGTGGCCAGTTTAAGTATATCTCTGCAACTGATTGCTAATGCAGAACACATCAACCAATCACATGGCAACTCAATGCAATTAGGCACAGACGCAGTGAAGATGATGTGCTGAAGTTCAAGAAAGGTAATTTCAGTAACTTTCACAGTAGCACGGTATGCTGGTCTGAACAGTTTGAGAAACTGCTGATCCTCTGGGATTTTCCCACACAACCATTTCTTCAGTTTGCATAAAATTGTCTAGTTAAATGGCAGTTAGTGAAAATGCTTTGCTGATGCCGGAGGCCAGAGGAGCTGATAGGAAGGCAACAGCAGTTCAAATGATGACTCGTTTTTACCAAAGTTTGCAGAAGAGCATCTCTGAATACACACGTCAAACCATGATGGAGTTGGGCTACAGCAGCAGAAGACCACACCAGGTGCCGCCTGCGTCTAAGAACAGGAAACTGAGGCTAGAATTCACCAAAATTCTACAACAGGAAAATGGAAAAATGGTGCCTTGTGTGATGAGCTGCGATTTCTGCTGCGACTTTTAGATTGTAGAGTCAGAATTTAGTGTAAACAACATGAAAGCAGGGATCCATCCTGCCTTGTTTCGAAGGTTCAGGTTGCTGGTGGTGAAAGGAATTGTAGTTGCATACTTAGGGTTCCTTAGTTAGGCATATTTTAAATGCCCCAGCCTACCTGCGTATCGTTGCTGACCATGTGCGTCCCTGCATTATCACAGCTTTCGCCGGATAATGCATCATGTCATGAAGCTGAAATGATGTCAAACTGGTTTTTTGAACATGACAGTGAGTTCACTGTACTCAAAGGGCCAGATCCCAGTCCAACAGAGCACCCGTGGGATGTAGCGGAACGAGAGATTTGCATCATGGACAATGACTTCAATATAAAGTAAATATGGGAAGAATAATAGTTACAGTGTTTTGATATGTCGCAAACTATATATTCAAATGTGCACAACTGTTAACTTGTTACTTCTGCAGGCATGCTGATGCATAGAAGCATCTTCTGCACTGCACGTGTTCCAGTTTCCTCCTGGGTGGGGCAAAAGCTCATCGGTATGAACTGGGAACACCTGAGCCCTGCTCCCAGACATTAAAGCTGTGGCTGGCACTCCATTCTGCTTCTTGTTCATCTACACCCATACACACCCTGCACCACTGATCTTACTGATTTGCACAGCTCATTAACATTGTATCTGTCTACGTTGGTTTAATAAATTATGTTCTTAAACTGACAAACACCCTTTTGTCATGGCCTTAAAGGCCAAATTGTAACAAATGGAAAAAATACTGGCCCGCACCAGTGCGACTCCTCAGCCTCCCAGTAGCTGCACCTATGGTATTAATTTGAAATTCCTGACTTTCTTCTTGAGTTATCCCATTCACGAGATTTTCAAAAGACTTGCCCTCTGAACTTGACCTATCAGAGGGCAATCCCAGGTAACATCTCTCTCAAGTTATCACACGCACAAAAACGGGCAGTCACGCCCCCTGCCAGGCAGGTGATGATATACTCGAGGCCTTTCAGACTGTGCAGTAAAAACCAATTGTTTCTGTACATTAATAATGCTTAAAATGACTTTGTATCCATTACAGCTACAGTGGTTTACATTCACTACACATTTATATTGCTTATCCATGCTAAATAGTAGAATTGAAAGTAAAGTGATACTGACAGTATCATATACATACACTAAGCTGTAACGCAGATGTCACCAATTAAACTAGCAGATGTGCAACACAGTATTTTGTCTAGTACAAATATGCCAAAACACAACAAAACTGGGAGTCTGTAAAACACTTCATATGTCTTTCCTTAATATAAAACACATTAAATTATTGTGCCATAAACCGCACAACTTAAACTCTACTTATGAGAAGGTTATCAACCGATTCATTTACTTTAATGTTTTGCATTCATTTTCCTGTACCGATGCTCCCTGGCTCTTATTTAAAAGCAGACGCATAACTTGAAGCGAAAGCACAAAAACTTACATAATCCATCTTATGAGAACAAACGAGACAAAAATACCACAAACTCACACCACGTGTAGTGTTTTGTTTATTGCAATTCATGAACAGAAAAAGGGAGTTGAGAATCTGTCACACGCAAATGGAGACTTTCTGCAATATTTATCCAAGGGATTAAAAAGATGAATGCGGCAGGGCGATTCAGCTCTACAAACAGCGAGCCCTGCAGGGTCTGTTAAGCCCTACGATGTACAACAGGTAATAAACACAGTAACAGTCATACAGTAATACTAGGATGCACATTCTTACAGAATGACTTGTCTGCAGTCTTATTCTTTCTACAAGCTACGCTACTTTGCTCATTAATGGCAAGAAATATAATACTTCAAATAATGCGTCATCTCTTGGAAAAATAACAGCAGGGTTACTTCTTTGAAAATAATAATAATAAAAATCTTGATCGTAGAGATTTATACAGCTTATGCAGCCTCATTTGACCTCCTTCAAAAAAGAAAACAAACAAACAAAAAAAATCAGTCCCAGGAGGGCTTCAGTGGCTTGAAACTCAAAGGACTTGAATGAAAAGAATAAATACAGGTTTGTCTGCAGCCCAACCTTCCTTAAACTTCACTAAGACTTCATGTATATAACTGGGTCAGAACATTTGTTATCATATGTTATTATCCAGATTCTGACATACAGTTTATTTGCTCAGTTCTGAAAAATCATCAACAATCGGCTCCGACATCCACATTCCCACCTTCTAAACATCATATCGGGACTTTTTCCCTCTTCTCCAAACAAAATTGATTTTTTTCCCCTCCACATGAGGAATGTTGTCAGGTGGCCAAACTAAAAATATGGCATTTGTAAAACACAGATTTATTGGCAACGTGCTACAGAGCACCACCTGTGTGTGCAGCACCCTCCGAGGTGAAATTCCTAAGGCTGTCAGCACGTCACAGTAAAGACCTGCACCTCCCTTACCCACAATGCACTTTTTGCACACCTGAGAATCCCATTCTGATTGTTTTTTTTCTTTAAAATGAACATGCATGATCAAAAACATTTGTTGGTCCGGCTGTTTTGTGGGTGAAATATTAGAAATTTAAGACCTTTACATTTTAATCTATTGACATTTATCGTGTCCATATACATTTAGAAATGTGTAAACATTGCTGGTGTGCAATATCTTTAATGTGGGAATGCTTGATGTGTTTTGTGCTCCTGCAGCAAATACATATAACACATGTCTAGGCAGCATTTGTAGTCAATGAATCATTCCTTGTGTAGCTAAATCTGATCCAGCTAGCGCAAAGGGGAAAAGCAGAGACTTAGGAGAAGATCTGGAGCAGAAGGCTGGTTGTCTCAGGTACGAACACACAAGTGGGGAAGAGAAAAGAGGCTACAAATAATACTGTGGTTGATGGTCAGTGTTGAGTGGAGAAAAGAGGTGAGGCTGAGGGGACAAAAGGCTCAAGGCTGGGTCACTGCACTGGGCTCCTTGTCATAGATGTAGCTGCCCACGCCACCAGTGTTCACACCTGGAAAAACCACAGGGACACAGCAGCGGGAGTCAGGGGTTAATCAAGAGGGAGAGGCAAAGCTACGACATGAGCAGGACAGGTTGCGACGCATTTCCTGTATTTTTAACCTCGGAGTGGAGGAAGCTTCTGTGAAGCATGCAAACTTATGATGAAACAACTGAAATGTGCAACATGTGCAGCTCAGACATTCTGCTTCAAGTGTAGCTGATAACTGGTGGGTTGACAGCACCCCCTAGCGGTTACCTTTGGGCCCAAAGAGAACAGCATAGCATGGTTTGTGGCAGTAGGGCTGGCCGTCATGCTGTAATGGAAAAAAATAAAGATTAACACGACCATAACAACAAGAAAATGGTGACAGCTCTCATTTCTGCTTTCTTTTAGAAAGATTAGTTAATTCACTTCTGCAAATGAGTCTTATGAGCAGATCTATTTGTTGTCGGTACACCCAGGACAGTTGGAGGAGGAAAACCCACGCAGGCACATGCAAGCACCACACACTGTGAGGCGATGGTGCCTACCACTGTGCTGCCCCCATATCAAATCATTTCTTCTTTATTTGTGTAAAACATTAACTGCCATACTGTTAATACCTTCTAATATTTTTATTAGGCATCCATCATCACTTTTAAACTATACCTACTAAAAACTGCTAGATTTTTGCCAATAAACGGTGCCTGAACGAGTGAGTGTTAGATAATCTTTTTAAGGGCAAACTTGACAATTCTGATTTGGAGTATATGCAGCAAACCTGCTAATTTAAGAGGATTTTCGGTTAGGGATACAAAGAGTACGTTCTTGTCATATTCAAGATGTTTTGCCTCATTTTCTTTTCGACACTTATTTTCTCAATTCTTCAGTTTTTCCACTTTTCTGTTCTGTATTAAACACCTGTTTTCTCACCTCTGCGTGGCTGCCAGCAGCAAGAGTCTTGCTGCACCTCTCGCAGCGCAGACAGGGCCGATGCCAGTCCTTGCCCAGTGATGTCACCTTCTCGGCTACGGCGGAAAACACACACAAATGTATACAACCCTGGTGACACACCGTAGCAACCACTTCGCAGATTCACACCTTCTTGCTCAGACACGTTTCTTCATACCCCGTTTCCTGGAAGCGTGAAACTACTTACCAAAATACACCTTCTTGTTGCACCGAGGGCACAGGTTGGCCTCCCCAGAAAAAGTGGTGATGCTGGCAGCTGTTGACACGTTACAGACACGTTACAATAGTGGCAAAGCAAAGGGGAATGGTTAAATAAATGACCACCTGTTTTCCCAGGTGTAAAATTTAGTCAACCAATAACACAGGGTAATAAAAGTAAAAATGGGCCAAGTGTTAAGCAGCTTTTACACACTTCACGGGAACAATATTGAGTAAAGACACTAATGCTGCTGATTTAGATACTCTGGTTGCCAGTTTAAAACACCTAGCTCATTCCGTCCTGCAGCAGCCAATCATTTGGTCTGCTGCGAACAGCGGATGGAGTCAAAAGGCAAAGACAACATGCAACACCTTTTTCCACATAATCACAAAAAAACCACTAAGTCAGCATAGTGAAGCCAAATATGGTCTCGGGGAATATACAGACTGTCCTTAACTACAAGAATCTTTCCTCTTTATATTTCAAGAAACTTTAAAACCTTTCAACCTGATTTTGAAATGATACAAGTTCATGTCCTCATATCATCTACTGCCCAAACAACTGAATCCACACCATTTCAATAATTTTGCATCTGTTCTTGTCTGACACACCTAAAAAAAATCCCCTTCAACCCTCAAGAGACTTTGCACACCGACTTTCTTATCACTGAGTCAGCCGCTTCCCTTCTGACCAACAGCTTCTTGCAAACACCCAAATCGTCATCGGGTGGGGAGAAAAAAAACAAAAATCCTGCCAGCTGAAAGAGCCACAAATTTGCAGCATGAATACACTTTCCTGTTTACCTTTTGATGGTGCCTTGGGTGCGTAAACACGCTTCTCTTCAGCTTTGGAGGCTGAATCCACGCTGGTGGGAGACAGGTTGTTGTTGGCAGGAGTATCATACACATACGAACCTGCTCCACCAATGTTCACACCTGCAAACGTATAAGAGAAGAAGCGAGGGGTGGGTTTTGGTGGGGAGGTCAGTAACAGCAACACAGAAATGCAAAGAAATGTGGAAAAACACAACTGATTTATTTTTCCTGGTAAATCAACCTATTTATCCATATATCTTATTTATTTATTTCATTTTTTGCTTATTTATGTGCTTATTAAGACGTGATAACATGGTGTACAAAGACCTCACAGGAACTCAAGTATGTGAAGTTGACTTGCACTTCACCTTTTGGCCCAAAGAGGGCAGCATAGCATGGTTTGTGGCAGTAGGGCCTTCCATCGTGCTGCAGGAGAAAGAGAAAAACACCATGACTTATGGATGAAACAAACTGATACAACATGCATATAAAGGACAAAAAAAAAAAAATACTGACGCAAAAGGGAAAACTGGACGTGACATTTCTGAGAAGTCATATTTCTGACACTCCTTTCTGACGTCACATTTTTAATTTTGGTCTTTTATTTGGGTGTATGAAAAGATGGAGTGACTATATCCAAAAATGGAGCTGACTCCTGTTCTTTTTTCCCCTCCATCTCACTTCTTCCTAATGATGATGTCACTGTCACAGGTTACTTTGATGACAGTGGCCGTATCCAAGTAACAGGCCTGTGTTGATAAATTCACACCACACTTCACAGTGAGCCATGTGTCTGCATATGCGGGAGCGCTGTGAGTTTCCACTTGAGGAAGGGGAGAAAAAAAAAAAAAAAAAAATCTAGTCAAAGATGGCTTGTTGCTGATGCATGCTGGGAATGTGGCGGTCATTGCAGGAGCATGTGACCAGCCTGGGTAGGGGATCAGGGCTGAGAGCCAGGGTGGCCACTGGTCCAGAGCTCAATGCCCATAGATGAGAAGAATCAAGTAATTCAGCAGGCAAGGTGCCAGGCTCAGGGTGGTAGAGGTGAAAAAAAAGAAAAGACCCCACAAAAACAGGCATTTGGCATTAAACCACGCACATACCCACAATCCCCTCTGCTTTGGCCACATGAGCTCCTTTTCTAAGAGCAAAAAAAAAAAAAAAAAAGCCTGCTCTTTCAGCTTTAATAATGTATCAACCGTGACAGGATCAGCTACTGTTAAAGCAGCCACACACTCCTTTCACGCTTCCTGTTAAACACTTACGAGATCCATGAAGGTAGGGGTGCCGATGCCAGGCTATGAGTAAGCAGGGGTGACTTTCTCAGAAAACAAAGGGCTCCTCTGTCAAGAGTGTACTGTTAACAGCCTCATGTACAAAGTCCCCCTATGGCACCAGACATAACCCATCCAGAGCCAAAGAGACCCTGAAACTGGATTATCCATCGCAGAACGACCCACTCTGTTCCCAGCAGTTAAACTCCTACAACCTGAAGATTAAATCTATCTTTTCCATCTATTCTTCTCAAATTTCTATTCTTTCCTGACCTTTTTTTATCCTCCTGTTGTGCTCTGTACCTCAACAACTTCTCACTGTTGCGCTGGACTGGAGGTGCAATGTGAAACACTAAAAGGAAGGTGGATTAACTTCAGACTTCTCACATTCCTTTGTTTCCCCTCATTTTATACACAGCACATGTTGCACTGTAGGTGTTTTAGGATGACAGGTTTCCAGTATTTCAGCATTTTTCCCCAGACAGTTTCAACTTCTTAACTGCAAGTTGCTTAATTTCCATTCAGTTAACCCTCATTCATTTCATCAGCACCTAAATTTGCCACATTTACACACATTCAAGGTCGAATGTGGAGGCTTTTCACATTAACTCTTTCATTGTTGGTCACTGCATGAACCAGAGAGAGCTGCTTCCTTCCTTTAGCCCACAAACAACTGACCGCACTGGGCTTCATCCTGTCCCCTTGACTCCTTAGAAGAAGTTCACAACCCTCTGCATACCAGGCTTTAGATGACATCAAACACTCTCCCAGGCAATCCCAGAGTCCCTTTTTAAAAAAAAAAAAAAATGAAATGTCACATTGACTCGTTCGGGTTTGGATGCTGTCCACTGAGAGAGAGGGAGGACGGAGAGGATGGTGGGCAGAGAGAGTGCAGGAGATTGTGTGACTACTACATTACTGTAATCACGAAGAGATTAAAACAGCAGAGCAGCATCCTTTGGGGTCTGCAGGGAAATTGGTTTTGTGTACAAAGAGGCTGAGATCATATCCTCCTTAACCAAAGTGAGACTCAAAAAGGTGTCTGAGTGACATCCAAGAAGGTGAAATTGAATTATTGGCCGGTCTATGAAAGGCAAAATAAAAAGGGCGAGATAAGAAAACCCCCAGGGTGAAGGTGCCAGATAGTGAATAGTCAGGGGAAACTACAGTATGCTGAGACATGATAGAGCGGCCTGGTTACGCAAGACTGAGAGGAAGGATCTGAAAGCGACTCATCCTGCAGGACTAAAGAGGGTCAAATTCCCATGGGGGCAAAACATATTGACAGATGCAACCAGACATAAAACAAGGAAGGAAAGGGGACATCCCCTCAGCAGTTTCCTGCAAAAATTACAAAAGGTCAGTGAAATAAACTTCCCCAAATACAAAGCTTCTATTTGACACTGTATTCCTTAAGTTTAATGAGATTTTAAATATTTGAGGTTAAAACACCTTTTTTAAGTTTCCCTCAAAATGCAAAAACTCACTGTGGAAAAGCCAAACGTCTTGTGTCAATTAGTAATGTTGCAGACTTTTGATTCTTTCTGGCCATCTGTACTGTGCTGCGATTATTTTTTGCAGAAAAAAAAAGGCATAACTACTGGAAATGGAACTTGCATTAACAGAAAACTAGTTCATAAATAGCATATCAGTCGCTATTAAGAGGACAACTTTAATTAGAGTAATTTGCATCAGTGCTGAGTGCCATATCACTGTCTCGCCTGCAGATACAGAGCCCCCCCCAATTCAATTACATTGCCAGCAGAAGGTTATACTTTAGTAACAAATAAAAATAAAAGCACAAGTGTCACAAATGTGAAGCAAACTACAAAATAATCTTTCTTCCATATTAATCAGTTTGCAAACCAGATTATTCCTGTAAGCTGTTTGGCAATAATAACCCCTCGTTTGTTATTCATCAAGCAAAAACAGTCTGATTTCAACTTCTAACATGCCAAAATTGGCCACTTTACTGTGGCACTTCATGAATTTCTGTGGGCCATTAGACCAAAACACTTAATGGAAAACTAAACAAAAGGGATTAACAGATGATGGGGGAAAATGCTTAGCTGAAGAACCAGATAAGAATTTGCACGCATGTACATCAGCAGCACACAGCAGCACCGTCAGCTCTGACTGACCTCAGCGTGGCCCCCGGCGTTCAGAAGCTTGTTGCAGCGGTCGCATTTGAGGCACAGTTTGTGCCAGTCCTTCCCCAATGATGACACCTTTTCAGCTGCACAAGAAAGACAAAAAACAAAGAAAGAAGAAGTGCGTGAGTGCAACCACAGGCATAAAGCAACATTTATATAGATTACTTGAAACAACAGCCTTTTATTTTCCCCATCAGCTGTATTGGGCTTTGTGCGTGCTGTTCAATCAGTCATCGCCTGGAGGAATGACGTCCCTCATTGCTTCACTCGCCACAATAACCTCGTACTGTATCTCTGTGGCCCGATGGAAAACCTGTCAACATGCCAAGTGGGGATGAGGGAAGAGTGGGGGGTTGGAATAGGAGGTGGGGAGAGTGGGAATGCCTGTGTACCACACAGGATGCTGTGATGATGTCACCGAGGGATAGACGGACAGCTGCGTTAGTCCCAGTCCAGCGTTAGCAGCAGGGGGTTGCCAACATCTAACCCAATTCTTTTGTGTTACACCCACAAACACACAAACACCCATCCCCCGATTTACAGCATACCCATCCTGCTGGATGCTGGAGGCGGTCCTCCAACTGCATTTCCATTACCCCCCCTCCCCCAAGTCACCCAGTCGAACTGGCCCTGTAGACAAGCCAGGGAGCCTTATTATACACTTTCCAATAATAAATCACCACTGCTTCAACACAATGAGCCCTAAGGAGTCGCAGAGGCAGCAGAGGAAACACCTTCCCTTATCAAGGCAGGGCACAAATAGCCGGATACGGGAATCTGCTTCCTTACATACCCAGGACTGGAAAAAACACAAACATATGCACATCGGGCATGCATTCATTCCTTCTGAAGTCGTTTTCTTCCTGTGCTATAAAACCAGGAATTGAAGTTCTTTTAGGACTTTTAAGAAATTTGAGATATTGAGTCGTGAAACAACAGTCCTTTTGCTACATATGATGAACTACTACAGGAGTTAGCTTGGCTAGCTAGGTGACGCTCACTGACAAAACATCTGCCTGAATTCACAAACTTCCATTAGGACACTTTGATATGGAACCCCTGCTTACTACTGTAACACGTGATTTTACAGGGTTGTGTGCATTTAATGACAATCACAATAGCAGCGCTGTCTCAGGCTGGAACAGATCGTCTTCTGACCAAACCTCATTAAAGTTATAAGTTTTTGCTTTATGGAGGCATTTCTTTATTACATCTAATTGAAATCAGAAGAGCACTGTGGTCACGTCTCAGCAACAATTTGATTAATAAAGACTAGACTTAAGATACGCAGACTCTTGACTTTGAGAAAAAACAAAGGAAAGTACTGAAAGCACTTGTGTATTTTTATATCACTTTAATTTCTTTGGATGTTTATTAGTATTTGCAATGATTGCAAACTTCCATATAACAAAAGAGTAAGTTTTAAGCCTCGTGTATCTGTGCGTCCTACCAATTTTGGAAGCAATAGCACGTCTCAGGTCATGATGCACTGCCTTTCTTCTGGAAATGCTGTTTGAACCGACCGTCTTCTGTTAATTTTTCTACGGCTTCTTTATATTTTGGGCTCGTCTGATTAAATCAACTTTGTTCTTTGGATAACCAAGTTAAATTTGATTTGATTTGATGTGAATGACAAAAATTAGATTTGGAGTTTCGTGTGGAAAGGATCGCTTTGGGAGATCTGATTACACCCTGCTGAGGTTTCCACTTACAAACAGTTTCACTGGCCGTTACGACAATGAGACAAAAAGGGCAACAACAAGGCCCTGGAGAATAGTGGAAAGAGGGGGATGCAGAATGATACATGTGTAGCTGCTGCACATACATGTGACAGAAAGATTTGCATGGACACTGTAGCTCATTTTGATGTTTCATCTTTAACTCTAGCAGTACTTCACAGGAAAGACCTTGGTTTAACCCATTTGCACGGTTAGCGCATGCATTTTCACAGTTTAGTACCTTTTCAGGTTTATTTCACACCTTTACAGTATCTTGAGATGATATTTGAAGAGAGTGCAAATACAACCAATAAGGGTTCACCTTGTCTGCTTTAAGTATGAGCGTTTGATTTGTTTCATCATAAATCTGAGGACACGAATCTACTTCTTGACACGTATCCAGTGTTAAAATAGGCTACATTAATGGGCTACAGGGAGCCTGCCAGTGCATCTTCAGTGCTGTTTCTGTCCCTGACTGATTCATGAATGCAGACACACCTCCAGACAGATCTGAAGTCAGTGTATGAATGGAAACAGACGTCAGAGCCTCGCCAGCATGTCCTTGTTCCTCTGTGAGTGACTGTCCACTGTTTAAGGGCTCCCTGATTTAAAAGCCGGCTGCTGTTGTAAGAGGAGCGAGATTGTCTCTCTCTGTTATGTGATGGGGGAGTTATAGAGTGGGGGGAGGTAGAGGGGATCCACATCCTCCGAACACTAAAATAAAGCTAGATCATTTGGATTTGTGTTTGTCATTTGACAAGCCTGTCAAAAAGAAAAGGGGAAAAAAACACATTTAAAATAAATAAATAAAAGTTACATAATGACTGCGCCAAGGGACGATAGATGGTCTCAGTATCCCAAAATAGTAACAGTGTGGGTGCAAATGAAGCAAATAAAATGCCATCGCATTTTCCTCTACCTGGTTACGGCAACAACATTAGGGTAAATGCAACCACTTGTGTAAACAAGCAGGCTCCTGTTCACAGGGAAGCCTCTCCGGATACTCACATTTACACCGTCAACACCGATGAGAATGTGCCAAATCCTTTTAGCCAGACTGTCTTCTCTCACGACAACATGCGATTTGCTTCACTCAAAAGCACACACACAAAAAAGGATTCCACCATAACTTCATGTAAACAATGGAAGTCCTTAAGGAAATCACTGCTGAACAGTGGTGGAGCACCTCACCTGACATTCCTTTCTGCTTTGCTTTATAGCTGAAGTAATGCCAACAATTCGTGGCTTCTAACTGCGTTAAAATAGCCGTGGGCTGAAAACAGCAGGGTGAAGAGCCACCACTGTCACACAGTAGATTACAAATATTAATGAGTGTGACTGCTGCCTAACCCAAAACACACCAACTAAATTGAATGTGACATAAGATATAGTGACATGACACCAAGTCTTGAGCTTGCATTTGATAGCTGATCTAGGAAACTCAATACGTGGTCCAAAGAGGGTTGATAATAGGAAATGAGGCCATCAGCAAGAGACCTTTAGGAGTGCCAAAATCAGCCTTTGGTGCAAGAAAGATTTCACTGGTGAGTTAAACACCGACACCAACAGGCTTCAAAGACAGCTTTATAAATGCATATATAAGCCTTACAGGGGACATGCTGCCTGGTGGAAGGCAACCTGTCTTTAAACAATGGCATTCAACATGTGCTGACTGCAATTACTCTCAGGCAGATTAGTGAAGATTTTTGAGGCCACACTGATGCGTTTTCGTTTGAAAAATGGCTATTGCCATTTTACTGCCATCTCGGCACACCAACATCATTTTGAAGACACAGACCTTGTCTCCATCTTTGACAACCAGTTCAAAGGCAACAAGTTCATTGCACATGGTCACAATAATTTGGTCGCTTTCCCTATTGCGACTGTAGCATAAGGCTGCCAGTGGAACTGGGTTCCTCTTTTATGTTGAAGAAGCAAAATAAAAACAGAAAGGCCCACAAACAAGCATCAACCAAAGACAGCTGCAATAATAGCCTGGCAAAATATCTCAAGGGAGGGAACTCGGTATGACCTTGTGTCCCAGACCTAAGTTATTTACTGCAAAGTATTTGCATTCAAGCATTAAAAAAAAAAAAAAAATCTCTTCATTTTTTGAACTTAGAAGTGAAAATAAATTTCACCATGCAGATGCAGTCCTGACAGAGATGATGCTACTGCAGGAACACCGAGCTTTAAATGAGAAAGAGTGCTGGACGGAGGTCATCACTATAACCATATGATACCTGCACCACTGTAAGCTGCTTAACTTCATTTGTAAATTCCTGGTCTAAGCTCTTCAGCCTGCGCTCGGTTGCCCTGATTGCATTGTCAATATGGTTCAAATCACCGAGTGAGCCTGCTGCTGATCCCTCTTCTCACTGATTTATGCATTAGTCAAAGTAAAGGAGACAAAACTCGAGATACAGTACTGCACAACCCATGACCAATTTTATAAAGAAATTACAGCAATAACATCCTCTCCAGTGGATCCCCAACCCAATAATCTGGTCTTATTGTTTTATTAGGAGTCACAGCATCATTATTCTAACTTTGTGTCTAACTTTTCCCTGGGAAATTGAAATCATAAGACGTCTAATGCAGAGGATAAAAACAGCAATTCAACATCAAATAGATTCAGGATGTCTGAAAACGAATTACGTGTGTGATTGAGTTTCAGCTGGTAAGAATATCTGCTCCACTTGCAAACACAGTAGTACCTCAGAGAACTTTAAGCAGGTTATAACTTGATTTACCTTGTTTGTTCAGCTACAAGATGCCATTATGCACCAGACTGCATTAAGACCGAACGCTGTTATGCTCAGACAAAGTTCCTCAACCTATAAAGGGAGAGGCACCGGAGAAGGCCTGCAGCAAATGGTCTACAAACATCGGGTAATTGCACAGAACATTAAGCAACAGGACTTTAACAAGGGGTCTTCAGAGAAAATAAACATTAAGGCGCCATTTCTCCAAATGACTTAATCACAGTTGCTTGATTGTCAACAGTGATGAAGGAGCTGCATCGAGACACCAGAGCTGACGACAGCCTGATGTATTCACCCCGGGTCAGGAGGAAATTTGTCTGCTGCCTAACTCGGAGTCATAACAGATAAAGGGGCTCGACGTACTGAACAACATTTACCCAGCTGATCTCCCACCATGCAGTGCGGGAGGAATGTCAGCCAGGGGGCCAGGCTCTGGAATCGCATATGGGTGCTCTCTTATCACTCAATAATTCGATCAGGGTGCAGTGGGGGGAAAATCTAATGTGTTTGACAAAGAGGAAGACAACAGGGCCACAGCTCTGCATGCAGCTGGAGCTCATTTCTGCAATGAGATTTAAAAAAAAAATGACTGTACCGGGTTCTGGTTTGTATGTTTAAGAGAACTCTACAGCATCAAAGCCAAAGGTATATAAAAATCGGCCGTTTGAAAGTGCTCTGAATTAGCTTGACGCAGCGCGCAGACATCAAATTAGTAGCTTATTTACATTTTTGCGAGTGATTAAGCGATCAAGTCTTTCGTAATGGTCATGATGTAACCGATGTTATTGTAAATATCTTGAACTCATGGCTGGCTGGCTTCTGTTCTGTTGCACCTTCTGGTAATGTGGACCCATCTGTTCAGCTTTTCCCACAATAAAGCCCTATTAAACACACTTACAAACCAAAACACACACACGCACGCGCGCGCGCATGCAGAGACACACACAGACACACATACTCCCTCTCCATCCTTTTTCTCATTCCTTTCATCCATCAGTGACAGCTGAGTCCACGCGGGTGTTTCGCTTTTTTGGCTTTTGTCGCAGCAGCATGATGACTGCATGTCCTAATAAGCACCACACACCTGACTGGCAGAGTGAAGGGCCCCAAAGGCAACGTTGGACTCAAGCGTGAAGGGTACACAGAGGGATGTAAGAAAGGAAAAAAAAAGGCAGCCTGTGTTTCCTCCTCTGCATCCTCTTACTGTTCAGCTCTCTTGAGTACAAACACCCTCAAGGACCTGTGACCTCAACTTAAAGACAATGGCCATTCATTTGCACCCACAGGGGAATTAAGCCTCACAAGTGACTTTGGGGGAGTTTTAAAGTAAGGAATGTGTTCATTTGTGGGATCTTTATCCTGTGTTTAAGTGGGATCAAATTGTTCTATTAACTTGATAGAGCAGTGGCCATCAGGAAGTTTTTTTTTAATTTACAATCATGTTAAGGAAGGAAGCTCTGAGGCTAATTTGGTTAAAAATCCATCCCAAATTAGAAAAGAGTTTTAAGACTGTCCAGTGCTATATCTGTTTAGACTAAAACTAAGCTGACCCTGCCACTGCTGTGTTGAACATCATAATTGATCTGTTCAGGATGAATGTGTGTCTGCAGTTCCCTGTGGTGCTCAGTGACAGCGCAGGGTGGAGAGCCATGCTAAAGAGCGGGTAGGAAACACTTTTTTGGACGAGTCTCCCTTTGGCTGATGCAAGCCCAGAGCAAAACTTAGCTCTGGAGGTCGTCTGTCGCCTCAGCCAAGGCGAGGTTTCCTCCCCAGGCTTTCTCCCTTTCTCCCCTCCCTCTGTGAATAAAAAAAAGGCCGACCGCGTGAATCCTGTTGACTGACGTAAATGGACTACAGTTAACTCGCATCCTGTCTGGGCTGGTCAAAGGAGCCGCAGGCAAAGCACCCTCACCGCAGTCTGTCTCAGTGACATGCTCACCCTCCTCAAACCCCTACGCATGCTTACCCCTACACCACATTTCTTCTCTAACCAGTCAGGACACTTAGCCCCAGCTTCGGGGTTTTCTAAAAGATCTATTCTGCATGTACAGCTTAGAGTAGCAGGCAATGCATTCAGAAGTGCAGGCAGGATCACTGAAATTCCTTTAGCTCCAGCCAGAGGTAATTTTGATAATGAACCCCTGAGGGAAAGAGACATCATATGACGGAGGCAGAAAATGTAGCAGCTAAGTGAAATCATCTGAGCTGTGTAAAGTAGAGTATTAAAACAGAAGAGTGTGGTGTACTCGAGTGCCTCGATTTAAAAGTGCACAACACTTTTAAATTGACATGTGATTTTTAATATCAAGGACCCAGTGGTAACATTCACAATCACACCAGCATTAGCAACTTGGGGCAGCAAATTTATCTGTAGTGGCTACTTTTTGGTTATCACAAACAGAAAAAAAGTAATTTGATATCCACTGGCAAAATGTGCAGTTCCTACAGCGATTTAAATCAAGCTCAAAATCTCATCAAACCATATAAACCCATGTTAAAATGACTTCTTTCATTATATTAGGGCTCAAACTTAAGCATGATTGGGGCATGGCCAATTTGTCTGGGAGGTTGATGCTAGCTGTGTGCCAGGCTTTCAGAACATTTCAAATACGGCAAATATGGGTTCCTTAATGGTTAATTACAATTATAGCCCATCCAAGAAATCTGTACTTCTGTTATACAGAGTAAAATTTGAAATATTTTATATCTTTGGTCTTTTTTATTTAGCGCCAATAGGCAGTGTGAACACATTCTGTTACCTAACAAGCATATAAATTAGTAAATATCATCACTTTTGGCTCCAGATAAACCTTACATGACCAAAAACACTAAAACGAGCAAAATGCTAATGGCTTCAAAAGAGCCTTAAAACGATGGATGACATCATGGGGTTATTGCCATCTTTTATATACAGTCTAGTGTGTTAGTGATGGTCTAACTAGGTAAGACTAAGCAGCTATAAGTCTAGCCCACAGATTTCTGACCACTACCTGCCACTATGGCTTTACTTACCGATTTGCTATCGAAAGCTAACTTTCATGTTTCGATCCACTGCTGTCATGGAAACAGTGGGTGTTTTGGTAGCTGGTTGCAGACAGGGCAAAAAGATTATTTTCAAACAGTTCCAAATAAAACTCAATCTATTGAAAACTCTGTTGAATTTCTAAGACGAACTTGGACTTTCTGATATCTTAACCTTGAGTGACAAATAACTCACGTACGTCATGCCTGTTTCTGTTGCACTCTATCATATTTTGCTTCTGAACTTCTACCAGTTTTTCCAGCTCAGACAAACAACTATACCTCATATCTTTATGATTTACAATCTATCACTGAGTGTTCTGTGTTTTATCAGCCTCCAGTTTTTACTGGAAACCTGCCACGTGACTGCACATGTACTCTCTATGTATAGAGGGCTTCAACATAGCGATAAATTTAGAACATAAAAACAACAAATTGCGCTTGGTGAACAAAATCTATTCGTAAAAAATATAAAAAAAGGTAGAACCGTAGACTGTAATGAGCAAGCTATTTGGATGAAATGCACACATCCACCTTTGTTTCCTCTGTGCCGTTATGTAACAGGTCACACTGCTGGAAGGCTTCACCTGTGTGGGGAGGTGGGGTAGTGGGGAGCTCAATTGTCAGCACCCAGCTTAATGCCATCTCCATTAGGGGATCATATTTGTGCCTCAAAAAGGCAGAGAAAAGGGACTCTCATTGAGTGGCACACAGGAGCTGATAGGTTATGCAATGGCACTGAACAAGAGGCAACAACTCAAGAAATGATGTTACATAACTGAAAAGGCACATTCACACAGCCCACTGGGCAGCCAAGTGGAAAACAGGGTACTCTAGCGTCGACAGAGAAGAGGTGAGGGGGAAAAAATAGGGGTATTGTGTAGCTGTTTGGGGTAAAAGCGGGATTTAAAAAAAAAAAGTGGTGTGTGGGAAACAGTGCCCTGGTCTCTGTGGTCAGACTGAGGAGACGAAGATATTCTGTCTCACTAAAAGGACAAATGTACGGAGAGACAGAAAGAGCCCTGTGTGAATAGAGATGTCCTTTCTCATTATAATGCATGAAGCACTTTGAGAGTCTCGGTTTAAATAAAGGCGAGCCATCTCACCCCATTTTCCCCCGGTCCTTGTAGTTTAAAAAACAAAAAAAAAACAAAAAAACAAAAAAAACACGGGAAGAGGAATTCAGGGCCTGAGGCATCGCTGACCAAAAAAGAGGAAAGAGAGCCAGAGTGAGAAGGACTAGTGAATGAAAGAGAGAAAAGGGAAACTCGCAGCAGAACACCATTAGTTCCCATTAAGCTCTCATTTATTCAGTTAGCTGCACAAAGATGCATTGCTCCCGTTTGTTATGCACAAGAGTTGCATCACTCGGCTGAACTTGGGTGCTCAAAACAAGCTTAGCGAGCCGTTTTGTCCTTCTTCACACGCCAACAGTGTCAGCAAATAGTCCCCCATGTATTATGAGCATCTCCATACCACAGGAACTAACAGACGCGTCACCGCAATGTGGACGCTGAGAATTTTAGTAAGCAAGCCCTGCAATTAAGAAGTGACCATCTCTGAGATGTTTGCATTCTTTTAATACCAGCACCAAGAGCAGCTTCCTTTTTCTGCTACTGCTTATTTGGGTTTCTTAAAAATAAGCCTGCGCTTTAGGCTGCAGAAGCTTCAAAAGTAGAGAAAACGTTCCAACATGTGCATCGAGTGGCAATGAAATTGAACTGTCACCACCAGAAGACAGCTGTCCTTTAAAACTGAAAGGAAAATAATAATAAAAAAAGCCTCCTTTTCCCCAAACCGAAAGAATTTCCATCCCAGATTGCGGCTCACCGAGGCCACTTGAAATAACGTCCCCAACCCCCAAAGTCCTACAGTGGGACTCAGCCAATCAGCAAGAAGACCAGGTGGGGAACAGCAGGGTGGGCCCATCTATACAGCACACCACAAACCATCACCAAAAGAAGAAAAGGGGTAGAGCAAAATAAGATGGAAAATAGACAATTTTCTTTAACAACAACACATGTCATGGTGCAGTTCTAAAGCACAGAGTTTTTATTTTCCACTTTACACCCCCATTCATGCCTTCTCCTCTGACTTTAACAGTTTTGCAGAGCTGAAAATTGATCTCAGCTCTGCATTTTTCATCACTCTGCAAAACCAAGTGGCTGAGAGGAGGGCATGTGTAGGTGGAGCCACTGAGCTCATCTACAATATCTGAACTTCATCACTGACATGTTGATGCTCAGCCTGTGGGCAGCTCAACTCTTACTCCCTCCCTGACCTCTCCCTTGTCTCGCCATAGTTTTCACAGCCTCCCTTGAAATGGCTAAAACTTTAATAATACCTCCATTCACACCTCCCCTGATCTCCTTGGCTGGATGAGTGCAGTTAATTTAGTACGCACTGGCTTCCAGTAGACCTACGTCGTCATCTTCACTGCTCTCCACCCAATAACACACCCCAACCAAAAATAACTCCGCTAGCCTGGATCTCAACATGTTACATAAAAAAACATCATACATCACTAAGGAGCTGTGACTCACCCACTGCAGCGCATTACGGGTATGGTGCATAAAATTTGTATTGGAGGAAAATAAATCTTATTTGTACTGATATTATTCCAAGCCGATGACTCTCGGGACCCATAGGATGAGCAGCAGCTGGGATATTCACTGCCACCCGTGTTACATAAGAGGACTTCCATCCACTAACATAATTGGTTTTGACCCCTGTAACAGCTCAGATGTGTGCTGCGAAGTGTAGAACAGGTCGGTACCCAAGATTTTTGTTTTCCCAGCATGCAGCCAAACACAAACACAGAAATACTCAAAAGTTCAACTGCATAACAGCAATAAAAACAAACTGAGGAGTGAGCATGTCAAGTGCAGCTTTCAGATGTAAATGAGCTCCTTTAATCCAGTGCTCTGCGCGTAGATTACTTTGCACTGTAAACATCTGTTACAGTGAATATAAGGTGCGATCACTCTCACTGTGACAGAGTCAAAGCTCACCGCTCAAGTGGGTGTCTTGTTTTCATATCTTTATTTACAAAGATGTGAAAGATGCATGTTTTCAGGTTTTCATCCCACTGACGCAGCATGATGTTGCTCCGCTCCTCTCTTGAGTGGGCAATCTCAGCATATGGCATTTCTGCACTCTTGGCAACGGCCTGCATCAGCCAACTCTCCAAAGCCAACTGCCAGGCTTGGATGTTTACCAAACACAACAAATTAAAAATGCCACAGATCAGTGTTGAAATAAGATAAATCATTCATCCAGTCTTGTGTAGACAAGTGTAAACAGGGCATGTTTCCATTCACATAAGTTCGAAGCATTTAGTGTACAAAAAATAAAATCTATTAAATGTTTGCACTTTGTTTGCACTTATTGGGTCCTTTGTTTACACTAACCCCACTTTCACTTCAGCTTCTAGGTTTATCAAAGTATTTCTCTGTGAATCATTTACTTTGTCAGCAACCTTTAGTCTAATAAGACATGTTAAGAGCTTTAGCTGAAGGAGATATTCCTTTACACGTCATTATACATTAAGTTATACAGTTAGCTACAGTTTCACAAATTCTTCAAACAAAATACACCCAGTTCATGTTTACATTCAGAACC
Source organism: Oreochromis niloticus (assembly GCF_001858045.2). Classification (NCBI taxonomy): domain Eukaryota; kingdom Metazoa; phylum Chordata; class Actinopteri; order Cichliformes; family Cichlidae; genus Oreochromis; species Oreochromis niloticus. The sequence goes on along the minus strand of NC_031983.2, from coordinate 19,139,500 downwards.
TCATTTAAAAATCAGCCATTTTTAGCAAATGAGTGTAAATGCTAGTGCTAGGTCAAATGTTTGTTTTTTTATTTTCAAAGAATGGACTTTAAAAAATATCAAAAATATTTTATATACCATTCAAAGCACCGCTCATGGGATTTCTAAATTAAGAGGATTAATGTAAAAATAAAAATTACATCGATTGGCTGTGATGAGTATATTTAGCTAACGAGCCAAAAAGTAATTTAAACACCCTGGATCCCTTAAACCGGGAATCACTTACCGAAATACACCGTCTTCTCGCACTTAGGACACTTTGAGGCCATTTTTGAGTGTGGTGGTTCGAGTGAAAGTGGTGTGTTTTGGTTGTCCGCAGCGGTTTCTACTCTCTAATCGTCCTCTAGCTCTGCTCTCAACAGCAAGTGTCCCGCTCCGCTCACAGAAGCTGGAGCATCTATTCAGCTAACGGCTCGTCATTTACATAGCTCCGCCCCCCACGCTATGAAAACACTCCAAATGCCCCCTTCAAGAATGGTGGGAAATGTCACCTTTTCACCACAGACTGGTAAAAACGCCGAAGTTTTCAGTGAATTTTCCGAAAAGCTCTTCTGAAAATTAATGGTGTAATTTGCAGAATTTATACGTTGCATCCTACACTATATGAGCTTAGACAATTAGACAAATGTTACTTGTTCGTCACTGAAAGTGCACTTTAATGCTTGTGTGCTTCTGTATTACAATTTCTTGCAACATAATTCTTCAAAAAACAAAACAAACAGTAACTAGTCAACATCTTTATCCTGTTTAGTCACATGAATATGGCTTGAATGTCTGGGGAAACTTCTCCCATGGTAAGTGAAATCCATTGATTTTAAATTATGTTCCAAAAAATGTGTCTGTTTAATGTGTGAGTGTTGAAAGGTTTGTCTCTTGCTGATGTCAGGATTGGGATGAGGCTTTGTTACTTTAGAAATCTGAAAATCCTTCTTTAACTATTGAGTTTAGCTACCTAGTTGCTTACTGAAAAACTATGCTTTTAAGGAGCTTTATTTTCTTGATTACCTTTACCTTACTAAAGAGGCAGTAACCCAGCTTCTAGCTTTGCACAATCTGGAATCCTCTGGGTGTCCTGGACGTCCCTGTAGCCAAAGCAAAGACAAAAGGTGATCCATGCTTCAGGTATCACGGCTCTGATCCCTTATAAGAACCTGCCTGTGGAAATCAGCCTTGCTGAATCTCCCTCTTTTTTTATTTTTGTATTTGTTTCAGCTGCTTCCCTTCATATGCTTTCTGTTTCTTCTCATTTTTACCCAGTTATCATATCTTAATTAAATTGTATTTAATTAAGATAAGGGGGGTTGTTGTCTCTTATGCACACTTTAACTCTAAATATGACTAAATGACATGCTGTATAATCTGCTTTCTTTAAAACATGCTTCAGCTTTCAGAATCTTTCGAGCTTGATTTTGAGTTTTAAGTCTTACGAGCTGTCCTTAAAGGCAACCGTCTTCTCTATGGGCCAGCCTGTCTACCATAGTCAGTCATGTTCAGGCGGGAATGCTTTTGGGCAAGTGGTGGGCCAGTCCACTGGGGCAAACGCACTCCCACTTCCTTTTCCCTTTTTCCACAGGAGGAGTAGGCAGTGGTTGGATGAATCACAATGCTTTCTTTCAGAGTGAGTGACTCGTAGGAATTTGTTAGGCAAAGGAAGATGCTGCTGAAACGTGGCTTGGGTGGATCAGCTTTCCCTTTAGAAGGCTTCCTGGCTTCATGACAAATTAGGCCCACTGAGAGTGATAGGCAGAGCTGGAAAGCAGCAGCAGAAGTTCTCACAGCCCAGGATGACATGTAGCTGTTGCCCTCACTTATGATGACTTATTAAAACACTCAAGAGATTATCACTTCCTCCGGCAGAGTGTCTGCCTCTTTCCAATCTTGGGAGTAACTGAGATCATCACATTCACACATTGCTATTGCCTGGTCTATCTGCTTAGTGACACAGAACAGGTCCTGATCTAGGAACAGACACACTGAAATTTCCCACATCTGTGTCCCAGCTGATTAGCACCCGTCAGCATGCCTGTAACCGGTCCCTCCTTATCTATGAGTTCACTGTTTTTAAAAGACCTTAGACTAACGGTTGGAAAGGCTTCTCAATGGCAGCAAAATTGTGCACTCTGCAGTTAAACAGTTGATCATCTGGTGGGGTTTCACAGAGAACATGAGTTCGTTACAGTTCACCTTCGGCTGTGTGCTGTGGTTGCAGGTTTGCTGCCCGTTCAGCTGCAGCACACACTCAAAGCTGCTGAGAGGAGAGGTCAAATTTTCTATGGAGTGAATTGGAGACAAAGAGGACTAAGAGAGTGAAAACCCTTAGCTCATTGAACACATGATAAACATAAAAGAGGGGTGTATTATCCCCACTACCTGCATTTATGCACTACAAACAACCAAAGTTTGAGAACTTGATTTTATTCATTTCAGTGTCAAAAAATATATGGAGCCAAAACTGAATGACAAGTGAGGGAACAGGTGCCCCTGACAGCAGTGTGATGTGATTTGATGATTTTGAGGAGTGGGTAATGCCACGGAGACCGGAGCGAACATATTCAGGCCACCAGTTTTACTTTTAACTTGATTCTGATCTGGTGTTTGGTTCAAACCAGCAATGCTCTTTCCGAGCAGATCAAGAGTCTAGCCCCACAGGGATAGACAGAAATAGAAAGCAACAGTTAGAGAGGGAAGGGTGAGATGGTCCTAAGGGTCTTAAAGCATGTTAGTATAGACTGAACAAGAACACCACAACGTGACACAGTAAAGTTTCTTTATTAAAAAAACACCCTTGGGAAGGGAATGCATCAATAGCTTTATAGCAGAGCTACTAAGTACTAAGCCATTTCAAGTCAAAACTTAGTCTTCATAGCAATAAAAATCGCAGAATGCAAAGTACTGTGCAAAAGTCTTGAGCCACCCCTTATTGATTTATTTTGCTTTATTTTACTTTGTTTATTTTCAAAGCCAGATTTTGTTGTTTTACTTAATGTGGTCTTAAAAGGTAGATCAAAGTTTTTCTTTGGATAATTGGATGCTTTTTCACTCATTTTCATTCCTGTCCTCATACCTGATTATTTTCAGATCAACACTTGCCACTGACTTATGAATCATCAAAGCTTCTAAAAAGGATGAGCCAGTGTTGTGTCTGCACATAACAGACAATAGTATCTTCGGGCCCTTTTGCTAGCAGCCAATTATTAAAAAAATTAATTCATTTTTTAGTTAAACCTATGAAAAATGCCCAGGATAACAATGTTCAACGGACATAGAATAACATTTTTGTACCTACAACGTGATTCCCAAAGAGCTGTTAGCTGAAGCAGTGTGCGCTTTCTATTTGTGCAGTGTGTCCTTAAGAAAAGTTTGAGGAAATGGCACAAGTAGAGGACAAAAGAGGAAGTGGCAAGACTAAAAATATTGAAGACTATCCAAAAGTCAAGTCCTTAAGTAACCAGACTCAGGATCTGAGCGATCCATCTGGCCCTTCTGTTGATCCATCGACTGTTCGTTAGAAGCCTCATCAGAAATGGTCTCAGTGGAAGGGTGGCTGTGAAGAAGCCAATCTTAAGGAAGAGAAAAAGGGTGAAAAGGGTGAGGCATGCCACATCATGCAAGAAAATCAGTGGCAGCAGGTCTTATGGTGTGATGGATTCAAATTGGAAATTTTGCCATCAATGTGTATGGTGGAGGTCAGGAGAGAGCTACAAATGTGAGTGTCTACAGCCATCTGTACAACATGGTTGAGGCTCTGTCATGATTTGCGGCTGCATTTAGTTTAGGTGGAGTTGGAGTTATGAACACAAAAAGCACAGAATGATTTTGATCCACCATGCAATACCATCTCAATCATTGCTGATTAGCATTCAGTTTTTCAGCATAATAATGAACCAAACACAGTACAAATGCAGTAAAAACACACAATGGAACACTATCTGTCAAGGACTCGCCTCCACAAACTTCAATATAGTAGTGTATTGACAGAGAACTTAATAAAAGGAAGGCCAGCATCCAATGAATCTTCAATGTCCTTCAAGAAACCTGGAGAACTGTTCCTGAAGATTACATAAAGAAATGATAAGAAATTTGTGTTTGCAGTTGTCTCTAATTCCCATTTATCTTCTTATCAAATCATAAAGAAATAATAGGTGAATGAAGACACACCACTGTACAGTAAGGTTTTATCATCAAGGGTTTATGTCAAATCCCAGCTATTCTGCTTCATTAAGACTGTGTGGATATAATTATAGCAGATTAGAAAGACAATGCAAGAATCTTCACAGTTGTCATCACATTTTGGTTTCAGATCTTGAGTGAAACGGAAACTACAGAACATTCATTTCTCTAAACACTGCAGACTTGAAGTCAGTCACAAAATAAGGAATAAAAGTCGTGCACAATCACCAGTTGACTGGGAACTGTGTGAAACCCTTGGCTCACAGTCTCAGGCTTGGATTATATTTCCTTGTGCACACTGACTTCCTAATAACAAGAGACCTGTATTTGATGTTCTTATAGTGCTTTCCGATTTGCTAGCAGGAAGCATTTCAAGTTGGTGCCCTTGTATTGTAATGGTCACCTCATGCACCCTCTGATGATAACATTTATGTAACTCACCCCCTAGCAGATCTGTGCAGCTCATGGATGTGGAAAACATAACATTGGCGTCAGTGGGAAACAAACTCCCCTAGTAGGACTAGCAGGCACAGAGCAGTGACCCAGCCTCCAGCAGGAGGGTGTTTATGAATTCCAGCAGAACACCTGTCCTAAACACTACGCACCCCAAGACATATTATACAAGCCCTTTGCCCCAAGATAGCAGGTGCTGCCTTTAGATCCTTTTTCCTTCCTGTCTGTCCCACGCCCCCACACAAACTCACACATTAAAGCGCCACAGATTCAAGTGCACGCATAATTTCACATGAGACACGTGCCGAATCTGTTACTCTAAGGAGCCCACAGAAAAGCCAGACCGTCCACAGCCAAAGACCGCAACAGGCCACCTCTGTCATCAAGTACAAGAGACAGAGACGACCTTTAGGTTAGATCGAGGCATTCTGAAGCTCCTATTTTAAATACACAAGCACATCATTTGAAGGACTTTAGACAGCTGTGTAGTTTCTGAAAATGTGAGTGCAGACTGTTCGTAGGGACGGCACGTGATCTGTCGGGTGTGCATGTGCACGTCTTTGAGTAAAGAAAGAGGGAAAAAAAAGAGCCTGAATTAATTATTGAAACGTTCCCACAGCATACGCTTCAGAGTGGTGATTATTACAGACACAGTAGCCTATGTTTAGCTCTGCTAGGAGACAGGGGTAAGACTGAAGAGTCTCAGTAGATGATAAGCTTTATGTTGCTCGAGGAGACTGAGTGGTCAGTGAGGTTTTAATAGAGACGCTTTATCTTCTTGATAAGACTGAGAGGACAAGTGGGATAGGTTTATCTTCCTTCCTTTTTTGGGTCTGAAAATGTGATGAGCATTTTGTCCTGTCCCATTGTTCAGCCACAAAAAAAGATCATAGCAATAGCAATCACCCTCAATATATAAAAATGTATATAATTATTAAGTTTGCAAGTTTAAATTGGTTGACCTTGAAAAACAAGGTGACATCGAGACCATCCTTTTTTAAAAACTATTTATCTAATTTAAGGTCTGGGCTTTGGCCTATAGGTAGCAGCTGACATAGGGTTGAAAGCAGAATACACCCTGGACAAGTCAATAATCCATCATAAGAGTAATACAGAGAACCAGACATATTTTGTAGGTGGGAGGAAACCAACACATAGAGAAGAGGAGGAGAAGGATTAAGATGACAAGGAGGTTTGAGCCAGAAACCTTCTTGTGATGCTACAAAAGGTTCCATTCAAATATTGGAGTCAAATATTTTTAAATTGCTAATCACAACACAAAGGGAAAAAAAAGATGTTAACAATTAGAAAAGGGAACTTTTCTTACAATTTAAGGATTCTTCTTCTTGAGATAATAAAAAAGATTTTCCCAATTCTAATGCCACTTTTTCACCATTAGGACCCTTTGGAGCACATTCTAATAATCACCCTCTGTGTATATATGTGCATGTCCACATTGTCACCCCTAAGGTCCCTAAGGTGCAAAAAGTGATGCTACATGGTAGAATTAGGCTTAATAAAGGTACTTTAATAAAGTCCTATCTTAATATGGTGCATTTTAATAATTCATGCAGGAACATTCTGATGTTTATATCAATGGGACAACTCAATATTAATGCTTAGACCTGTCATATTTGTAGGTGTTAAGCGATGCCTAATTAATTGCTTTGGGCCTTTTTGGGTAGTTTTGGTAAGGAGTTATTTGAGCAACTATTAAAAATTCTCAAAACTGGATAACATTTCATTTGGAACCCATTAGAAACCTTTTATCAAATAATAATGTTTGATGTATGATTCTGAGTGAGCTTTTTCCCGCTGAACCATCACATAGACACACACACATATACTCTTACAGACAAAACAACAGTCCTTCTGTGTCTTAATCCAGGGACAGTCTTTTTTTAAAGTATTTTACTCCCACATGGACTCAAGAGGGTGTAGACTCCATTGAATGCCATTTTTAGTGATGCGGGTGTATTGTTTTACTTGGCAAATGTCTACATTGCCCACTGCTGGTCAACGCTCTATTGCATACACTTTCACTACTCCCTCGTCTAATCTGAAAGTCTATTTTTAGCCCATGCACACTGGAAATATTCAGAACATTTGTCATTCCACTTTCTGCCTCGTGTTTGTTTACAGTATAAATAAATTTTTTTTTTTTGCAGACACATGTGCTGTACAGTCTCAACGGCTGTAATAAAGGCTGTAATAAATCCCAGTGAGGGCCCCTGTGCAGCAAGGGTGTGCTGTGGAGGCAGCTGGCAGACAGTTTTAGAGGTTTTGATCTTGCTATCGCTAAGTTCTGTGATCCTCCCTCTCACAGAGCTCCCTATCATTTCTAAGAGAATCACTCTAAGAGAGTCACACATGGGAAATGTACTGAAAATAAACAGACTGATGACATGAAGAGAATAATTAGCATAAATAACCTTCTTTTAAAAGTTTTACATGCATAGCTTTTCATCTGATGTATTCTTTATAAACTGGAAGTTTAATTTAGCCAAAATCTTATACCGGATGCTCTTCCTGATGCAATCTTCACCACTCCGGCATGAGAAGTACACCGGTTTGTGACCCTCTGTGGAGTTGCACTGCATCTTTGTGCATCTAGAAAAAGACTATGATAGGGCATGAAGTGAGGAACTGGAAGAGGGTCTGGAGAGGTGGAGGTATGTGCTGGAGAAAAGCGCAATGATCAGAGATTGAATACATGTATATGAATGAGAGGGAGGCCAGTGGAAAGGTAAACATGCAAGAAGCAGAGATAGTGAAGACAGATGGGTTTAAATACCTGCAGTCAACCTTTCAAAGCAAAGAACAGTAGACGAGAGAGGTGAAGAAGAGAGTGCGGGCTGGCAGAATGGGTGGAGACGGATGTCAGGGGTTATTTGTGACAGAAGGATATCAATAAGAGCGAAAGGGAAGGTTTGCGAGATGGTAGTGAGATCTGCTATGACTTGGAGAAGGTGGCACTGACAAAAAGACAGGAGGCCGAGCTGGAGGTGGCAGAGCTGAGGATGTTAAGATTTTCATGGGGTGTAATTGAATAGATAAAATCAGAAATAAGAAGGAAAACAAGAGGGACCTCTCAGGAGTGCTTTGGAGACAATGTTAGAGAGGCAAGGCTGAGATGGTTTGGACATTTGAGAGGAGAGATAGTGGATATAAACCAGATAAAAGATGCTAAATAAGGAGCTGTCAGGCAGGAAGAAAACAGGAGAACCACAGAGAAGATTCATGAATGTAGTCACTGAGAATATGCAAAGTGTTGGTGTGTCAGAAGAGGATGCTAGGGACAGGTTGAGATGGAGTAAGATGATCTGCTGTGTTGTTAAAGTGTAACAGTATAGTGATCAATAACCCTCTGATTAGTGGCATTACAGTGGTAACTGTGCTGTGTGAGCTTCATTCATTAAGCTTCAGTCAGCAGAGGAGTCATTCGTTACAGGCACAAACTGACAGTTGGACACCTGTTTCAATCATGTAATCTGCACTTATTGATAGAAACACCACAGCAATAGTTTGACATGGTGAGAACGTGTTTTTGTGCTTTCTTGCAGACTTTTGAATGAGAAAATCAATTGAGCCTGATGTTTGTACACTAAATATACAGCTACTGCCAGCAGATAATTAGCTGAGATTAGCATAAAGCCAGGAAGCAGGGGAAAATATAAAAACACAAAAAATGAACAAAAAACAAAACACACAGGCACATTTTGCACAGTCAAATACAGTGTGGTAGACATTATTATCGCTTTGATCTGAGCCATGCTTGCTGTTTTCACTTAGTTCAAGTCTATAGGTTAACATGGTCTGCTAAGCTAATCATCTGTTGACTCTAGCTTTACATAAAGATGCATAAAGTTTATTTTCTTGTTCTTCTCTGTGCAGAAAGTTCACTGCATGCACTTCCTGTTCTCAAACAACTATTTGGGCATGTTTTTAAAGACTAATATTTAGTTTCTTGGTCACGAAAACAATCATTGGGTTATTGTTTTTCCATGATAAGCTCTTTCGTGTTGTTGTGAACACACAAAAGGCAGAAATCTTTGAAATGGGTGAAATCTCCCAGAGCAGCCATCTATCCCTTCCTTTCTTTCATCTCCCAGTTTGCTCACAAACAAAACAGGCCTACCAAAGAGTCACTGTGACAAGATCTTGCCTGCTTAACCCTCCCCAGCCCATATTTACAACAAGAACTTCAGCACTTGAAAATGTTCTTTACCTCAGTATTTAACAAAGCCTGCCTGTTTCCTCCACATGAGCACAGACATTTCAGATGGAGTTCTCTTGCCAAGTCAAACTAACTGGTCACATCCAGTCAAAAAAAAGTTTTGTTCCACTCGATGTAAAGAGACCTTGCTGTGTACTTTTGTGGTGTATAATTAGACCCTCTCGACATGGGTGGTGCTGCAATGGAAAACAAAACATGATGTACCAGGTCCCACCCTGATTTTAGGTATTCCATGGAGCCTTAAGAGACATGCTTAGATATTTGTCTCACAAGGTGCAGTCAATGTACATAATTCATATATCTTGTGTTTAATGGATTTTCACATCAATCATCCTAGACATTATAAAGCCACATATATTATCTGCAAACTGCTAACCATAACTTAGCCAATTAGTACTGTTTATATACTAATATTTTATGTGAGGTAAATTGAATGTTACAATGAAACATCCCAGACACATGAATAAATAGTTAACAAGTATTTTACCCAGCAGCAAAGCTGTTTCTTCAATATGACTGCCTTGACCTGCTAAGTGTATTATCACTTTAGGCACCTAGGTTTGTCCATGGCCAGCGTCAGCATCCTGGACAGGCCCCTCTGGCTCAGGCTCATCCAAAAAGCTACTATCACCCCTCAGCTGAATTCCAACACGATTTAAAAATAAGACCTATGATTTGGTAATAAAAATGTTAAAACACTCACATTACACTGTAATAACAATCATGTTAATTTTTCAGTTAATAGTAACATACTGTAACATGTCTGCACAAACTCTTTCCAACTAAAAACGGCTATCATTAGTTTATAAGGCTGTCTTTAATGCATGAAAGTGCAATCTCACTTGAAACTTGCAAAATATATTCGCTATGAACATACTGGACATTTATGGTTATTATAAATGCATATTGGTTCATGATGTCATTTTAGACAGGTTGTTTAATCTTGAATTTGTCATGTAGGATGCTAAGGTAGTATCACTGCCCATTATGTCCGTCTACTCTGGCACTGACCATGGCTTTATTATTATGTGCCCGTGGTTTTTCCTGTCATTTGTTTGATGATTTATGTGATATATATACATATATATATATGCATCTCAAGTTGCTGAGCAAGTGCTTGCCATTCCAGTCACTCATTTTTCTTCTTCTGTCTAACTGTTGTGGGTTTTTCCCCACATGGCACAGTCACCAAATGCCAGAGCCTCTCTGAAGATTGAGACATTTTTAGCAGTTCAACCAGCTGTTTCTCACAGAAAAAAAGGAAAAAGCAGTTGCACTTGTCTGGCAGCTTCTGGCATTTTGGCAAATGGTCCTGTGGTTAAGGGTGTACACTCAGTGACGGGATTGTCTTGCAAGGTGGGGTTCAGAATATGCAAGGGGATAACTTTTGGAGTGCCACATATTTCCATGTGTGAGACAGTCTCACAGTAACACCCTATTCGTAAGGGTCAGTATCAATAACCCACAACTGCAATATTCTTAATCCCTCTGGATTAGGGCAAAGCATTCTTGGGAGGCTGAGTGTTTCATTCAAAGCTGTGTGACAGATGACAGACTGAGTTATGTCTTCCGATAGAAACACCCACACTCAGAAAAGGCACAATAGCTAATATTGATTTAATGGCAACATTTGATAATATTATACTTCTGATCTACAGCTCTGTGTTGCAGCTTTAGATGCAAATAGCTGGCATCAACTCAAAAATCACAACTCACTTAAGTGTCGTTTTCGCCGTTAGCGATGGCCACATCGCGGTTCTTTTTTCTTCCCACAGCATGACTGCTTTTCAGGGAGCAAATGGGGACAATAGAAATAGCTGTGCGCATGATGTCCCCTGCTGGCAGACTATGTTTAGTGCAACTTGGAGCATTTTTTTTTCAGTGAGTATTGGAAAGATCAGGCATTGTTAATGAATGGTTTCAGAGCTCAATTTTATGTTTAGTATGAGCTAAAGATAATGGATAACATTATGTCTGAGTGTGCATGGTTTTAAGGCAGGCAAGCCTTTGTCTTAAGTGGTCATTTTTATAAAAAGCTAGACAATAGCTCCCCCTAATGGTGACTGAAAATAAATACAAACTCCTATTTTAAGTGTTTTCTTTTACTCGCAATAAGTCAGTGCTGTCTCCTCCCACAGCTCTCAGAGGACTGAGAACATGGCTTCATAGACTAAAAAATTAAAAAAAATGAATATTGTCTTTAATATCAACAGCAGTGGTGGTGAATGTGTTTTAGATGGATGTACAGAGCAGTCTCCATACAAGAATCTAGGCATCTATGATATTGTACAGTAGCTCACTGCATTATTATCGGTAATATTTATCCTGCTTTATATACTTATACATGTGTCTTATAGCTATAGCATGACTCACAGCAGAAGGTCACTGGCACTAACCTTCTGAGAAGGGAATATATTCAAGCATCCTCTAGAGAGCAGAGTTACAGACTGTTCCAAAGTATAGGTAATTCACTTTTAATAAGGAATACACCCATACAAAGTCAGGTGTGGAAGAGCGAGAGCCCTAACATTATTCCCTTTATTCCTGCACCACCCATAGTGTCTCTTGATCCAAGTATAGGTTCCAGAAAGAGAATTAAAAATATTTCAAATAGTTTCTGCAAGGATAGAGGTCTAATTGATTTCCTCTGTGTCTTTGACTCTCCCGTGATTCATCTGCTGCATGGAGGAGCAGAGGAAAGAAAGAGGATGAGGGAGGAAGAGAAGTAGGAAGAGAGAAAGAGAGGCCATCAGAGGTCTTCTTCCAAAGCGAAAGGAGGTTCTGCAGACGCTCTGCGTCCCGAGCCAATCCATCTCCACAGACTGAGATTCATCAGGATGAACACCTGCACTGCACTGCTCTGTACAGAGCTCTGCCTGCATGCTTGTCTTCCCGAATGCAGCAACATCTGGCAGAGGAGCAAGTGTATTAAAAAAAAGAACATCTGCACAGCATCAAGCAGCCAAGTAAACAAACAGCCCTAATGAAAGTGGTAACAGTTCCCAAATACAAGGGTGCATTGTCAACCACCTATTTTCCTTTAATTAAGAGCATATTAAGCACTGGCAATGTTTTCTTTTGAGCCTATTGGGGAAAATTACAACAGCTCAAAAGACTTCTCACGTGTGTCTCCATATGCTTAACAAATAACACATAATGTACAGGGATATGCTGGATTATGCTTTACACTTGAAATATTCCACAAGATAGCAATATAATATGCACAAAAATAAGCATTTATGCAGAAATGCACTGTTTGTTGCACACAGCAGTGCATACTTAAAAATAAATGTACAGTATAGTGATGGTCTTTCATCAGTGAGCATGCAACTATACTACAAATCAAAATACTGTGCAGTGTACCATGCACTGGCATTGAAAAACATCGCAAATTCAATGTAATTAAATTTGAATGACATAGTGTAGACGTAAATCCTTGTACACACCCATACATAAACACACACATGCACAAAAAACACACAAAGTGCACACTCCTTGTCTCTCGTTCCTTTTCATAAAAGAGCCCCGGGACATAATACAGAATCCCTCCAATGCAGCACAGTTCCTACTGCACACTTGAGTAGGAGTGCATACTATAAGCACACATGATTGGCCTATAACAGTCATGTGACTGCAGACTGTGGTCCCCTGTGTTAGGTCACAGTATTTGACGCTTCCATATGGTATAGATCAGACGTAGCCTTCACCACGCATTCCTCTGTCACAGAGGCCTTATGCTATCCACAAAAAAGTGAGCCAATCAAACAAATATCTGGTCATTCAGGATCACGCCTTGTAGATACCTTTCCATTAAAGACTGGTTGCCATGTAAAAAAAAAGCTATGCTCATGTGAGTTTTTTTAAGCATTCTGTGGTTTGATTGGCAATTTATTGTGCCATGTCCAAGGTGATATGGTACTATATGGTTTGTTTGTGGTAAGATTGAAAGAATAATATAAACACACTCACACACACACTACTGATAAGAACAGAAACACTGCTGCTAGTCCATGTTGCAGAACCAACATCCTATTTTAATGGCAGATTATTATCTTGTTCTCTTACCCACATGCACATAGAGTTGTACTGTGGACTAACCATGTCATTGTAATAAGCTTAATAATCCTAAATCTCCATAGTATTTCCAGAATCCAGAATATATCTCATATTATCATACCATAATTCATTGCATGTTTCTGCCTTCACTGCGTGCTGTGGTTATAATGTAGTCCTATACAGTGAGACAAAAATGAGCTATGCTATCTTATAAATAAACCACCATTGTAGTATACGATCCTAACTTTAATACACCTTATCAGATTGGAAGAATTTGCATATGTCTTCCTTTCTTTTGTTAATAAAATTAGGTATTTAAGGACAAATGTGTCTGACCCTGTGTCTTTCTAATGTACATGAATTAAATTTAACATACTTTGTTATTTTTACATTTAAGCCCATGTATCCCTCCCCTGCTGGTCCACTGACCTCTGACCCTCACTGACACTGTGAGCATTGAGGGATTTAGGATCACAGCACTGGTTTATTTTTAGGGCTGATGCATTTTTACACAGCTATACAGTTCCAGGTAAATGGCTTATTTTAAAACCAGCTCTGGAACCTGTCCACATTTCATGAGTCATCCAATGTGGGAGTTTATACAGTCCGAAGTAGGCCTGGTAGGCCCTGGAAGTTTTTTTTACATCGAGCTCTTACTTAAAGACTTGCTTTCCACCGTAAATTATCGCGATACGTGTCGATTAGTTGATTGGAGAGCTGTATAATTATCATAAATAAATAAAAACTTTAAGCTAGTATCCAAGTTTCATGTCTTAACAATAAAGACAGGTCTATTTTCAAGAAATTTACCCTTTCGTTTATAATCTAAATTGGCAAGTAAAAGATAAATGAACTACTTATGTAAGGTTAACCGAGTAGCAAAGTTAATAGGATAACGGTTCCTTTCGGACAGCGCGTGCTTGGTTGCTAATAGTGACGTAGGTACAGTTTAAAAAGGCAAATATTTATTTATTTATTTTTTAAATTTTATATTAAGTTAAAGAAAGTTGTTTAATTAAATCGTTAATTTGTTACAGTGCTTATTCCCATTTACCAGCGCCAAAGTTGTGGGTTAAAAGAAAAAAGGCGTACTGTCTCTTTAAGGCAGCCAGCCAGTCTCTTTCGTATTGATCAATCCACCATTTTCCAACACAGAGCGGCGGCAGTGCTAACACAGCTCCGGCAGCGCGAGAGAGAAGAGAGCCACCCCTCTACCTGGAGAGGAAGCCAGGGACCGGGGGCAGTCATGGCAGCGAACATGTACCGGGTTGGAGGTAAGGTGGAGGGGGCAGTATTTTAAGACCTTCCCGTAATTTTTTATGGCGGACTCGCCATGATTAACGTCGGTTCTTTTATGTATTTACAGCGCGTGGTCCGTCTTTTGCTTCCCTTCTTTTATTTCCCTAAAGCTAAAGAGCCTTGTGCTTCACAGATGATGATGATGGTGACTGTGAAGAGGAGGATGGTGATGAAGAGTAGTGGTTCTCTTTACAAAACTGCTCCCCGGATTTCCTCGCTTCTTTTTGCGTTTTTCTTCCAACTTAGCAAACAAGTACTTTAGTGCAACGATGCACTCTGAGTAACATGCATTGCGCTTCTATATATTTTGATGTAAAGTAGCGGATATATTCTAAAAGTTTTGCGTGCCATTCAGCTACAGCCCGGACTGTACGCTCACAGCCATAAGTAACATCGTAAGTGCTTTAAGTGTCCTGCAGAAACCTCTCAATGCTCACAAGACAGCAGCAAGGAGTGCATGCTCTTAAAATGCAGGGAAGGAGTGGGACAAAAAGTTAAAGACAACACTTTACATGCAGGAACCACTAAAATTCTCAAAGCATGCGTAGAGATCCGTTTTACACATTTATAACCAGTGTCTCTTCGCTTCTTTTGTGCAGGCAATTCAACTTAATACCTAATTAAAATTCCTGATTTCCCCTCCCACTCATTTTTTCCCTGCATATGTTCCCCTGATTTACATCCCGTAGGTACTGTGTGAAAATGAAAACACGAAAACCACTATAGCTGCACTGTATTTTAAATAGAATGTGCTGTTTTTTGAGGGGGTTTGCAGTGGAGATGCATAAAAGAATGGAGACCTTTTTAGATGTGTCTTCAAAAAACTTCAAATTTAGCTGTCAAAAAGTGTCACCACACAGAGGTTTGATATGAGGGCTGTAATGCAGATGGCAGTCGTAAGCATTTGCAGGACAGTTTCTTTATTCTTTCTTTATTCATCCACTTTTAGTGTCTTTTTGGACTCTGTGGCCATTTGTCAGTAGAAAAGGGAGGGAAAGCAAACTGATTATATTTTTAAGATTATTAAGAACTGATGTCTTTTGAAATATGACTGATGTGATTGCAGTTGGCTTGGAGCATGCATCAAAAATAGCCTATGCTTAAGTTAATGGCATTGTTATTTAGTCAAATGAAACAAAGCCTACCTGAGTGAGAGCTGGATTATGTTGGAGCAGGGTAAAAAGTTAACACTTTACCAGCCAGATGTTACTTAGTTTTGTATTTCTGTTTACGCTGTCAGTCTCTTACACTGACATACCAACCAGTTAAGCATGTATGTCTTGTTTGTAGCACACTAATTTGCAGTAAAAAAGGTTGTTTTATTTATTTCATATCTACCTTGCAGCTTTAAGGTTGTGTAGTTTGACTAATTTGTGAGATCTAATCAATCAGAATGGATTAAACATTTAATGCTCAGTCATCAAAGCAAAGTTGATTACTTTTTTGGAAAAGTGAAAAAGTAACAAGTAAGCTCAACCTTCATAATTTAATTTAAAACTACAAAACATAATTTAATAAGCATAGTCTTAATTTGTCCTACAATCACAGTTCTAGTTTAAAAAAATAAAATCACAGTTCTAGTTTGGCCTAAAAATAGGCCTCATAATTGACTGAAGCTTCTCCAGGCCAACACCAGAACAAAGCAGAAGCCCACACAAAGATGGCTGCTTCTTTGCAAGACAATGCAGGATCATCTTGGAAAAGCAATGAGTCCCCTTGAATGAGCAGTGGACAAAAGACAAAAGGTCTTGATGTCTTTGTTTTCACCATCCAGGCCACAAGCCACTCTTCCGGTGCCTGCAGCACTTCTTCCTAGTGCTTTCCCTCATGTGCAGGAAAGTGTTGGTGACTAAGTGTAGGCTATACGATAACTTTTAACCATTTCAGCGGTTGGAAGACGTTTTTATGAATGCAGTGAAATTTTAAAAAGCCTCTAAGACTTGCTGACGACTTGTTTTCCCCAAGTGAAAACAATTCTTTCCTGAGATGTTCTAAATTTGGTTGTCAAGACGTATAGAAAGTTTACTACAATTTTTGCTAGTGGGTACTCAGACCTACCATTGAAAAAGAGGACAGGCTTTTAAAACTGTGGAGCTTTGATTTTGTAGTTAATATTACAGGAAGTTGCTGGTTGGTGTTAAGCCAGGTTCAGTTTTTGGCCAGGTGATCCCCTGTTTGTTTCCTTTAAAATGAATTTCTACAACAGGCTTCTGAATGTGGACCTACTGTGATAGAGATGTTCCAAAATATAGTAAAAGATGCCCTGTTTGTATTTTCTCAAACTGTGTTGCTCTGGTCAAAATATATTTCTACCTAGAATGAGGATTGTGGGTTTTATTCCCCCATCACCTGCATCGGAACTGCAGTATGAGGCCATATCCGAGGATGTTATGATCACGAGGAATGATTACAGGATGCAAACACTTCTTCGGTTGTCATATGGGTAGGGGTGTTATTTAAAGAAATAATTGGAAAATACAGGATCCATCCTTTAAATAAGAACTTGCATTGGAATGTTTGGATTGTGACAGCTCTTGCACAGAGTTTGCAAAATGTGTTGCATTGTTTACTAACTTAAAAAGTGAGAAACTTGGGTGTTAATGCCCACATTTCCTTTGGATGGTGAGGATTTTCTACAGTAATTATTCAGAATGTGCCTGAAGGTGTTGCACTGTTTACTAATCTACAAACTGACTAAATTACAAACTTTGACAGTGCCCACACTTTGTTTGGCTCATGGCTGGTGTTAATCTCCCACGCTGGCAGTTGTGTCTCTTGCAGGGTCTGGTGGGTGTACTCGCTGAGTGGCGAGCTGAGGCTTCTTTGCTTCAATCCTGCCAAGTTCAGGACAACTAGTTGGACAGATGCATGACAACCTTTTTACATCCATTCAGCAAAGTATCCCCATCATTGTGTTTCTGAGGGGGGTCAAACTGCCCGAATGCCCATCACAATAACCGCTGTTTGCTAGCTTCCTAGTGTTGCCTATGGGCTTAAAGGTCTGGTTGTCTAAACTTCACTAGAATGAATGTTTGAGAAAAGAGTGGAAAAATTTGCTGATTTATCGCGTTTGTTAAGTGCAAGCTGCAGTGCCTGCTGCAGTATGATTGCAAGGTGTCATGGGAGTTGTGATCTAATTATTATAAGATCAAATCCATCTCAGCCTTAACACCACTGCTGACTTTATGCGAAACTGCTTTTTAAACATTTTTTATTCCTCGGTGTATTATAATATGTCAGAAAAGTGAGCGGGACGGGATATGAAAGACATATTTTTGTCTATTTCCTGCTTTTGCCAGGAATCCTAGCAGATACTAGCAGGCCAGGTAGATTGTATAGACTGTACAGAGGTGTATGCATCTGTGCATACAGCTGATCATACCTTAAGTGATTGTGAGTGATATCAAAGTGTGAAAATGAGGTGCGAGTTTGACTTTAGGATATTAAATTAGCTTCTATTACCATAGAAATCTTCATCCATACTATGGCAGTCTGTAATCTCGTCTGCGGTTGCCGCTTCTGACAACAGACACACCTCTCCGTGTGACTGCATGAGTAAGCATCGGATGGGGTGTGAGCTGTGGAGGGGGTGTGTTTGCTTGGACTTACGTGGGCAGATGTTCATGCTCTTCCTCTGCTGCCTCTCCAGCTCCCTTTCTAGCTCTAGCCCAGCCCTTGAGGAAAAAAAAGAAAAGAAATATGACTAAAGTATGCTGTACTACGTGTAGACATTGTATTCTCTAGAGATGAGTTTGAAGCTGGAGCACTTTTTGAATTTGAAATAAATTGCATCCTTTCATTAAGTTGAAATATTTGGATATGCCGTGGTGCAGCTTTATTGGGGCCAGCATATTGCAGACTAAATAGAAACAAAGATCGGTTGGTTACTGCGTTGTTGGTTTTTCTGTCACATAATCACAGTGTTGGTAGAGCTGTCTTTTAGGGATGTACAAGTAGACTTCCAGCTATCGTTTGAAATGTCTATGAATCTGATGATTAACCACGCAGTCTGTAGAAGGTCAGACAATAGTCCCATCCCAAGTCATGAATACACGAGGAGAGAGGTGTAACTTTGATTTCAGTAGTCAGTGAGACGTACTAGAAAACACATACACAGAATCAACAGTCAAATTTGTTTTTTGTTTTTTTAAAAAAGGTTCATACCTTTTACTAGGTATGAACAAAGTTTTATGACTGCTTAATTTTAGACTGTTTAAAAGTGCCGACAGGATCAGCGAGTCAGGGTTAGAGTACTTGAACGAATGCTGTGCCAATTTATGTTCTGGATACACTAAGACAAGACAGGAAACTGCAGCTGTACTTGTCTACATCTTCACTACAGTAATGATCCTGTTAAAATTGTTTTGAACCTCTTGCATCATTGCAACAGTGCGGTTTTCTTATTATGTTTCCCACTTCAGCTGTTATAAAGCCGATGATTGGCTGTTTGAGGGAACTGCTGTCTTTTGGTGTTGGTCACAGATTTCGGTTCAGGATTCTTGTATCCTCTTTGTGATGTCTGAGATATGTAGAAGCTACAATCAGAAATGTAATGAATTTAACATGTTAATTTGCTGTTTGTTAACTAATCTAATAATTCAAATGGCTAATCACTGCAGCTTTAACTGTACTACATAGGTTATAATACGCTAATACACAGATTCCCAGCTGTTTGTCTCATGACTGTGCCTACTCAAATGCCTTTAACTCAGAGTGTGTTGCAGGGTGTGTCCCTGAGCTGTTCGACAAGTGATGTTCCCTCTGGGATTGCTTAATTTAAATTGCTTTAAGAAACTCTCAGTGACAAAGTTGTTTAAAAACACAGAGATTTAGGTAAAAAGATGAGCACAGTGTTGGTGAATTGTGCCATTCCTTGTAATGTACTTTCTGGAAAGCATATTTAACATAATAAACCACTGCGACTATGTAAAGCAGTTTATCGATGAGACCACCAACACAGTATAGTTTTCAGCCAGAGCCATTCAGAGATGTCCTGGGATTTGGACTGTAGGCCCTTACAATGTGCATCTTGGATTATCCTGGTCACCTTAACCGAAGTTTACAGTGAATTTTTGGATATAGGTTATTTTGATTGTAATTCGCACACCTGTTCCACTTCATTTTAGATTTTGCCCACCTTTATCTCTTTCTGGTTGATTATTTATCTCATGTTTTCTTTCTCTCTGTCTCTCTAATCATTGCGTCTCTGCCAGTCTGTCTCTCTGGCCTGGTTTGAATCAGCCCAGCAGACTCTCTCTTTCGGGGCTCAATAACGTGCCTTGATTGGCTCACAGAAAATTTGACTGCACTATGACATCATGGCCGCCGGAGCCCGCCGATTGGCTGACGCTGATAGTGGGGGATGGAGAGCGGGGTGGTTGTACGCGGGCTGATGTGACGGGAGGGCTGATGGGAAACTGAGAGACTGATGCTGCTCATTGCCTACAGGCTCTCTCTTTCTGTTGCTCTCATTTTGAGTTCCTCTCCAGCTTGCTCTCCAACAGGCTTCAGCTCCTCACATGTAGAAACTCCAACATTCAACCAGGCTGTTCTGGACAGTCACTGAGCCATTTTCCTCCCATGGTTATTTTATTATAATTTTTTCTTCTTCTGGAGGTGGCAGGAAGGGACACGGGTTGAACTTAAGTGTTTCCATTCTTGGTAACTTAAATTTCCGAGCCAGGAAAAAAAAGAACACGGTGAGCTTTGCCCAAAGTCCCACCTTCTCTAAATGTAGCAGGAGACGTGCTGTCACCAACCAAGGGGAAAAAAAAATCTTAGCATGTAGTGGCGATTCACACCCAACACCACATCAAACCAAATGTTCAGCATGTGGTTCTGCTTCATTTTCTAAAATGGTTATGACGCATTTTGGCTCCTGATTAATGGGTCCCTCTGAGCTGGTGAGCGTTTGAGGGCCGCAGCTACACGTCATCATTTCTCCCCACGCTTTGTCAAGAGACTTGTCCCTAATTTTTTTTTTTTGTAAATTAGGATTCTTCTTGTAAACATGGACATTTTGTTTTTCTTTTTTTTTTTTTTTGCAACGAAGGAATTTTCTGTCTCGGCATACTGGATTGCAGATTTAAGTCTTTTTCTTTCTTTTTTTTTGTAAAATCAGATGTGATAAATTTTTACTAAAAGACATCACCTTAACTTATGGGACTTTTTTGTACAATCATTCATAGATTATTCTGCTAATTAACAGAATAATCTACAACCACAATAACAAAGTCCCAATTTGTGCAGGTGATTTCTCTATAGTTTTCTCAGTAGTAATTCACGTGATGATTAGTTTATTGATTAATTTACTCTGTGGCTATCACAGCGTCCCACAGCATAAGATGGTGTCCTGGAGTGTGTTGTTTCCTAATCAATAGTCCAAAAAAGAAAGGGTCTGTTTGTTTATGTCAATAAATTTAAAATTCTAAATCATCACCTTTCTAGCCAATTTCCCTGAGAAAAAAGAGCCAAAGCTTATAATTTAATCTAAATAACTGCTTCTAAAAGTGTATGAAATAACTAATTGATTCATGGCTGCGCTACAGTACAGCTTGTTCTGTTATAGGCAGGTAGGAATAATGGCCGCAGCAGTCAAGGATTACTTTCATTATATTCTGAAAATTCTTTCATTGAACAAACTTAAAATGGGAAAAGAGGTCTTTAAAGAGATTAAAACCGAAATAGATATTTCACTTTCTGTGATGTAAGACCACATGTGAAAGGCGTTAGTCACGTTTCAGAAGCTAAAATAAGTTTCAAGTATTATTAATTTATAAAACCAGTTTCTGATTAGTTTAATTAGCTATTCAGTTTCTGTTCATGCTGAACAAGTTTTTTTTTTTTTTTTTTGTTCAAGGATGACTTGACCATGCTTAATAAAAGGATAGTGTCTTGGTCACTTTCCCGCAGTTTCACAGCCAATCTGGTGATCACAACTAGTCACAAGCCAGTTTCTTCAACCCCTGACCTCCGTGCTGCTGACTCACATGTGTGTCTGAAAGCGAGCAAGTCGGATATCTCGTCTTCATTTTCTTTCTCAGTGTGCCGCTCAATTTCAGCTTGGCCTATTTGATATTCAGCAGCGGGACGGAGATGTCACAGTGGCAGTGGAGTCTAGTAACAAGCTGTTACAGGGTGAAGAGTAGACAGGCACGATGTGACGATCTTTTCCCATCTTGTAGCAATGTTCAACAGTAAAAGAGAGTTGCTGGAAGACGCAAGTCATAAAATTTGCACTGTGTATGCCTTCTGAATTGCTTTTGCTACTTGGGGGAAGTGCTAAAGTTTTACATCTTCATGCAAATGATGATTGTTCAGTAGCTTAATGCATAGAACAATTTTTCAAGGGTTTAAATAAAATAAATGTTATCTGCCAACCGTAGCTCTGGAAATTACAGTTATCTTGCATTACAAAACTTCAGACTGGGCGTGAACCTCTTGTATTCAGTTATAAGTGTGGGTGGAGAGAAGAATACCAATAAGCATAGTGGAGCAAAAGGTTTTCCAGTGGAGAAGTCAAGGTGTGCCCCCTATGCAGATGCAGTGGTTGCTTTGCATTATTATGTGTTAAAGATCAGCGTGGGCGACACTGTCTCTGAGATAGACTTTCAATGTTTGACTGTTGATTATTGGAAATGTTACAGTCAGCAGACATATTAAATATATACATGTCAGATGTGAAGTCATTGGTAGTTCAGTTTATTTTGGTTGTTTGTGAATTGTTAGCAAACGGTTTTCACTCTGGTTCCTCTGAGCCAAAGACGGTGTCTTTAAATGCCGGTTTTTCCTGAACAGAGTTGCAGTTGAGAACACCCAAGACGGGACAAAGAAATTCTGCGAATTAGTCCAGATTAGTTTGAGGACTGAGTAAAGAGAAAAAAACATAAAAAACACTATTAAACTTTGTTCATACTGTCGTTCATGGGAAGGAGCAATCAGTATGCTCCTCTGGTATTAAACAGCCAAAAGTTTGATTGTTTTGTATCCTCGGTGCCCTATGACATACATGCATCCTGGCCGTTGCATGGGGAGTACTGAAAGCATACAGTATGTTTGCAGAAACACATTAAATACTGCAATTTATGCATGCCAGGCATAAGTATGAAAATAAAGCTCAAGACAGAAAAGAAAATGCAATGCAGAGAAAATGAATTGCAAAAAACAATTATTTTGCAAAACCAATTCTTCAGCTGACCGTGTGTCTTGCTGTATCTCTGAGCACCCCTACCTTCACCCAATAAGGACCCCAGATAAGTAGTTGCATAAATGATCAATGAAACCTCAAAGAATTCAGTGTTGGAAGTTCCAGCATATAAGCTCTGCAGCTTTTTGTGTTGCAAAGCTTTGAAGAGATTCTATATCCAGTAGTGAAAGCTTCATTTCCTGCTTGGATAATGTGTGTTGTGTAATCCATCTATAGGTTGTTATGTAGATGGAAACATGATATCATCTTACACAAAGTTACAAAATGCCTTTCTAGTCATACTTGTCATTAGTTAAAAGAAAAGAAAAGCCAAATGAGTCATCTGGACTGAGATCAGAAACTAGGACGGGGAGGGAGAGGCAAGACTGAGACTAATGCACTGAGACTACATTTACGTTTTCAGCAGAAAAAAACTTTATCAATGTCTGAATAATATTGGTTGAACTGGTTGGTTGAGCAAAACCATTCAAAACTGTTTGAATGCCACCTTTGGGTTTTTAAAAGGAAGCTGGAAACAGAACGGCTTGATAAATGCGTCTTAGATAATTGTTTTAATTGTGTTTACAATGTTTTGTGTGAGGATTTTTCCTTTAACTGTGGCACTTATTATTGTGCGTGGTAGACTTGGATGTCGTTGCAGATTATGGGTGTGCTAACAGGATGGGTGCATGCCTAAACCAGTTAAGTGTTGGACACAGGAGGAGCAAGAAATGAAGGCAAGAGTCAGTGTATGTTGCGGCTGTGCTGGTGGAATTTTGGGCGATCTCTGGCCTAGTCGGTCAAGAAGACGGGTCTTAGGGGAGCGTGGGGGGATGGGAGGGGGCAGATTTAGGGTGAAGGGAGGATAGCTCCAGCTCCAGGCAACATACCAAGTGTGGGGTATAATCTGACAGCACTCAGCCAAGACACATGCAGGGCTAAGACCAGGCACCCTACCAAGACTGGGGCCTGTGGGGACATCCTGGTGAGAGCTAAGCCTCCAATGGGCCTGGAGTGGTGCCAGGAGCAACACACACACACACACACACACACACACACACACACACACACACACACACACACACACACGCATACACACACACACACACACGCATACACGTTAACACAAATGCATAGTAAATCCACACACGCGTGGTAAAGCCTGTGCAGTGTCTCTCGTACACCCACACACAAATGCAGACACACTGCGCATACAAACACCACCACACATGGGGAGAATGAATGGAGCAATAAGACAAAGAAAGCATGAGGGCTGAGGAAATACAAGGTTTGCTATTTGAATGGAAGGGTTGGAGAGCCAGTTTTGTTGTTTATGTGCGAGTGTGCATTAGCACGTCAACATCTCATTCTGTCAGACTTCCCAACTACAACAGCAACTGCTGTGTATGAAATTAGCCTAATCGAGTTAAATCAACATTTTGTGTATGTCTCTGCTGCACTTTCCTCTCGACTAATCAAGCTGTCGTTGTGTGGTCCAGTTGGAAATTGCCCTGAACGTTTGACTGACCTCACATTGTTAACTGACACTTCTTTGTCTTTCTCTTTCCATTCCCCACTCTGTTTCTCTTTCTGTTCCTCCTTCTCCTTCTTGCTGTTCCTCTGCAGATTATGTTTATTTTGAGAACTCGTCCAGTAACCCACTGCTGATCAGGAGGATAGAGGAGCTGAACAAGGTGAGTGTGAGTGGGTGTCTGAGGTTGAATTTATACCCTTGAATGCAGCACATATCCCAGCACTGTAAATCGGATATTAATGTCTCTATCTCAACCATTCAAATACACTTTAATAAAGGCACATTTTAACTAATATTAGGTGCTTTTTTTTGTATATTTAAGTAAAAATAAAAAATGTATCTTGTAATGTAAAATAGTTTTGCCATTAAAATCTATTTTCATTAGCTTTTTTGATATCTGAAGCTACTTTATACTTTCTACAGCTTGGCTTGTTCAGTGTAAAAACTCCTCTTAGGTAGGAGGGGAATATATTAAACTGCCTAATTATTTTTTTCACTGTACATGTGTTATTTCACTTCATAATTTATTAGAGTGAACATAACATCTGAACAAATTGCACTTTGATTACAATGCAAATTTTGGTTTGGGGAATGTTGAAAAGAGGCATGTAATGATAGGCTGATTTATTTATTGAGAGAAACAAAATCATTATCTGTGCTGAAGTGTCTCAGCTTCTGAAGTGTGATGATTTGCAGATTTTATTGTGTATGCGACAGCAAATAGGCTTTCATATGGCTTCAGACTTACAGTCATTTAAAAAAAAAAGAAAATATAGCCTCTTAAAATTATAAGTTTTATATATCAGGGCATCAGAAAAACTTGGTCTTTAACAGGTCTTAAAATTAGGTAAATGTAACCCCAGAAGAAAAACAACACATATTACACCATGTCATTATTTAGCAAATATTAAGCCAAAATGCGGGAGCAGCGTGTGGAAAGACTAAGTATGTGCTAACTGTGTCCACAGGGATTAAAAGTGGAAGTATCAGCCAGGTGCTCCTAATCAAATTCGCTTGATCATCATCAAGTATGGCCACCTCTATAAAAGCAGAAGCTTTGTCAGTTTTTTGGTCTGAAGCATTCAAGTGTGTGTGTTAACGCAGTGCCAAGGAGGAAAGATGTCAGCAATGATCTTAATGAATCAAATGTTGCTCACCATCAATCTCAGTAGGGTTAAAAGTCAATTTCCAAACACTTTGAAGTCCATCATGCGACAGCGAGAAAGATTATTCACAGTTGCCAGTCTGCACTGAAGTGGACATCCCAATAAACTCACTCCAAGGTCAGACCATGTAATGCTTGGAGAAATTGCAAACAACCCAAGAGCCACATTTAAGACACTATATAGGCCTCAGTAATTGACGGGACAAGACTGGACAAGTATGGCTTGTTTGGAAATTTGCCTCTTCTCATGAAGAAAGAACATGGCAACATGGCTTGGGTAAGGAAAGTCACATCTGAACAAATCACCAAGACTTCAGGAACAATATCATTTGCACAGATGAGACCATAGTGGAGGCAAACTGTCAAGCACGGTGGTAGAGGGGTAGTGATTTTGGCATGTTTTGCAGTCATTGAGTCAATTCTTGTATACCCAAGTATTCTAGTCAAATGTGAGGTCATCTAAAGCTTGGCTAAAATTGTGTCAATCACACTAGCAAATCTCTTCTAGAGTGGCTGAAAAGTGAAAAAAAATCCAAGTGATTCAATGATCCAGACAAAGTCCAGACCTCAGCCTGATTAAAATGCTGTGGTGGGACCTTAAAAGAGCTGTGCATAAATTAATGCCCACAAACCTCAATGAACTGAAGTAACACTGTAAGAAGAGTGAGTCCAAGTTCCACCACAACAATGTGACAGACTGATTAAGTCGTACTTAAAATGATTTCAAGTTATTATTGCTAAAAGTGGTTCTTAAAGCTATTGACTCATGGTATGCAATTAGTTTTTCACACACTGCTTCTGCATTTTGGCTTAATTAAATAATGACACATTGTAAATGCCATGTGCTGTTGTTCATCTGAGGTTAAATTTACCTGGTTCTTAAGCCTTGTTATGGACTGCATTGTGTTTTTTTTTTTTTTCTTAATGCCCAGATATGTAAAGCCTTAGAATTAACAATGGGCGTGCTTTAATTTTTTACTGTTAGTGTGTTTTTAGACAATGCACTACTTGAATATGGGATGCTAGTCTTGACAAATTCTACAGACTAGATCTTAATGAAAAGAGAAACCAAATGTTAGTAGTCAGATTTTTATTATCCTTTTAAATGTATGATTTATGTGGTGCATATGGTAAATGTTGTGTTTTTATTCAGCATAATGCAGTAGTGAAAGCAGTATTGCGTTATAGTGTCACATTAATGATGATGTTGTTGTTAAGGTGTTGGGTAAATCCCAGCCTGCTATTTGGTACGTTGTTCAGTTAAAGAAGCAGAAAAAGAGATGTCTCTGTAGACTAGTTACAGGTGCCTGCTGTCTGTCCCCTGTTCCAGGCCTGTGCTGAATAATATGGAGAGTGTTTAATGTGATTGACACAGAGCTCAGAGTCGGCCTTCTATTCTGTCTGTCACTGTCAGTCTCTGTGCTCCGCGGGGATCTTTGGGTTTCTCTTCCATACGGCCTGAGATGCTGGTTTAGAAAATACAGTGTCTGAGGGGAAAAATTTCCATTGATCAAAACTGAAAACTGATCAAGTTAACAGTTTAGTCTGAAAACCTTTCTGCAGTCTAAAGTGCACACCAGTAGGTTTGCCTGCTGATTAAAATGTGAAATAAATATGCAGTGTATAGCTTTCATGTAACTTGCATGCACATTTCTCTGTGTCTATTTATGATAATATTGTGAAAGGAAACATATATTTCACTGTTAAAGTCACAGATCTTACTTGGGCATGTTGCTCAGGTATATTAACAGCAGCCAAATTATATTTGAAGCCTCATCTTTTTCCCAACCTACTCTCTGGGATGCTCCATCATTCTGTATACACCAGTATTTCTTGTTCTGCTCTTGAGGTACTGTGTGAGCTCCAGGGCCACTCTACCCAAAACCTGCATCAGGTGAAGTGCTGGTTCTTGTGCTACCTCATGGAGGCTGCAGAGCAGAACAATGACTGCTATGAGCTAGCTGCAAGTTTGTGGATTTGGTGTCCCCCAGCGAGACAAGAGACTTGAAGGAGAAGCAGCTGATTGTGTTGCTTAATTAATTGTTGGTTGCAAAGTACTTGGCAAGTAGAATATTTGCAATGGGGCACATGCACCCCCAAGAATATCTAATTTAATGTGAAACACTCCTTCTTATTCTACTGTCCTATATTTAAACTCTGATCCATTAAAAAAAAAATCCTGGATAAGCCTTGTTTTTCATTTCTTACACACAAACTCCAATGATAGTGCTGACCATAAATGGCTATAGTACACTAAATAAAGTTCTTACAGCTTAAATGTGCACATACATAATTTTATGAAGTGATACTGGAAATGTTAAGATTAACTGTGAGTCATGTCATGTCATGCTATATGTGCTGTCACAGGGTGCTGTGGGAGTTTTATTTTATTCAAAACTTTCTTTTTTTTCAAAGAAAATGTTTTATTTTGCAGCCATAAATGGGCCAATTATCTCTCCTCTGTTCTATGGCCTTTGTTCAAAAATGGAACTGGAAAATTGGATTTTAATTATTTGATGATTGGGAAAGTAGAAAGTCTGCAGAGCTGAAGTGTCTACAGAATGTAAATCTGTGTTAGGTGTTCACTTTGTACTTTGTTTGTCATCCCTTCGTTCCTCGTTCAGTACACAATAAACTCATAAAAAAGTTAGTCAGTACTCAAAACTTAATGCATAGTGATTTGAAAAAGGTAAAAGCTACAACTTGGTGTCTAAATTATACTTAGTATCTTTTACACTTTAAATAATCTTACTAGGATTACTAGTTTCTGTTTTTAGGTAGTATTCAATAAAATATTGTCATGCAGATTCTAATTTAAAAACAGTTCTGCATGAAAACATCTATGTAGAAATTAATGTGAAGGGAAAAGAGCTTGGGCTTGCACAGACACAGTCCTCATCACTGCAACACATGATTTTTTTTTTTTCTTTTTTCTTTTTTTGGAGGATTGCTGTGGCCACTTTGTTTTCAGGCAAAGTTAAAAAACTAGCCTCAGTTATGGGTTTTTCATCTGTGTGCGCGTGCCCGTGCATGCGCATGTTGGTTCTCTGTGTGAGGCACCACTTGTTGCCATGGTAACGCTGATTGTCTCTGGTTTGCAGACAGCCAATGGGAATGTGGAGGCCAAAGTGGTGTGTTTTTACCGGCGCAGGGACATCTCCAGCACACTCATCGCTCTGGCAGACAAACATGCAAGTGAGTGACCGACCATAACCCAGCCAGCCAAAATCATGCATCAAACAAAACTGCCAACCAGGACATGAAACATTTCTTTCTGACAACGCTCTGCAGTCATTTTCCACTGCAAACTTGTGGTACTTTCACATCCAATCGAACAAGATTTCCCTGAACAGAAAAATACAGCTCTGCTTGTTGTTTGGCTTGATTGTAAGCTTGTTTGCACTCCAGATTTTATCAAGGGGTGATACAAAATTGAAGTTTGTTTTCTTTTACCAAGCTGGTCCAGACTTTAGCCCCTCCTCTGATAGACTGGCTTGCAGAAAGCATTCAATAAGTTATGTATATCAATATGGTAACGTCTGGGTGTTTGGGTGAGTTTAGTGCTTGAATATGCTCCTGTCCTTCAAAACTTGGAGCAATGCTGCTTCGGCTCCATCTTAGGTGGCTTTGTATGTGTTTTTTTCTTTTCTTTTTTTTTCTTTTTAAGTTCTGGCTACCAGGAAGTTTCGTCTGAGAGAAGCGCTTGCAAGCGGTGGTTTTAAAAATAGGGAAGGGGAAATATAGAAGCTCCGTCAGAGGGACATAGAATGTGATGGTAGGTTTGTTAGCAGTAAAAGAAAGTAGTGTAGATGAAAACTGTTAACAGGTAACAGAAGTATGTCATTTAAAGGCCAAACTATTGAGACTACTAGGTCATGTCCCTCGTGGTCAGTTGGAAATTACGCCTTCAGGGCACTGCTCCAGAGTGCCTAAAGAAGTAGAGAAGGATACAGGATTTATTGCCACTTAGAGATATTGCTTTTGGCATGACCACCTCTTCCATATCACCTCTTTGACCATGTAAAACGCGGCTTTTTTGACACATGGAGGTACATAGAGGTCCCACTATGGGCCTTTTATGAGGTAACTATGCAGTTTGGCTACATATATTTAAGGCACTTTGTCTGTTTTCCTTTAATCTTTGCATTTTCTTCTTATTTTATTGTAATCTTCTAAACATTTTTTAACAGAATAAAAACCTGTGCAGTTTGCTTGTTAGTTGAATACGGTTGTAAACCTTGTCTGCAAGCCAACCTTACCTTGGAAGGTTATATCTATTTTAAATTAACTTGAAAAGACTTGAGTTCATCCTCATTTGAAACTGTTGTCTATCTATTGTGTATTTAGTCTTGTGGGAAGATATAATCACCCACTACTACCCACTACTTAAGTTAGTAATCTGTATCCATGCTGCCACAGCGGAGCATTTGGTTGCCTCGCAACAAGATGGACCTGGGTTCAAACCCAGGAAGGTTAATGCAGCCAATGTAAGAGGTTCTTAATCTCACGGGTTCTCACTGGTTAAATAGAGGCTAAATAGATCTATGAACAGTTATTTTTCATATCGTCTGTCATCAGGAATCTGATATTCACCTGTGTCAGTGGTCATGTGGCAGCAATGTAAAAGAATCAAACAAATCAAATGGGTCATTCTGTACTCATCAATCACATTTTTATTATTTTTTCCATTTCTTTGAACAAGTCATTTCTCTGACGTCGCTCCATTTTATTGCATGTGTTTTTGGCGCACTTGTAATCCTGAATTACTGATATACTTTCCTAGGTGACTGACAGAAAGCAACATACTCAGCTGGTTCCTACTATAACTGTTATACAAAAGAGCAGATATAGCTAAGTAGAATAACACATTAGCACTTTTGCTTTCTCTATGTAATGGAGTGTTTCACACTCCTGACATACTCAGGTTCTTGTGAAGGCTCAAAAAGACTTTTGGCTAAAGCAGGTACACTTGGTGTCCAGAGCAAATGTGGCCTTCTGTGTCAACACAAAGTTTTATCACTTAGACTTAAAATTAATATGTAAGCACTCCTAAAACAGATCCAGCTAAAGCAAATAGAAAAAATCTTTGCACGTTATTTGACGTCCATTTTTTCTTGTGATAACCAGCAGTGGAAACACTGACATCCTTTAGTCGAGACCAGCAAAACCAGCCACCAAACTTTGACTGGGTGTGGCAGGATAAATGTTAGCTCTTCGGGTGTGAAAGTGTGTGCGTGCGTGTCTGAGAGCTACCAAGTATCCTGTTAGTGTGTGTGTGTGTGTGTGTGTGTGTGTGTGTGTGTGTGTCTGTGTCTTAACCACAGCGTCTACTGAGGAGGCCTGGGGGTTGTAACCATGGCAGAAGGGGATTGTTTATTCTGCTGGACCACACAGCATCAGCTTGTTAGTGTGGCGTTCTTTTAAGAAGGTCTGATTATTTTTGATGTTTTTGTTCTTGCTCTGGTGTTGATTGAAAAGGAAATATGCTCTTATTGTATATTGGAAAGAGTCGTGAAATATTGCGAGCTGTGATATTTGGGTATTTTTGTGGATCGCTTGTATCCTCTCTCTGGTTTGTTGATGAATAAATATGAATGTATAATCAGGGTTGCAGTGTTAAAAACAATACTCCAATAAAGCTAGCGTTATATGGAAGTTGCAGTGTGATGGATATTGCATTATGAATGTTGTAGAGTAATGCATCAGTGGACTGTTCCTATATAGACCTCTCTGCCAGCTGCAGTTCAGTGAGGGGGCTTCTAGACATTTTCAATATGTAAAAAATGCATGGAAGGAATTGCTGTGCACCACATGGGTGTGGGCTGCATCCTGTCTGCATTTATGTAGCTGCAGCCCCACTTTGGCTGAGTGTATATGTGTATCTGCATGCTTGTGTGGGTCCGCGTGTTATAGGTGCATGATGTACTTGAGTTTTTAGCTCTGGGCCCTGTCGGAGGAATTGCTGAAGGGGTGCATTTAATTCAGTTTCGTTGTGGATCAGCGGAGGATGGCGGTGGTGTGTGTGCTTTTAATGTGTGTCTGCTGTGAGTCATTGATCAAATATTTTGCTTGCAAAGATTCAGAGCACTCCCTCAATGGGGCCTCCGAATCCAGTGGTAGCTCCTCCCCTCTGAGTGAAGCAGGCTCCTGAGTGGTCAGCCTCTGTGGCAGATTTGCCATTTTACCTCCACGGCCCCTCCTTCCACACATTTGAATTTGCCATGACTCAAACCTTTTTTCTGTTTTGGAGATGTCGCTCCTTGCTTCTATAAACAATAGGAAACACTGTTGCCAGTGAAATGATGCACAGAAAGTTGAATCAGGTCCTGGGCTAATATTATGTTACATCGACCTCTCTTTTTTCAGGCTAAAATAATGTCCAAAAACAATGGAATATTCTTTTTATTATGTTTTTAATGTCGAATAACTAAGTGCACTCACGGTATAGGAGTTTGCACATCATCCCGTATACAGTTAGAAAGTAATAAGCTTTTACTGTGAGGAATAGCCTAATCAGCTGTAGCTATTCAGACTGTCTTTGTCTTGTCTTTCTTTGTACAGCAGTGACTTATGCCACAGCAGGACTCACACTTTACCTACCGCGAGCAAATAAAAACAAAAGAAATGTTTAAGAAAAGTTTCAAGAAAAAAGTGTACTGTAACTATAGGAATATTTATTTTTTTGCCTACATGAAATGCTGACATGTAGCTGTACAGATGGTTGTATACCATCTGGATTTTCCAGAATAATGCACCATGTAGCAGTCATTTTCAGGTGTTTCAATATTGTGTAAACAAATAAATGAAAACCTATGAAAGTATGAAATTAAATTCATATCTCTGTTTTCTTCAACCTGTCAGCTTCAAGTGGTTTACTGTTTGTTGCTAAAAGATATGCCTCTGGAATGAACATAACTGCTTTTTATTTTTAATGACCTTGTTTTCTGCGTGTATTTACAAGCACGCACGAAAAGAAATTTCTATAAAAACTGCATTTTGTCAGCTATTCAAAACCATACACA
This sequence comes from Oreochromis niloticus, assembly GCF_001858045.2. Taxonomy (NCBI): domain Eukaryota; kingdom Metazoa; phylum Chordata; class Actinopteri; order Cichliformes; family Cichlidae; genus Oreochromis; species Oreochromis niloticus. The sequence continues at coordinate 19,107,340 of NC_031983.2, read as the reverse complement.
GCAACAGCCAGATTATTCTAATTCTATTTTCTACTTCCTGATGTGTTCTACAAAAGCTGGTAGTCGTTAGATATGCTATTGACACTGCATAGCAGTTTGAAAGGCACATTTCATCGTGTCTACTGCACTGCTGTAGAAATGATCTTAAACATGTGACCACGTGTAAACGGGTGGCGCAGTGAGAAGATTCTGGGTTGGAATCTATTGTCTAGGTGTACTGTACTTGCGCCCACAGTCTAAAGACAGCCTTGTTAGGTGAACTGCTAATTCTGGATTGGGTTTAGGTGTGGATATAAGCTTGAATGATTGCATGTTTCTCTATATTAGCTTTGCGATGGGCTGGTGTGCTGTACATGGTTTACTTGGCCTCTAACCTAGAGTCAGGTGAGATGGTCTCCAACCCCTTGTGACCCTAACGTGGATCGATGTATTGTTGATGGCATATTTTTCTTTCTCAACATCTGTTATTATAGTTATTATAGTCATTTTAATACTTTATTTAATTGAAAGAAGGTCAGTCTATATGCAACGCTATACATACCTTATTCAAATGGTACAGCTTAAGCTCACATACATGCGTCACTTGTTCCTAAGCCTTTGTAATGTGAGAAGGGTCGGCCTCCATATTGCAGTCATGGCTTGAATCTCTAGAAGACATGATTTATTATTTTGTGACTGATAAGGCACTTTTGTGGTTATTCCTTCCAGCCAGTCAAATGAACATTAATCAGTCAAACCACATAATTTAAAACAATGTACATGGAGATTTGCTTATTATGTCTCTTGGTAGTTACATGTACTTGAATTTCTAAATCTATTCATTCACTGTAGAACCCTTGTGTGTTGTATCCTTAACCCTTTCCTTATGGAGTTAAGCTATAGGGATAAAATGTGGTCTGCTGCAATGACTGAACAACATCCAGGATGATTTTTGTGGTTTGAGGGGGAAAAAACAAACAATGCACAAGCAAAACTTCAGTGAATGCATGCTTGAGCTGAAGTCCCATTGTAACCATTATGCAACCGGCACAAAAAAATGATCGGCACTCCAACACTGCGTTGTCGTCTTCTTCCTTTCTTTCTTTTTTTTTTCTTCAGCTGACTGTGTTGTTGTTGTTGTTACTCTTACTTGGACTGTGCTGTGAAACGGGGGGAAATCATCTTGATAGTGCTCTTGGGTGAGATGGAAAGACGTTCAGAATCAAAGTACTTTTTCTTGTTCATCTCACCCTTGACGAGGCAGACCTAAGATGTCTATCTAAAGATTTATTTGAAATGGGTGTTACGCAGCACATAAAACGTTTATATCTAATCGTTGATCATGTGGTGGGATTAGGTGTGGTTACTGCTATTTTTGTAGTAGCAGTTAACAACAATAGCAAAAATTCAAGTAACTTGAATGACTTGATTGCAAAAAGATGTTGTAGAGCTCACCATGTAAGTGTTTGTGAGGGTTTCACCCACATTTGCAAATAAAAATAGATTTTTTTTTTTGGGAGCACATGTTTGAACATAAAGTAGTACAACATTAAGCACAAGTAGGCCCCAGGTTTCTCAACAAAAAACTGATAACACAGCAGCAGCAGTGACAATGCTGTCATTGTTTAATGTGGAGTCTGTCTACACACAAATGGCGTAAAGAGGCGGAGCTGTTATTGAGACAGTGAGCTCAGGTGGAGTGAAAAAAACATCAGCACTTGCAATTGGAATCAACTTTAAAATCTTTACTGGAAAAAAACAAGTGTTCAAAAAGCTCCAATGTGAAGAAAAGCGAAGAAGAAAAGTAAAAATATCTACAGTAAAGCTACAAAAGTTAAAATAAGTGATGAACTATTAACTTGGTGTTCACGATGCTTGATGAAGGCTGACAGCATAGCGGTCTAAAGGGGGATATGGGGTGTACAGTTTTATTTCAAGCGTTTTGTAACATTATTCAGCAGATTTAGGTTAATATAAAGATAATAAATTTAAATAAATTATTATTATTATTTTTCACAGGCCATTAAAAGTATACATTTCACAGTAAAACCCTGAGCCAATGACCCGGTGCTGTTACTCAGGACACTGAATTATTATTAACATTAATTATTAACATCTACACCATCACAACGTCTGCTTTCTGCAGCAGGAGGTGCTTCTTAAGAGCACATGGCAAACCTCAGTTCTGAGAACAGTCAGATGAAGCTACCACATGCTTAAAGGCTTATATAGACACACAAAGTCACTAATTCACTGGTACACTTAAACATGAAGACACAAATACTCATGAACACACACCAAAATACAATATTGTTAGTTGTCTTTTTGCCTCATTTTAATGTTAGAAAGTCTTCTAAGAAGACAAAGGCTTTTTTTCCCTAATTCCTTAGTTTAGATTGAATGTATACCTTATTTTATTTAAGAAAAAGAAATCTGGTTTTAAGATGGTATGTAAATAAAATCAAAGGATTTTGTTTTTTTGACAGAGGTTATATCCAGTGATTATTGAAATAATCAACAGCCGCAGCTCAAGTGAGTTAATATCATATCTCAAAAGTAAACGGCTAATGGAGGACAGGGCAGTTAGATAAGTGTAGAAAATATCATCTCAGTATAATGTTGGGCATTTGGTTCATTGCCAAAACCATAGTCAGAATTATTTTGGTGAGTAATTGTTGTATTGATCAAAACAGGCCTTTGTTGAACTGTTACTGTAACTGTAAATAGAACTTTATTAGTCATTTGAGCTAATGAGGAGGCAGAGGAGGACATGAGGCAGGATAAGGGTGATGTGATGTGAAGAATGATGGAGTTGGGCTGAGATTAGTGTACCTTATAACAGGCCACTGTAGGATGTTTGCAAAGGTATGTGTGTGGAGGTATCTTAAGGCTCAGAGAGAGTTCTTAGTTCAGCACCTGGATTCTGCTTCATATTCCACACACAAAGTTTTTCACTTTGCGTCAGTCCATTGTAAGTGAGCTTTGGGCCCCAGAAGACCACAGCATTTCTGGATCACGTTCACACATGGCTCCTTTTTTGCATGAACTTTAAACTGCATTTGTGGATGACATGCCAAACTGTGTTCACAGACCATGATTTCAGGAAGTGTTTCTGAGCCCATGCAGGGATTTCTGTGACAGAAACATGGCTGTTTTTTAATGCAGTGCTGTCTTAGGGCCCAAATTAGGGCTGCTCAATTAATCGAATTTTAATCTAGATTATGATCTGGGCTTTCAACGATCTTTAAAAATGACTGAGCCGATTATTAGCACCTCCCTTGTGCTTTACTCTCGCGCTGCTCCGTGTGGCAAATCGAGCGCACCTCTCTGCGTTTCGAACACTCGTCACAACAATTAAGAGGACCCGAGGGAAGCTCGGAAAGCTCGGAAAGCTAAGCAGAAGTTATTTGGAGAGGAGAGGATAATGGCTGCTGAAGAAAGAATGCCGTTGGTTGAAAAGAGAGGTAAAACGACTTCAGTGGTGTGGAAACATTATGGGTTCGCGGAGTCAGACGTGGATCAAATATTGTGCAGTATTTTGAAGTTCACTAAACATAGATGTTTACATTTTTCATTTATTTTTTTATATTGCAAACATTTCCACTGTAATCAGTATTTGCACACTATTTTATATTATTTTTTGACAATCTTTAAAGCCATTATTCAATACATTGTTACTGTTAAATAAATATCGTCAAATAATCGAGATCTCAATTTCAGTGAAAATAATCGTGATTATCATTTTTGCCATAATCGAGCAGCCCTAGCCCAAATGTCACGAGTATCCAGTAATGATTATCAGCCTTGTGCACAGAGATTTCTCCAGATTCCTGGAAACCTTTGATGATATTATGTATTGTTGATGATGAGATATTCAAAGTTTTCACAGTATTACATGGAGGAACATTGCTCAGAAATTTCTTCCACAATTTTGCAGATCAATTTTTTTCCTTTTTGGCAGATTAAGGAACCTTTGCTCACCTTTACCTCTACGAAAGTCTGTCCCTCAATAAGACTTTTTATAACCAGTCTTACTGCCTTTTCACAACAAACCTAATTATTTGCAAAATACTCCACCACACATTTCTTTTAAGTACCACTTACTTTTCCATTGTTTTGTTGCCCCACCCCCAGAAACTTTTTTTGTTCCGAACATGTTACATTTTCTTAGTTTTCTATTTTCTGCTGTAAATATGGATTTAATAGCTCTGCAAGTCATTGATGTCTTTTGTTTTAGACAGCCTCCCAACTTTGAAATTAGGATTATGATTGAAATTTAAATTCAGTTAATTAAATAAAGTTTCATTTTTTTAATTTAATAGTCATGGATATGATGGATTGGTTATAAGAGGTTTACCATTGGTATTTTAGTAATTACATGAGCCTCTCTGCAGCCGTTTACAGTTCAGTACATTATGAAACAGACCACTTTTTTTTTTTTTTTTAGAGATGTAGTCAGTTGGTTAAGTTAACACCAATCAGCTATGCTTTCCTCACCTCCTCAACTTGCCCTGAAGCCTGCTCTCTCCTTTCCTCTCCCTCCTCTCACCATCTCAACACAGTAAGGCGACCCATTCATCAATAATTGATAATTGGCTGGGACAGGTGAGATGGAGAGGCAATTTGTAGAGTATGGTATGGGTGCACTGCCAGGAGATTGGCTCCGAGGAGGAGAGGAGGAGGACTGAGGTTGGGGAGTTGAATTGCTTCTCAAGGACTCACAGCCAGGGGCCAGCTGGAAGGACCAGCCTGCTGATGGACCACTACATAATCCTGCTAGAGTGTGTGTGTGTGTGTGTGTGTGTGTGTGTGTGTGTGTGTGTGTGTATATGAAGTAACAGATATGGGCATGCAGAAGCAGAGTAACACACATCCAAACACTCACACCCACATATTGAGACTTAGCTTTGAAGTCAAGCAAATACTATTTGTATTGCAAAATCAAGAATCATACGTTTGCTTCAAGGTCTTTGCAATCTGGATAACATGAAAGCCACCATCGGTAAATTCACCAGTAATCTACTACAGGGAAAAATTTCACAAAACACAAATAGGGAGGTATGCATTAAATACAGGCAGGCTTTGTGAGTCCACTGTGATCCTAAATTGGCAGGAATGCTCGAAGCAGTTCAGGAGTGCAAAAGGAGACGACCTCAAAGGGGACAACAGCCAAATTTAATTTATTTAGGCTCTCTGTTTTTTATTGAAGAACCACAAAAGATTTTGATTTCACCTCTTATATAAAGGCATACAAAGTTTCAGGTTTTTAGTCTCCAACAGAACTCCTGGTCTTTGACAGGGCTTCACTTTTTTTTTCTGCCAACTCAAACCTCAAATCTAATCTCTTTTCCTGCATCTTTGTTCCTTTTCTCCTAATAAGGCCTATTTTGACATTAGAATAATACCCCACAACTCCAGATATTCTGTAGTGTAAGAAATCCTCTTATATACTTCACATGTATGTTTTTGAGGTCAACTGGGACTAATTGTGGCTATATTTGTTTATATAATGTTATATTATTGAGAGACGGATAAAATGAGCAGTAATATATCCTGAAGGATCAGGGGTCAATTAAGGTACTCCAGCTTTGGATCTTACTGTATATAATTCCTCTTTTTCCTCACTTTGGATGAAGAAACAAGGAAAGCATTCTAGTAACAGTGCTTTATTGTGATATTCATTGTGTTATATAGTGATGGTCTCCATTTTTGTTATCAGAGGTAACACTGTTGGTTCTAATTACTAGTTTTAAATGTATTTACTGTCCAAAAAAATCCCCAAAACATTGATTTACTGGTAAATCTTTTCTATGCATACTTTTGCATCACAGTAAAGCCCGTTTCACTGATATTCAACACAACTTTATTTGCACAATATGAATTTGATTTATTTATTTATTTTTTAAATACCAGAGCAATGCCTTGTAAAGGAAAACCGACGTGCACTTCCAGTTTTCAACATCTGATTCATGGTAACTGCTGGGAACATCAGTACAGTATCTTTATAGAAATGAGATTCACAAAACATCTCTCAGTTTAATCTCTGGTACTTCTCCTCTTTGGATCTTGGTCCATATTTTCCTGCCTTCACATGGAAGAAGATGGTGAAGCCCACGCTGTGTGTGAGTGTGTGTGCGCGCCTCTGCGTTGCCTGGGCATTGATAGTGTGTCTGCTGGGTGCTGAGTGCTGGGCAGAGTGAGGGAGAGATGGAGTACTTATTGATTTTGGCCACACATCTCTTCTCCTGAAAATCCCTTGATTGCTTTTGTTCTGCTCCCTGTCTCCCTCTTTCTGTCTCGCTTCCTCTAATGAAACTCCAAATGAATTGGAGCACGTACTGACTGCTCTCCCGCTCTTCGTTTCACTTCTGCTCTCTCATCGGCCTCCTTCCTCACTCTCTCACTCTGGCTCTCCCTGCTGATTTCTCTATTGCTCCCCTTCTACCTCTCTCTCGTTTCCTCCATGTGTTTATGTCGCTCGGCCTTCATCTTAAGCTCCCATTCTCTTTATCACTTTTGTCACATTTTTCTCCTGTGTTCTTCTCTACTGTTATCTGTCTCTCTGTTTATTTTACCATCCATCTCGCCTCCTTTTCCCTCTGCGTTTCCCTCATCCATCCACATCCATGGGAATAGGAATTAACATCGGAAATGTACTAACCCACTAGCCATGGCGCAATCTTTTACTAAAGGATGACTCAGATACATGGCTCACTCAAACAGGCAGACATCTCTTCAGCACTCTCTCCGTCCAGTCATTCTTGGACCCCTTTACTAGAACTGTTCTTTTCTCTTTTTTTCCTTCCCCTTCCTCTCACCTGGTGCCCTTTTGATTCTTGCTTTTTCTACATGCAAATGTTAGAGTGTGTGCGTGTGTGTGTGTGTGTGTGTGTGTGTGTGTGTGTGTGTGTGTGTGTGTGTGAAGTACAACTAATAGAAGACAAATCTTCGAGCTCAGCTTCTGACTCAAGAGAAATTAGCTCAATCAGCAGCATGCAACTAAAGGGAAACTCCTGAGTTTTACACCTAAAGTTCAGCTTATTAGTCAGTCAATATACTATCCAATTTGTGAGAACAGTTGAATAAATGTCTTCTGTGATAAAAAAGGGCTTTTATCAAGTCTTAAAAATAACAGAAACAAGGTGAGAGAGACTAACGGAAAGATTTTATTGGTTGTGTTCTGGGAAATATACGACCCAGCCGTTCTTTTATCCAGTCAGCCATCCATTCAGTCAGTTTCTTAACCTATTATCTAATTCAGGGTCATGGGAGAGGCTGGAGCATGTCCTATTTGACATTTGTTTAGAGACAAGGTATACCCTGGGGAGGATGGCAGGCTAACACAGAGAGACAGACAATCATTTAGGATCATGCTCACACCTATGGCCAATTTAGAATCCCAAACAGACAGGCACCAGCTGCACAGCAGGTTTGAACCCAGAAACTTTCCAAAGCATTGATTTTGCTGATGTTTTTAGTGGGAGAGGGAATTTTAAAATATATATGTTTTGCAGCTGGCTGTGATGCTTTATACATATATATATGGTGCTAACTTTCTGGAATACTTTCTTTTTGCAAGTGTAAAACAAAAGTTGCAGTACAACATTTTTTGAAGATTTTAAACCCAGCGTAATTTTTGGAAACTTAACCTTATGTTATTAAAAAATGCAATTGAAACAATGTCCATCCATGTACGCATCCACCATTCTTCTTCCACTTATCCAGTTCAGAGTTGCAGGAGGGCTGGACCCTATCCAGCTGCCATAGGGCGAGAGGCAGGGTGTACACCTTGGGCAGGTTGCCAGTCTCACAGGGCTAACACAGAGATCACGAAACCATTCACGCTCACATTCACACCTATGGCCAGCTTAGAATCACCTGTTAACCCAACCCCACTAACTGCATGTGTTTGGACTCTGTTTTATTGATCCATTTATGGATGGCTTCAAATTTCAAAACAAACAAAAAACCCTTTTGTGTTTCTGATCTATATTGACATCAAAGAATTAACATCAGAATCCCTTCACAGGTGTATATTTTCTTTAATTTTTCTCATGCTCTTAACTTTTGAATTACATTTTCTTTGCTTAAAAATGCAGGACATAACAAACATGTAATACACTGAGCAGATCAGTGGAAGGGCATTAAAAGCATGAACAAGCCTGAGGTAACAGTGATACCTGGAATGTTGCAGGATTTGAGGTGACATAGACTTAAAAACTACTTCTTCTGCTGTTCATGCATAATAAAATCCAAAACCTTTTCTGCTTCGGTCTCTCTGCCTGCTCCACTTTTCTCACACACAGACGATTGTTTAGGCTAACTCCTTACACACACAAACAGAGCTCAAGGTCGCATCTGCACAGAAAGAGTGCACACACACAAAGAAAGTCTGGGTTGAAAGATTTAAATGTTAATCATCGTAGCGATTATTTTCTTATTGGACTTTATTGATTATATTTTGATTAGATTTCTGATTTTATTATAGCAGGAATAACTACCAACAATAGCACATTAAACTGTGTCGCTCTGTGCTACCTTACACCCCCAAAGGCTGGATTGGGCCTTTTACTTCACTTTTGGTAGAACTGAGCCAAGCGATCTCAGTCCACTTGACATCCTGTTTGATTCATACCACTTTATGTAAAATATCTGTATATATACACAGCTCTCCCTCTCCTTGGGGGCTCCATCGTTCCAGCTCATCAAATGTGCATCCTCTGTGTCGAGTGTGTGGCTTCAGCCGATTCACTTGCCATTCTGACTTTTTTCCCCGCTTATGGACTTCATTGTTCTGCCTCATCTAAAGTACTTATGTTTGACACCTCTCCTTTTTTTTTTTTTTTTTTTCCTTCACCTAGGGGAGCTGGAGGAGGAGATGGAGAATCCAGAGATGCGGGATCTCCCCGAGAAACAAAAACACCAGCTCAGACACAGAGAGCTCTTCCTTTCTCGCCAGCTGGAGTCTTTACCAGCCACACACATCAGGTACACTTCATTTGTGTCACAGGACTAGATGTTTTATTTACCTTCTTTTTGTGGGACTTGCTTGTGCAACTTCTAAACCCACCCACCTACTTGACATTCTATTTTGGTTTCAAATACCCATCTCATGCTGTGACTGAAGTTTTGTTCACCAAATGTTTCTTCATCTTTTCATCCAAATCTTTTGGGTTACAGTTGATTCAACAAACCCAAATTTCTCTCCAAACAGAACATTTCTGATGAAATTTTCCTAGACGGTAGGGGGTCGGTGAAGAGAAAACAAGACAGACAGAACCGACTTGTTTTTAGAATTAGTAGTTATGAATTTATGGTTATAACTAGATGAAATTTTTTTTTGTTTTGTTTTGTTTTGTTGTCTTTTTTTTAATGAATATTATCAGTGATGAATGCTTTGTTGTTTTTCTGTGTTGGCTTCAAGCCAATAGGTGGTTAATAAAAATTGGTAGCGGTTAGAAATTTTCAGCTAATGAGCAGTGTAATGTAATATTGATACTATAAATGAGTAAAAATTTAGGCTGATTAACACCTCAGTTACGCAGGCCTAGAGACTGGTTAGTAACCTTCTGGCAACCAACAGTTGCGAGGGGGGATAAAAAATGTGTATACCCCAAGTGGCTGCAAGGGATTGCTGCAGATTGCTCTTGTGCAACTGCGGCAATCTGCTAGCGACCAGAGAAATCAGGTTTTTGGTGCACCTTTTTGCAGCCAGTGTAGATCAGCAACCACTTGGACCAGATCGAGGAACATTTGTTTTTCCTCCATGTCGAGTGATTTGCCAGATGATTGTTAACTGGTCTCTGGGCCTGTGTAACTTGACCCTAAAATTTAGATGGATTGCAGCATTATTGACTGTGAATTACATTTTGCTTAAGTAGGAAATTTGGATCACGTGTAGGAAAGGTGGACTTATTCACATCACAAATGCAGTTTACATTGTTTGCATTGATTAATTAAAAATAGTTAATGAGTGAGATAAATTTCTAATACTGAAAAACGAGTCTTGATTTCATCATAATGTCAAGACCTACAGTATAACAAATATTTGCAAATTTCTTCTGATTATTCTCATTTCCATTTTGCTAATTTTTTTTTATTTTTTACATGCATTGCATAAACTCATTCATACTGTTATAATGTATATTCATGCTTTTTGATGCAAATACTGCAATTTCCTTGATGTCACATTGCCTGCTATACGTGAAGCTGTGCTGGCGAGAAAGACAGACACAAAGTAATCCACTCATATGCAGGGTACACGCTGAGCAGTAAATGTCAACAGAAAGCTGTTTCTAGATATAAACCTGCCTTTGCTCATCAGTAAGCTCGAGGCAAACCTACCTAATCATTAGCGTATTATTACTTGACATTTCTGAAGTCACAAGAAGAGCAAACTGACATCTGCTCGAATAAAAATGCTCTGATGAGCAGTTTGTTTAGTGAGAATTCAAGCTTGATTAAGTTTTCTAACTTAACAGTGTGTGGCGAGGTTACACAGTGCGCTTGAGTTTATTACCCTGCCAAATCGTATTTGCTTCAGGCTAGAGAGGTATGACTAATTAGCTGGTAAATAATCTCAGTTCAGACTGTAGCAGTTTGGGGACAGGGATGAGTGCTGTTGGTGTCAACACACTGGACCAGGATTTATCCCCCCAAAAAAGCTGGGCAAACTGGACCTGAATCAATACCATCATTGGAGATTCTGAGCTGTATCCTACATTTCTCCTGCAGAGGAGTTTGGACCAGAGAGCAGCTTTCATCTTGCACTTACATAACCACTTAAAATCCCATGGACTTTAAGCCCCGTCTGCTTTTCTATGTTTCACATGTCAAATATTGGCTCATACTTTTCTCCTCTATGACTTCCTCCTGTGTCTTTCCTAATTTTTTTCTTCTTTCTTTTTCTCTTACTTTTTCCTCAACTGTGTTTCTTACATCCTTCAGGGGAAAGTGCTGTGTGACGCTGCTGAACGAGACAGAAGCCCTGAAGTCCTACCTGGACAGAGAGGTACATGATCATGATGGGGTCTCAACTGTAATTAGGTTTTAGATTTTAGGGTGTGTGTGTGTGTGTGTGTGAGAGAGAGAGAGAGGAGGAGAGTAAGTATCTTATGAGTTTAAAGATTCTTGTTTCCAGATGAATTATTCAACGTGTTGACCTAGAATGTTCTTTTCACGTACTGTAATGAGGAGACGAGAGACTAGGAGAGGGGGAAAATACACAGACACAAACACACACGCACGCAGACCAACAGATACACCCCACTCTTTCGCCTCTCCGCTCGCCCATCCCGCTTCCTGTTCCTTTCATTGCATCCTCACACCTTCCTGCCATCTGTATTTCCCAGGATGCCTTCTTCTACTCGCTGGTGTACGACCCTCAGCAGAAGACCCTGCTGGCTGATAAGGGGGAGATCCGCGTTGGGAACAAGTACCAGGCCGACATCACCGACCTCCTGAAGGAAGGTACGTTGTGCTTAAAATTTTTGGCTGCTTTTTAAAAATGACTTATTCGCTTAGAAGCACTCTATCCATTTTCTGCAGGGCACTTTTTACCCTGCAGTGGACTGATTATTTTTTTTAGCAATATGTCTGCATTAATGGGAAAAGTTTAACAGTCTGAGCCACGACTGTCAAACTTTTTAATATTTGTGCAACTGCTCAAATTTCAGGAACATGTCATGAACTTTTATGACTTTCCTGCCTTAATACACCACTTTTTTTTTCTCTTTTCTTTTACGAGTAAAGTTGAGAGAACAACCAAGTTGGGTTTCCATGGCAATCACACTGTGGACTAACAATGATTATACATAATCACAGCATTTGAAATAACAGTTATTGCATTCGTGTTGCACAATTGATGACTTTACAGTCACCCGCAGAGAAGACAACTGTTCATAACGCATCCCAAATCTGACATCAAAAAAGCTGTCATTGAGGTATACACCCACGATGAAATATAACAGGTCGTAAAGTGTAGCAAAATATTTGTAAGCATTCATTTTAATAACTGGGACTTGACAGTTTTGTACAAACTGTAATGTTTTTAAATCCAACTTGTTAGTAACACAAATCCACTATTATTTCCATTTAGATGAGGATATTTTCCAGGCATTCTCTGCCAATAGTTTGTAAGGTAATCATTAATCAGGTAATCATTTTCAAATGTGACTGTTTTTCTGCCAGATTATGGTGTTTCGCTGGCATCCTGTGTTTTGCCAGAATTTTATTCTTAGCAGGTGGGATGCATCTGAAATTGCAATTAAAGCACCATGGGACACTAGGCTTGCTAATTAAACCCATGTTAATGAAATTCTTCTACATGTGTTAGAATCTCAGGCAGGCTGGCTCGTTGGTTGAAGGCTGGCAACTTGACAGAGCCCACCTCTTCAACTCTGGGATTCATTAAAGCCCCACACAAAGCAGGATTTATTTATTTATTTATTTATTTATTTAATCTAAAAGGAAAATTGAAGACAATTGAACTTGTTTTTTTTTTTTGTGTTTGCTGTTGTTTTTCCCCCCCCAATAAGGACCCATGGCAATCTTGGAGAGCATTAAAAATGGACTTGCATCCACATTTGTTTGTCTTCTGGTGCATTTAGGTGAGGATGATGGCA